>NC_089502.1:126245540-126592642 GCF_036850765.1 Saccopteryx bilineata | reverse complement strand
TAATTCCTAGTCTCTCAATTATAAATTGGGTGTCTGCCATTTCAAAAAATGTATGGATGAACAGGAATACTTATTCTTCTATGTGTATCTCCTATGTGTTTGTCTGTATATTGAGTAATAGATCCCTTATTGGTTGTGTGAACCTGACCAAGTTATTCAACACTTCTCTCAATTTTTTGTGTGAGAGAGACAGAGAAAGGGACAGATAGGGACAGACAGACAGGAAGGGAGAGAAATGAGAAGCATCAATTCTTTGTTGTGGCACCTTAGTTGTTCATTGATTGCTTTCTCATATGTGCCTTGCTGGGGGAGGGGGGAGTTGGGCTACAGCAGAGCGAGTGATCCCTTTCTCAAGCCAGCAACCTGGGGCTCAAGCCAGCAACCATATGGTCATGGCTATGATCCCATGCTCAAGCCAGCGACCCCGCACTCAAGCCAGCGACCTCAGATTTTCAGACCTGGGTCCTCTTCATTCCAGTCCAATGCTTTATCCACTGCACCACCGCCTGGTCAGTCTCAATTTTCAACTGTAGAGTAATAATAATAAATATTAACCTAGACTGCTTAGTCTGATTAAAGGAGGCAATGCATGTTAAGTATTAACCTAGCACTTAGTACATGCTTAACAAAGGTAAACTATTCATTTTATAAATTTAGAGCAGATATAAAATATTATTGCCCATGATTAGTGCTATCTTTACATTTTTTTCCTCTAATCGGAAAAATTTATGTTTTCTACTATGAGATGGTACAATTAATAAACTATTCTGATTAAGAAAAGTACTATATCTATCATTTAATTGTACATAATAAGTAAGAAGTTATAATGTTTAAGTTAATTTCTCATTTAAGAAAAATAATAGATTACAGTTGATTTCCCAAGCATTCACAATGTTAATTTATTCATCAGTTACTAAGAAAGTACTTCAAAATGCTGTAAAGCCTAAGAGTCTTTCTTATAACCATCCATTAGGATTGCATTATGGATGTGTAGATGAGTTGATCAATAGAGAATGTAAGTCAATAGAGTCTTGGGTAAAGTAGATTGTATCGTGTTGTCTAATTGATTTGTCTTTACTTCTTTTCAAAAATTCTTACTTTCAGTATTGGAAGACACAGTTGTTGTTGTTGTTTTTTTCTGTTAGTAACTTATTCTCCTTAAGTGTTGATCTAAATGGCACATTTCATATTGGGAGGTACTGCTATAATAGTGCCTTTTCTACAAATATCAGTGGTGCCAATTGGAAGAGCACTGGTGTCCATGTTGATTTTGCCTTCTTGGAAGGCAGATGTGCTTAAGCTGTCTTATTTGCATATATTGGACCACGCTCAACTCTAGTATTCATCTGGCTTCAGACTCTTGGCTCAATCTCTGCATCAGTGACCCTGCTTCTCTCTTTGGAGTTGATGCTACTTTCTGGACTACCTGGCTGTGACTATTGGATTTCCTTGAAGGACTTTGGCCTGAATTTGGAAAAGAAGCTGTTTAGAGCACCCTGAATATGATGATTTCCTCAGAATCCTGTTCTCTGGCTCTAATAAATTGGATCAGCAACAGGCTGCCTTGACTGGCCAGAGGATTCAGCTAATGTAAAAGAGTATTGAGAGATGGTGGTGTTCACCAAGGCTCTGCTAAAAGTTTTGAATTCTTGCAGAATCATTTCCCTTAAGAGCCTTCAGTTACTCTTAGAGGAAAGTAGAATTTGTGAGTCAAAGTGAGTGCTTGAGGCTTTAGGAAAATCATCATTTGAAGTATAGAGTTTCGCTTAAAATACTGGGATATGGCTATGATCTCTCTGTTTCTGTATTATGCAGTGGTACTGACTACTACCTAAACTTATAAAAAAATACAGCTATATTTTTGATTAAACGTTTCACAATATCAGAAAAAAATTACAGCTGCATGCTTATCCCTCTGCTGTGAGAAGCCTGGCACTAATGACATCATCTATCAACTTTGATCATTATTAGAGAAGACTTCCCATTTCTGCCACTCAGAAGAAAATGCGAACAACACAAACCTCAAAGAGTCAGATTAGAGCACTTGCATACTATTTGAGGCCAGTTTTCCAACACGCATTCTTGCAGGCATGATTCAATTCTATTCTATGTGATTCTCAAATATCATTTTAGAAATGAAAAGTTTCTCAGTGTTTTATTTATGTCTGATATAAAACACTAATTGTTTCAAATAATACAGTACACTGGAATGTGTTGACATTTTCAGTTTTCAATTAGCAATATTGTTTTAAACACTTACTTTGAAGTAAAAATTTACACATTTATAACATTTATAAATAAAAGCATTTGGTTGACCAATTTTAATCATTGAATCATGAGAGACATTTATTGCAGGAAAGTGAAAACTGCTAGGTATATTTTTCCAATTTGTTTTAAACATGTTATCTTTCTTTAATTATTCATTTTTAGCAATCACTAATAGCTACATGTTATTAAATTGACCTGGGAATATCTGTAGTCTAAGGCTGAAGTCACTGTTTGAATATGGGAATAAGATGGAGATATTTTTTTTAAGGTCAAACGAAGACTGACCTGAAGCTGGGGGACACCATGATGTCATGTTAGAGAACAATCCAAACCAATTACAAGATCAAAGCAGATGGATACTGGTACTTGGCAGAAGCTGAAGTGCCTCAGAGATGGCAGAAGCCTGGGCAATTACATTGGATGGGGAGCTCTGGTGGTGTATTCTGGAGAACCAGACTCTAGGAAACTAGGCTGTCGGCAAAGTCAATGAAGTTAGAAGTGAAGCTACAGGAACAGTGGTAGAATGTAATCAAATATGATTAGGGAACTGTGAAGGGAATCCAGTTACCAAGGACTCAGAGGAAATAAGTGGTCAAGCCAAGTTCGATGCTGTTTTATTGGGCTGAATACTAACATTGCCCTGGGACAAAAATTGGTCCCAGAGAATGGTGTAGGGAATAAGTCTATGTGTGAGGAATAAAAAGGTTTACTTTTCTGTGTTACAGTGTTATAATTAAAGAAGCCGAACAGACTATTGAAACATAAACCTTGTCTACAATACTGGCAGGGAAAGAGGAAATTGAAAGCTAGATCTGAAATGCATCACAAGGAAAGAACTGGTTGAACTTGTGGTTCAGTTGGAGTTTGAGATGTCTGTGGGCTTTTTAAACTTAGTGTGCCTGTGACCAGTTTATAGAAAAGGAGTCACTCTTTGTTAAAATGTATGGAATTTTTCTTTTTGGCTCAGAATGAGTCAAACATATATTCAAGTGATAATAGTTGGAACAAATTTCAGAATTTAATTAACACTGCTCACAACTGTTATACTATGTCATGAGCATTGAGTGTTTCATCTTAAGCCCCCAATGGTCACCTGTGCAATTCATTGAAACAAGTTGGACACTTTCTAATTGTGTAATTTCATTGCTGCCTTGTTAGCCTGATGGGAATTGGGATTGATATTCACAATGGTTCTCATTGTTTTGAAGGTGATAATGGTTTATTTCTCCCCAAGTTTCCTAACAGCCATAAAGGGACTTTGGGTTTGGACTAATGGCCTTGCTACTGCCTTGCTGAGTAAAGTTGGAAAAAATCCATCATTTGTCTTGTAGCACACTCATCATTCCATACCAGCATTCTTGCTAACAGTACTGGATATATATTGTAAACTATGTAAATATAGTGCTCACAAAAATTAGGGGATATTTCATTTTATAGCTTCACATTCACTTTGAAATATTCCCTAATTTTTGTAAGCAGTATAGAAATAGAAAAAAAAGAATCTGTTGGTTGAACAAAATTGGTACCTTCAGTGAGAGTTTGTGCTACCGATATCATTCTAAAAATTTTAGTGTATTTTGATTAAATTAAGAAGTTACAAATATTTTAGACCCTGGCCGGTTGGCTCAGCGGTAGAATGTCAGCCCTGTATGTGGAAGTCCTGGGTTCGATTCCTAGTCAGGACACACAAGAGAAGCACCCATCTGCTTCTCCACCCCTCCCCCTCTCCTTTTTCTCTGTTTCCCTTTTCCCCTCCCACAGCCAAGGCTCCACTGAAGCAAAAGCCAAGGTGGAGCAAAGTTGGCCCAGGCACTGAGGATGGCTCCATGGACTCTGCCTCAGGAGCTAGAATGGCTCTGGTTGCAATGGAGCAACACCCCAGATGAGCCGAGCATCACCCCCTGGTGGGCATGCTGGGTGGATCCCCATCGGGCACTTGCACAAGTCTATCTGTCTGCCTCACCCTCACCCTGCTTCTCACTTCAGAAAAATTAAAATAAATAAAGAAATAAAGAAAATGTTACATATATTTTAAAGCTAATTTCCAGCAGAGAGGAAAATCAACAGGTAGATATTGAGTATTCTTCCCAAATATATTGAGGAAAAAAAGGATCTATAAGATAATTTGTCTCAATAAGATTTTTCCACTTCATTGTGTTATTATGGGTTGGCATCTTTCAGTTGTCAAATTGTATCCTTCCTCTTCCAAGTTATCAAATGATATGTGCTTGGAGATTATAAAATGATTATAAAGAAACAGGAATTAAAATGGGAGTGGTGTTTCTAAGAGTATATGAATGTCTGAGAGAGTGGGTGCAGATATCTGATCTGCCATCTTCACATGCACAAATTTAGTTCCTAGTTTCCTGTTTCTCTTAATTAAACACTATAGTTTTTATCTCCTTCCTTGTATTTTCTGTTTCCCCCAGGAACACTTTAATTTTTTAAAATATTTCATTTAAATATGTATTTGTTATTTTTTAACAAATAAAAATATCTCAATCAAGATTTTTTCTATGTACAAATTCAATGATATTGAGTCTTCATAAATTGTATGATAGCATGTGGCATTTAGATGGCCAGGTGAAATTTAAAGTTTGGACTTTATGTTTTATCACTATGGAGACCTAGTCAAACATGTTTTAAGGTTTTCCTTGCCATCCCTGTAGTTTACTGTTATTAGGATGATACAACTTAGGGAAGTGGCGTGCTCTAGAAATTTTACATGTATGATTTCTCTGAAGAAAATTATCATTTTCCCACTTTATAGAGCCTTTTAGCAGATTTATTTTACCCTTATTTCCTCTCATTTTATCAGTATGTATGCATTTATTTATTTTTAACCATTTTATGGATGTATGACTGACATATAAAAAGCTGTACATATTTAATCTATACAAGTCCAGAGTTTGAGGGTAAGTATACCCATGGAACCATCACCACCACCAAGGCCATAATCATACCCATTACTTCTCAAAGTTTACTCTCACCCTTCCCCTTTAATATTATTACTGTATTTCCCCATATATCAGATGCATAATTTTTCTAAAAATTTGGGGTCTAAAAACTGGGTGCATCTTATACAGTGGTTGTAGATTTTTTTACTTGCATTTCCAGCTTTTTCGTGCTTGTTGAGTTGTATGAATTTTTATGATGAGTAAAAGTTAAGTTTATTATCTTTATGTAATACATTCTTTTCAAATTTTGGGCCCCCAAATTAAGGTGCCTCTTATACATGACATTGTCTTATACATGGAGAAATATGGTATTTTCTTTTTGTGTGTATATGGTAAGAAAGCTGAACAGAAAATCTGCCTTCTTCATATAAGTTTGTAATGAAATGTGTGTAAATGATGTGTCATTTTTGAGAAATTCTCAGAAGGAATTGAACATGGCTTTGTTCTTTAGATTCTTTCATTTCCTTCTTTACCTTCTTTTTTTTTCTTTCCTCTTCCATTTCTTCCTTGTTACTTTCCATCTTTTCTTCCTTATTTTGTCCTTCCTTTGACAAAGATTTATTAAATGTCTAATGGGAACTGAGTTTGAAATAAAAAGAAAAATAAGGCACAGCCTTGGCCTGAAAGGCTCTTAGAGTCTCTGTTTTCTTCAATAGGTACAATATTTACACAATAAAAGGCGTATAAACTCCAACTGGGTTTGTTTAACACATTATTTACTTTGGTTGAATTTTTGAAAGTTCAGAGCACCATGTTCAAAGTCCTTTAAAGCTTTCTAAAGTATTTTTGAAGGAATATATTTATATGCAACTACAAATAACTCCTAGTGAAGATCAGTGAGATAGCAGGATGAATGAGCTTTATTAGGTTGGTTTCCTTTCTTTATTATACTCCTTTTAAAGTGAGCAAAGTCTTGGAACTGTTCTTCAATTCAGATTTTAACAGAAAGACTTATCTTTGCCCTAGTCTGAGGTAGTGGGTTTTCCTGCATATCTATCTTCCAATTACAATGTTACACTGTGTCTCCTTTTCTCTTTATAGTTTGTCTGGACAAGGGATAAGTAGAAAACGTGCAGATGGAATATTCTAGCTAAAAGAATTGTTATTTTCTATTCACGGTATAAGATCTTTTTTACTTATAATTTGCAAGTGAGGAAATTTGATGGTACTAATTCTGTGCTTATATTAAGGTCTACTAGCTTGTCAAAATAATTTTTGTAGCTACATCTCTGCTTTATTGAGATAGAGTTTAGTGATGTTGTCAAAGGTCTGATTGATTCATTTTGTAAAGTCAAATGGTTTTTGTCTTCGCAAAGTTTTGGTTTGTTATCAGCCGTGCCTTATTTTCTCTTAGAAGTTTGAAATGGCAGCTGAATTCTTTACTAAGTTTCTTAAGAGCTTTTTATTCCTGGGATGGCCGCTGGGCCTCATACTGGAAAGACAACTTCCATTTTGCAAGAAGGTCACTGCATGAGGTTAGAAACTTTGAAACATCTTAGTCTTACTTTGCTTTAGGCAATATTACAATCTAAATAGATTTTTACTTTTTTAAGATGTGTTCATCTTCAAAAAACATACTGGTCATATCTTAACAGCTTCATTTGACCCAATAAGGGCTATTTTGTTGTCAGAGAATATAGTCCCAGGGCAAGCGGTCTTGGCTGGATCACAGGAACAGGAAGGTTTCCTGCTGTCCTATTCCTGTATAGTTCAGAAACTGTCGATCTTCTCCTGCCGGGTTCAGTTTCGATTTGGATTCAGCTGTTACACTGAAGCTCACAGAACTACTCATAAGTTAGTAGAAGTGGAATTTCTTTCTGCTTTAATTTTTAAAAAAATAAAATCCACGCACTCCTCTGGTGTTTTTTTATTTAACAACATGGATGATAGTGGAAAGACATCTATTTTACTTTATTTCTTTGCACCGATCAATTTCAAATGTCAGATTGTTTCATCTTGTTTTAACTTCAGGATTTTCCATTTTCTTTTTAAAAATGTTTTATAATTTAAAATGTTTTAATAATTTAATAATAAGGGGGGCAGTAGTCTCCCCTTTTCTGTGGTTTTGTTTTTTGTGGTTTTGGTTAACTGCGGTCAACCACGGTCTGAAAATATAAAATGGAAAATTCCAGAAATAAACACTTCATAAGTTTTAAATTGACCACTGTTTTGAATAGTGTGTTGAAATCTCATGCTGGCAGGCTCCATCCTGCTCTGTAGATGCTTTCAGCCCTTTAGTCACTTAGTAGTCACCTTACGTATCAGATGGACTGTCACGGCATCACAGTACTTGTGTTCAAGTCACCTTAATTTTGCTTAATAATGCCATAATAATTTAATTTTTATGGAATATGTTGTTATAATTGTTCATTTCACTATTAGTTTTATTGTTAATGTTTTACTTTGCCTAATGTAGAAATTAAACTATCATAGGTTGGCATGTATAGGAAAAAGCATGGTACATATAGGGTTTGGTACTATCTCTGGTTTCGGGCTTCCACATGGGTCTTGGAATGTATCTCTCATGGATAGAGAGGGATATCTTTAAATCTATATCTTGTCAGTGTTCTAGGTAATCTTAAGATATTTTCTTCACAAGCCCTGGCCAGTTGGCTCAGAGGTGAGCCTGGTGTGTGAATGTACTGGGTTCAATTCCCGGTCAGGCCACACGGGAGAAGCCACCATCTGCTCTCCCCCTCCTGTTCCTCTTCTCTCTCTCCCTCTCTCTCTCTCCCTTCCTGAAGCCATGGTTTGATTGGTTCAAGCACATCAGCCTCGGATGCTAAAGATGGATCTATGGAACCTCCATCTCAGGTGCTAAAAGTAGCTCGGTTGTGATCATGGCCCCAGATGGGCAGAATTTGAGCCCCAGATGGAAGTTGTGGGGTAGATCCTGCTCAGAGTTCATGCAACATGCTGTCTCTGAATCTCCCCTCCTCTCACTTGGAAAAGAAGAAAAAAAATATATTTATTTCACAAATTTTAAGTATCTTAATGAAATAAAATAATACAAGTACAGTCACCTATAACCTAGATTATTTTTGCAAAGTAATTAGTAGAAATGAGAACATTATATTATTACAGGATAAAATGAAGATTGAATGTAGAACTGATTTTGAGATACCATCAATTAACATCTTCATCAATTTGAAGAATGAAAATACTATATATACTCTATAATATTTTCCCTCTCTTTTAAATAGTAACAGTTCTGTTTTAAAATAATGCTAGACAATAAAATAAATGTATGGAAAATAAACAACATAGAAAGTAAAACTCATTTAAAACATACACAAGAGTAAAGAGAAATTAAAACTTTCAAATCAGCCTGACCAGGCGGTGGTGCAGTGGATAGAGCGTCAGACTGGGATGCTGTGGACCCAGGTTTGAGACCCCGAGGTCGCCAGCTTGAGCGCAGGTTCATCTGGTTTGAGCAAAAGCTCACCAGCTTGGACCCAAGGTCGCTAGCTCGAGCAAGGGGTTACTCGGTCTGCTGAAGGCCCGCAGTCAAGGCACATATGAGAAAGCAATGAATGAACAACTAAGGTGTCACAATGCGCAACAAAAAACTAATGATTGATGCTTCTCATCTCTCTGTTCCTGTCTGTCTGTCCCTGTCTATCCCTCTCTCTTACTCTCTCTTTGTCTCTGTAAAACAAACAAACAAACAAAATTTTTAAATCAATTTTCAGCATAAAAATAATTGTTTAAAGTAAAAATTTAACTGTCTTTTTCTTTTAAATACATTAATTTTAAATAATTATACATGCTCAAAATTAAAGTAGAGGTAGAAAACGCAATGAAATTTTATTCAAAATAGAAAGAAAAATTAAATTTTTCTTAATTTACAGAATAACACTGTAATTAACTATTTTCATTCTAAATATCTCTTTATTAATAGGCATAAAGAGAATACCTGGAAGGATAGAAAAAAGTGCTTAAAAATAAGATCATGCTGTGAATAAAAATTCAAATAAAATCATTGAATTAAATTTTATTTTAGTTTAGTAGGAGGACAAAAAGAGGTTAACAAATATAGGTATTTGTTAAACTTTACTCTTCAGTGGTAATGACTTTTTCATGATTTTTCTCCCAAGTTTACTGAGATATAATTAACATATGACACTGAGTAAGTCTAAGATGTACAATGTATTAATTGATACACTTACATATTGCAAAATGATTACCATAGCATTAACTAACATCTCTATCCCATCCCATAATTGCCACTTTTTGTGTGTGTTGAACTCATTTAAAATTTACTCTTTAAGCAACTTTTAACTATATAATACAGTATTTTAACTATAATCACCCTGCTTTACATTAGCTCCCCAGAACTTCCTCATCTCATAGCTATAAGCTTGTACCCTTTGGCTGGTTTTTGTTTTTAATTAGTTGTAAAATCACTTTATGTATGGGGAATATGGAAGTGAATGAGCTTTATGGAGCATTTGTTAGTAATGAACAAGAAACTAACATAATCATTCCTTAAATGAAAGTCAGCCCACTTTGAGCGAACAGCCACTTAAAGATATCATTTTCCTATTGTAGTTGGAGTATTAAATTTTATATCTGGCTTTGACTGGGTTGCTCAGTAGATAGAGTGTCCTTCTAGTTCATGGAGGTCAGGAGTTCAATCCCAGTCAGGACACCTATGAGAAGCAACCAATGAGTGAATAAATAACTGGAAAAATAAGCCATTGCTTCTCTCTCTTTTTCTCTCTCTCCCTACCCCTCCTTCTCTCAAAAAAATGGAAAAATTGAAAAAATTTATATCTTTGTTCAGGCATAAATTTGGGGAACATTAAGCCTACATTTTTACACAGAACTTTCTCAAGATAAGAGGAACTAGGCTAACCATTAATTGTACAGTGTGTCCCTAAAGTCATGGTACACTTGTTTTTTAATTTTATTTTTTTAATGGGGTGACATCAATAAATCAGGATACATATATTCAAAGATAACAAGTCCAGGTTATCTTGTCGTTCAATTATGTTGCATACTCGTCACCCAAAGATAGATTGTCCTCTGTCACCTTCTATCTAGTTTTCTTTGTGCCCTTCCCCCTCCCCTTTTCCCTCTCCCTTTCCCCCCTCCCCCCCTAAAGAGTAGAATCACTTAAAAATCAATATGTCTAGAAAAGTAATTCCTTTATCTAAAACCGGTTTCATTATCTTAATTCAATATAGTACAACATCATTTTATTAGGTAAATTATTTTCTATGCTCTGTATTTTATGAACAAATGGACAATTTCACTTAATTTGCAACAATATATCCTTCACCAGTAATATAGGACTTTTGAGGACTATGGTGCATGGAGATCTAAACACAATGTATTCCTACTCTCTGTTGACAGAATAGAGACATTGATACCAATAAGTGCTTCCAGTTTATATAAAATAATAGTGAATTTATAGAAATAAGGAAATATTATTGATAGAAAAAGTATAATTGATACTATGAAAATAAAATTATCTATTTCATGATCTAGTTTAATGTAACATTTAAAGGTTACGCTGCAAATGAACAGATGTGGAAGAATGCAGCCACTGAAGTTAATCTAAGGTTATTGTCATGGGAGTTATAAGTATTATTATAAGTCTTGGCCTGGGAAAAGCTAAGTTATAGAAGAAATAAGATTTTAAAATCTTACTGTAGATGTCTATCTTAGGTTTTTAAATGTTTTCTTTTTTTAATGTAATTTAACTGTTATATTTAATTGAATTTATTGAGGTGACATTGGTTAACATAATTATACAAGTTTGAGGTGCTCAATTCTACAACACATCTTTGTATTCCATATTGTGTGTTTACCCCCACCCAAGTCAAGTCTTCATTCATCACCATTTATCCCCCCTATTCCCTCCTCCACTTCTCTCCCTGAAATACCCACAGTGCTGTCTGTGTCCATGACTTTTTTCTTTTCCTTTATTTCCTTTTCTTCTCTTTTTATTGTCTTTTAAAATATATTCTGATGTATTAAAATTTAACATGAATAAAATTCAAGAAAAGAGAGATCAACAATTGAATTGTGCAATCAGTGATAAAGATGATTATATCTTTGCGATTTTACTTATCATCATTCAGTGTCTTCATATTCTATTTACTCTGACAAAACTTCTCTTTCCTACTGCTTCATTAATGGAAATGAATTGGCCATTGGTTTGTTTCTAATTCTTTAAGCAAAAAAGTAAGCAGTAAAAAGTTTATGGAGTATAAATATCTCAAAGCTAATTTCTCAAGTTCCAGACATTATGGGTCTTTTATATGAATCAAAACATACATAGAAGAAAAACAGAGCATAGTGGTATATGCAGTGACTTAGCCTCACCTACGTAGAATATATTTCTTTAAAAATATGGTTTTAAGTCACTGTGACATTTGATCAAAACCACTTTCATACAGTCACTTTAAAAAGTTATAAAATTTGTTGAAGGAAAGATGGATTTCAAATATCCACTAAAAGCCATGAAGCTACTTGGTAGTTTTTGAACCCGTCATTGCTTTCCACTCTATGTTGTGTATTTCCAAGGAAGTGTCAAATTCCTAAGATGTGCATTGCTCCTCTACTCTTTGCTTTGTTACCTAGTCTATGCTTGAATTAGAAATGATAGCACAATATTTTAAGAAATAAAATTGCTGACTTGGGAAAGACTTTTATACCTTTTTTTTTGTATTTTTTCTGAAGCTGGAAATGGGGAGAGACAGTCAGACAGACTCCCGCATGCGCCCGACCGGGATCCACCTGGCACGCCCACCAGGGGCAACGCTCTGCCCACCAGGGGGTGATGCTCTGCCCCTCCGGAGCGTCGCTCTGCCACGACCAGAGCCACTCTAGCGCCTGGGGCAGAGGCCAAGGAGCCATCCCCAGCACTTGGGCCATCTTTGCTCCAATGGAGCCTTGGCTGCGGGAGGGGAAGAGAGAGACAGAGAGGAGGGAGGTGGGGGGGGTGAGAAGCAAATGGGCGCTTCTCCTATGTGCCCTGGCTGGGAATTGAACCCGGGTCCCCTGCACACCAGGCCGACGCTCTACCACTGAGCCAACCGGCCAAGGCCCTTTTATAGCTTTTGATGCTAGTGTGTCTCAACATGGCTCATAGCTTGTTTCATATTTTGCCATACTGCTTAGTTATTTATAATTTTCTTTCTTCTGTTTTTGGTAATTTTCTCATCCTCATTACTAAATTGTAATTTTGTTTAAGGAAGATACCATGTTTTAAATAATTTTTTATCACCTGCTAAGAATGGCACATTGGTTTGCCTATAATAGATGTTCAAGTAGGATTTTCTTGACTTGCATTGCTCTAGAGCAGGGGTCCCCAAACTACGGCCCACAGGCTACATGCGGCCCCCTGAGGCCATTTATCTGGCCCCTGCCGCACTTCCAGAAAGGGCACTTCTTTCATTGGTGGTCAGTGAGAGGAGCACATTGACCATCTCATTAGCCAAAAGCAGGCCCATAGTTCCCATTGAAATACTGGTCAGTTTGTTGATTTAAATTTACTTATTCTTTATTTTAAATATTGTATTTGTTTCAGTTTTTTATTTTAAAATAAGATATGTGCAGTGTGCATAGGGATTTTTTAATAGTTTTTTTTTTATAGTCTGGCCCTCCAACAGTCTGAGGAACAGTGAACTGGCCCCCTGTGTAAAAAGTTTGGGGACCCCTGCTCTAGATACATTAAGCTCGCTGATGGTATTGTGGAGATATTTCCTTGCTGGCTCATAATTTTTATTAGCATTCTAATCATCAGTATAATTGTCATGGTGTGGCATACAAACCACAGGCATTCATTAATATTTATGAAAGAGACTATTTCATCATTTTATGTTTTATGAGCTTTCTCTTCCTTCCTGCCTATTCTGAGATGTAACAAAGTAAACTATACAAAAACTTAATGTAATGTGGGTTTGGCAAATGTATGTACAGATAGATTTTATTTTATTGTGCTTTGCAGGTATTGCACTTTTACAAATTAAAAGTTTGTGGCAACGCTGCCTTGAACAAGTCTATTTGCATCATGTTCTCAACATGCTCAAATGATGGTTAGCATATTTTAGAAATAAAGCATTTTTAATTAAGGTACATTGTATTTTTTCAGATATAATACTATTGTACACTTAGTAGACTACATTGTAATGTAAATATAACTGGAAAAACAAAAAATTCATTTGATTCACTTTATTGCAATTTTCACATTATTCTAATGGTCTGTAACCAAACCTGTAACATCTTTGAGGTTGCCTGTAACATGAGTAGGGTAAGGAGTTTTTATAATAACAAACTGGATTGTTCATATCAAAGTTAAACAGAGTCCACTGATTTCATTTATTCATTTAATTAATTTATTTATCCAATGTAGAGCTTAGAATGGAATCCAATGGGAAAGGCAAATAAACTAATAAGTTATTTATTTGAAAATTGATACAATTTTTATGAAGATCATTAATAAGAAGACATGACATGTACTAAGTTGGGAGGGGCACTGATTCTGAGCATGACAATAGAAAGTCTGACTTAGTAGATATTCAAACCAAGACTGTTAGGATGGAAAGGGCCAGATGGACTAGGCAGGCAGGATCATCTAGCTGAAGAAAAGAGCATGTTAAAAATCTATGAGAAAGAATCTTATTAAACTGAAAGGGGAAAAATGTTGCTTAAAAGTTTTAATTACATGTATTAGGTAGCTTAATGACAATCCTTCTTGGTACAAAAAGAAGGTGAACTATACTTTCTTGAACATCTATTTGCACTACGCTCTTTTCCAGAAGCTGTATGTTCCCAAATGTCTCATGAATACCTCATGTTCTGGAGGGTTATTATCATCATCCTATTCTATATAGTTCATTTGAAATTTCTTATATTTGTAAGTAACAACTACTATATATTCAGTTGTCCAGGTTCCAAACCCAGATTTCCTTCTAGATCTCCCCAACTCCTTTACCCAGTTAGTCTATCCATTTTATTCACTGTGCTCCATAAGTAGATTCTTGATCTACTAACTTTGTCTCCATCCCTACTGCTACAACTCTCACCAGATGCTACCCATTGTAGAATCTGTCTCCCTTGCTGTTCTCTCTTCTTTAATTTTACCCTTCTCCAGGCCATCCTCCAAAATATCTGAAGAATGATCTTTCTAGAACAAGCGCAACATCCACTCCTTGCTCAAAAATATTTCATTGGCTTCTCATCACCTTTACGGAAAAAAAAAAAAAAAAACCAACAAATTTCTTGGCAGGACTAATCAGTCTCTTCATACTTTGGTCATTGTGTACCTGGTCAACTTAATTTTCTATAATTGCTTGTTCATATCCTCTTGCTTCAAACCTCTTGCTTATGAGTACTCATCTCTTTGTGTCATTTACACCATTCTTTTTTTTGTGTGTTTAGAATGTCATCCTTATGTTACTATTTCTAATAAGTGTATGTTAGAATCCTTAAAGTCTCAGTCCAAGGTTACATTCCTTTTGAGGAGTTCCTTGATTCTTCCAGGCATTTCCACACCCCCTTTCTCTCTCCTCCCACTATATACACATTGTGGTTATATTGATTACCATATTTTATTATAATGATTTATAAGTCTGTATCTCTACCACTCCTAAATCCTCTTGAGTACAGGGTATGCCTTTTTAACTTCATTTTCTCTGCCCTTGTGGTATACCTGAAATATTGTAGATGTCCTGTAACTATTTGTTGAATTACAGTAGAATGTCACAAAAATACCTCTTGGTTTCCCCAGAAGCTACTCTCTATTTTGCTAATGACAGTCTGAGGCTCAGAGGAGTTAAATTATTAGTAAGTGCTAGAATTTGCATTTGATATTTGAATTGTTTAATTATAGAGTAATTGCTTCCTCCTTAAAGGGGACTATTCTTCCATTGGTTGACTACACTTTTACTTAACTAAGATATCCCTGTAGAAATTATTGAGCTTAGCTTGAGGAGTTTGTGTACTTTGCCTGACCATATCTGTTAGGCAAATCAGAGTGGAAACTATGGAATCGATAGGTTCATTCCTTCCTACCTGTTCAATCCTTTCCACACAGTTTTATTAGTTCTGCCAGATTCTAGGAACACATCACCCCTCCTGAATCCTAGGAGGACTCTGGGTGGAGCAAAACATCTTTTGAGCTAGCCATATCCCTTGTCCTAGCCCTTATTTAGGAACAAGCAGAGCTGTGGTGAGGTGGATGTAGACAATAGAGAATTTAAATAAATAATTATTAACAAATGTTATGTTAATATATGCACCATGAAATTTACAATGTAGTGCTTTTTCACCATCATATTTAGGTTTTTCTAGAATATTGTGTTTATCACTTCAGTGCAAACATAAAAAATTTGTGAGAGGCAGTTTTAGGAGTTTCTTCATATAGATAATAATACATATACCTCAACTGAAGTAGATACTGTGGTCTTTTATTGGTCTTCAACCAGTGTCATTAAACAATTGTACAGTCCTATCAGATATCAACCAGCCAAGAAAATACTTAGTTCCTTCATAGAGGCATAAGAATTAATTAATGATCACATAAATCAACTGTTCCTTCAAATAAAAAAAAATAAGACTCAAAAGCCTTTTGTTTTCTGAGAATTGCAAGCCTAGCAATGAGATATCTGTAATACTGCAAGTAGAAGGGCTATTAAAAGAACTAATATCCCTATTGGTTATGAAAAAGAACAACTATATAAAATCTGTCTAGTAAAGCTTCTGTGTGGCAGTTATATATGTATGTATATATACATATGTAACACATATATATGCATATATAACTGCCATATATATATATATCTTTGTGTGCATAGTTATAAATATATTCATATATATTGTAGCTTCCTTGTTAATATGCTGCTAGTCTGTCTGCCCTTAATCTTGTTTCCATACAGTGTCCCTCAGAATAAAGTTTCCAAGTTGTTTGATATATAAAGAACAAATCAAATTGACCAATATTAAATAGAAAAGAAGCAAAAGGACTTTAAGTAAAAAGTCTGGTTGGGCCAAAATGAGAGAGGTAAAACGTGTGTTTTACCATCTCACACACACACAGGCACACACTTGAGTAAGAGTGTGTGCACAATAAGTTGTCGAAGGCTTGAAAGGAAATGGGCTTAACTCATTTTACTAGAACAACTCAGGTAGAAGGGATTTCTAACAATCTCAGGTTCTTTCCAAAATTCTGACCTGTAACTGCTATTTTGTCATAACACCCCTTGCTTCTCTATAAGGCAACATCCACACATTTTAATAGGTAGAATCTGTTTTGGAAATGAAACTTCCAGATAACATTACTTCAAAAATCCTGTTTTTAGACTTTAATAAAAGTTTGTAAACATGATCAAATTATAACCAGTCTAGACATTTATAAACCTACAGTATTATGATTAAAGAAATAACAGAATTAGCTGTGATTTTAGAATCCATATAGGAAGAGACGCCATACAGACAGCTGACTTTATACCTACCAAGTCCTTAAGCTGTATCAGCTGAGGAATATTTAAACCCCTATTTTAGTAGTTTAAACATAATTCTTACATTGATATTTCACTAGACTTAATAATTTGAAGCATTGTGTTATTGATTTAATTCAACAAATATTTATTGAACAACTATAGTGTTTAATTATCTGGAAAGTATGACCCCCTAATGTTCTCCAATTCATGACTATTAGCTAAAAAGTGGTTCTGAATGTTTGACTCTCTTAGGCCGTTTTTTTTTAAATTTCAATTTCCAGGTCAAACCCCAGTTGAATATAGTAAGAATTTCTGGGTGGAACCCAGGTATCAGTAGTTTTTTGAGTTCTCCATATGATTCCAAGAGTTGAAAAGTACTTCTTTTTCACTTTTATTTTCTGCATGTGGTCATCTGATTCCTCACTTTGGAATTTAACAGTTATTGTGCATTGGTATCTTAGTTTAAACGTCAATTTAATATATTTTTATATAAAGGATCTAAATTAGGTTTTTTTATTTAATCTCTCTGAGATAAGGAGAATAAAAAGCAGAAAAAATATTCTCAAAGTTTAAAGGTTGAATTTACACTATGTATGAAATTGAGTTTAACTGTTATTTGTTTGAAGTCTAAACTTTCTGTCCCAGATTCTGAAAAAAAATATCCAGAATGTAAATGGTGTTAGAGGCAGAATTGGAATTAAAACTCATATTTTATACAGTGTGACATTATATTGCACAAAAATAAACTAACAAATGTATTTACTTAATCCATTTATCAATGTTTTATAGAAGAAGGAATCAAAATAAAAACTGTAAGAACAAAGAAATAGAAATATAGCTAGGTTTAATGGAATTGAAATGGGAAGCTTAAGAACCTCAGAAAGAAATGTTTACACTTAAGGTACACCGTTTCCTCATCACTTTATGACTGCTTGTTTGTAGCTTGAACTTCATGTAAGGAATGAGTATACATTTATGTCATAGTAGTTAAGGTTTCAGGACTTGCTAGAAAATAGAATTATAGAGAGGCACCTGCTACTCTGATTGTGCATTGCTTTCCTTCTTACACCAGTGCTCATCAGTGAATCCAGATTTTCCAGTATCTTGTCTAAAAGCTGAAACTTTGGAATAGCTCAGTAAATTTTATGGCAAATCCTACAAACAGTTTGTTTATATAAAGGGTATATATATATTCATGATACAGTATATGAGAGAATAATTTATTTCTCTCATATTGATGAATAATTTATTATTATTCAAGATGACTCATAAAAAAATAAGTTCAGTCCTTTATTGTTTTCAGTTGGCCTGATTAAGCCTCTGCATGAGGGAAAGTAGAATGTGTGAGTTGTATTTAGGGCTAGGAATCTGACATTTTCTCTTTAGTGTGTAAAATCTGTAAATGTAATGTTTGGAACTAGCCTAGAACATTGAAGTAATGTCCCGTTCAGTATCATACTAACCAGCCAATATTCAGAAAGAATGTTTTTCCAAGAAAACATTATTTTGGCCTGACCAAGTGGTGGTGCAGTGGATAGAGCATCAGCCTGGGATGCTGAAGACCCAGTTTTGAAACTCTGAAGTTACTTCCTTGAATGTGGGCTCACCAGCTTGAGCACAGGATTGCCAGCTTGAGTATGGGATCATAGACATGACCCCATGGTTGCTGGCTTGAAGCCTAATGTCACTGGCTTGAAGCCCAAGGTCTCTGGCTTGGGACCAAAGTCACTGGCTTGAGCAAGGGGTCACTGGCTCCTCTGGAGCCCACCGGACAAGGCACATATGAGAAAACAATCAATGAGCAACTAAGATGCTCCTTATCTCTCTTCACTTCTGTCTGTCTGTCCCTCTCTTTCTTTCTCTCTCTCTCTCTCTCTCTCTCTCTCTCTTTCTCTCTTGCTAAAAAAATAAAAGAAAAAAGAAAGAAAATATTGTTTTTGAACAGTTGTAGGAGAAATCCCTGAGCCGCTCCACCCCTCATTTACCTTCCAGAAAACTTACTTTATGAATTCTTCAGTTTTTCTATCATCCCACAATCCATCCTGTGTCAAGCTTTTGCACGTGTTCCCCACCAGAAACATTCTCCCCCACCTCACACCCTTTCCTCACTTTTAAGAAGCAAATTTTCCTCTTTCATGTCATAGAATAAAGTCACTTCTTGAGAAAAGAATCTTTTGGGGAATGTAAAGCACAGCATAGGGAACATAGTTAATACTATTCTGTCCACTGCATATGGTTCCAGCTGGTACTGGAGTTATCAGAAAGATCACTTTGTAAGTGATGTAAGTGTCAAACCACTGTGCTGTACACCTGAAACTAATATAATAGTAGTAAATGTCAACTTTAATTTTTAAATTAAAAAAATAAAAAGTAAAAAAAAACCCACAAAGAAAGAAAAGCATTCTTTGATGCCCAGAGTGGGTTTATTTCCACTTTATTATTTTCTTCCTTCTACTTGCACTTGTCCTTTGTAACACTTGTCATGAGTGAAAGTATTCATGTAATTATCTGTTTAATATCTTGTTCCAGCTAGACTGAAGGTTTCATAAAGAAAGAGACTATTTTACATAAGACATTTATAAATGCTAATATTAGAGTTCTCTACTTGATTTCAATTTCGCTCCAAAAGAGTGGGGGCTATGAAGATAAGGTCTATGTCATTCTTATTCATGGCTCTGTCTTTAACCATTTCATACAGTGTCTGCCTCATGCAATTTACTCAACAAATGATTGAATGAATGGATGGGTATATCAATGAAACATGTTAACTTGAGTTATCACTTTAGGTTTATCTGTTCTGTCAACTTTTATAACTTTTATCATTTAAGTTCATTTTTTAAAATTTCTAGTTCTTTAAATATGTGCATATTAAGTATATTGCAGTGAGACACTGCAGTATATGTCAAATTTCAGTCTTGAAATATCTTTTGCAAAATTGAGACTGCATAACAATTCATAGCCATGAATGCTTAATTAATTATGAATTGTGATGATAACACAACAGCTAAATTGAAAGATGTGGTTATAAATGTACCTCAATAACTCGCAGAACTAGAAAGTTAAATTTAATAGCTAGAACCACTGTTGGTTTGATTTTTGCACAATCAAGACATGGATAAATAAACACAAGGGGTAAATATTTTACCCAAGGTCAGAAAAATCATTAGTGGTAGAAAAATATTTGATTTTTAATTTATTGACTGCTTTTTATATTGGACAGCAGTCCACTGTTTTCGTACGTGGTAAATATCAGGTTTTGAATGAATGTGAAGCCGAGCCAGATTTGTTCCTTTTGCTTCAGTGCAATCAGGGACTGGAATGTAGGTTTTCACAAATAAACATACCTATTGGAAACATGACTAAAGAGCTTTCTATCACTTTTACCATGATATGGCATCCATATCCACCAAACTTCTTTTTCTTGGATCTCAAAATGCCTAACTTGCCTGGCTCTTATTGTTGACTTGCCACACACATCTGTATGAGCAATTTCCTGGCAGCCCTGAAAACGACCTTTCTTTTTGTCTTGTTGGAGCTGCCTTCCATGGTGGTCCCAGAACTCTGTCTTTTCAGTCCAGGCCCATCAAATGTGGATGAACCACTGAGTTTCTATACCCCACTGTATTGGGACCCTGCCACCAGTGTTGGCTGAGATCCATTTTGAACCATGTGCTAGTCTACTAAACACTTGAGATTCAGAGTGCCCTCTGGTACATGACAGTATGTGTTTCAAAGACATTTGAAGCTGTGTAAGTCCAGTTGATAACAACTCATGTTTACATTTTAATACCTACTGCATTTTGCCTCTTAGAGGGGATCAGAGTAGCCATTAATAACCAGGTTTGATGGGTGCCGAGGTGCTTTAGAATCAAATACTTAATAATTTCTTGGACATAAAATTATAACAATACATTCTAATCCATTTGACCTTGATTTTCTTCTTGCTAGAAATGGAACATTATGCAGACAGAAGCACATAAGCTGCATTGTACAGGAAGAGAAAGAACAAAAGCTTTAACAAGATATGGTTTGGCACCAGGTCACAGAATCGGAAGATGCTCCAAATCACTGTCATTACAAGAAATCTAAGTTATTGGCAGAATGCCCTAATTGGCAGGAAAATGCAAACATTGTTCTGAGAGAACTATTGATTCTCTGCTTCCAGGCTATTCATTTATTAAGACGAAATGTGCAAGCTGTACCACAGAACACCGAAACACCTTACAGCCGCTGCCTCAGCAGTGGCATGGCAGCTAATAGAGACAGGCTTGCATTTTCTCCTGAAGTCCTCTATCTTCCTTTAGTGTTGTGGAACAGGGCTGCTGAATTGTCAGAAAAGAATATTTATTGCTCTTCCATATGTCACTGCCCTCCTGCAAGTGACATGCATACTCATCAGTCAAACGGAAACAACCTACCATGTTTGATTTACTGCAGTTGAAGAAAATCTGTTTGTGGGTCCCTATAACATAAACCATTTTGCTAAAGACTAATGCTCTGATTTGCATGTAGCTCATGGTAGTTGTATCATTAGTTTTCATGATGTATCAGGACTAAATGTAACAAACACAACCCTTTTTTTCTCTGTGGGGTCCCGCTCTTTGTCTTTTTCCTCCCTAACCTTTTCGTTAACTTTCCCCTTGTTGTTCAGTAAAGCATTATTTACTTTGTGTCTTTTCAGAAGCCAGAAAAGATTAAGTGATTAAGTTTCAACAATAGTAAAGTTGCTTTTTAGAACATCTAGAAAATGAGTTGAATAGTAACAAACCCTTAGTCTTGGCAAAGGACTTGTAACTAACATAGGATGGTGAACCTGTAGAAAAAGAAAACTGACTTTTCTCGCTGACATCTATGATCCATTTACATTCCATGAGAGGTGTGGAATAGGAAGGTTTTCAGAACATTTAGAGTTGCTCAATTGTAAGAAAGTTTTCTAGCACACTGTATAATTCTACTGTATAGAATTTACAATTTACTTGTATTAAGTGATATTTTTGTGCTATAAGTGAAAACATTCTATAGGAGCATAATTGAATGTACTTTGACAAAGCACACCTGATCACTGCAGTGGTACCTCTGACGATGGCAAGATTAATGACTAAGAACAGCTTCATTTATTCAGGTGCAGTTTCAGAGATGGGAAACAATTTACTGAGCTATTTCTTCCATATCCCAACACCTTCAAGAAAGCTCTCAAGGCATATCGATTTCTCTTCTGGTAGTGCTTTTATAAAGAATATATATTTTTTTCTAAGTAAAATAAGAAGAGACTTTTCTTGTAACATACAAAAACTGAATATTTTGCATTTTTCTGAAATTAGCTAAGATATAAAGATTTCACAAAAATTAAAGTTAGGCAACGGAGTGATGTAAATCTTGAATTTGTATCAATAATAGATATTCTGAATACTTTCACATAAGAAGGATGTCAGTGATCTGAATGTCTAAATTGGCATAAGAATATTTTGCTGCCTGACTTCACACAGGCATGTATTAAACTCACTATTGAGACTGGACTAAGTGCTGTCATCACATGACCGATGAGTCACATGCTGGATTTATTGTTTGGTAAGGCCACTTAAGTGTCAGTCATGCTGGCCACACACAGATCCTTATCTGAATTTTTTTTCTAACCCATGCCGTTTTATGAAAGCTGAGTTTAAGGCCCCATCCTTGAAGTCTCTAGTGACCAATTAGGTCCTAGTGTATTCTGTGATTCTGGAGTTTTCTGAGTTATCCCCCATATATTCTGTTTAGCTTTAAGCCATCTGAAATTGACTCACAACTAGGATATCTGTAGTTGCATTCAGACAACAGTGTAAGAGTGATTAAGTGCTTGTTCTCTTGAGTAGGACCTACAGAGAAATCAAATTTCAGCTCCACCTGTATTATCTGTGTGATTTTGAGTAAAGTATGGCAGGTCCTTGAATAATATCATTTAATTCAACATCATTTCATTACAATGTTGACAAAGAAAGAAATTGATTACTGGCTGGAGTTTGTATGTTCCTCTCATGTCTCAGCAGGTTTTCTCCAGGTACTCTAGTTTTTGCCCACATTCCAAAGATGTACATATTCGGTGAACTGGCCTGTCTATATTGTTCCATGTGAGTGAGTGTGGGAGGTGTTTGTGAAGGCATGCTGCCATGAAAAGCGTCCTGTCCAAGGTGGGTTCCTGACTTGTGCCCTGAGTTGCCACAAGAGCCTCCTGCCACCACAACCTTGAACTGGAATAAATGGGTTGGAAAAAAATCTCTTATTTGTTTTCATTTATCTTTCTTAAATGTACAGGTACCTCACAATTATTTCAATGCTTTTTTGAATTAAACTTCTTGAGGTGAAATTGGTTAATACAATTATATAGGTTTCAAGTGCAGAATTTTATGATATATCATTTGTATCCTACATTGTATGCTTACTACCCAATGTCAGATCTTCTTCCCTCATCATTTATTTTACCTTCTTTAAACTTTACAACACCCTCATCTGCCTTCCTCTGGTAACCACCGCATTGTTGTCTGTGTCTATGAGTTTTTGTTTGTTTTTCTTGTTTATTTTATTCCAAGTGAAAGGAGGGGAGATAGAGAGACAGAGTCCCACATGTGCCCCCACCAGAATCTACCCAGTAACCCCCATCCGGGGCCAATGCTCTGTCCATCTGGGGCCATGCTTGCAACCAAGCTATTTTTAGCACCTGAAGCAGAGGCTTCAGGGAGCCATCCTCAGTGCCTGGGGCCGATGCACTTGAACCAATCAAGCCATGGCTGCAGGAAAGGGAGAGAGTGGGTAGGGGTGGAGGAGGAAATAATCACTTCTGTTCTGTGCCCTGACCAGGAATTGAACCCAGTACATACAAACACCAGGCTGACACTCTACCACTGAGCCACTCGACTAGGGCTCATGTTTATTTTTCTTGTTTCTTCATTTGTTGCTTTCAGATTTATATTACACATATGACTGAAATCTTATGGTTCTTAAGTTTTTCTGTCTGAATTATTTCCATTAGCATGATATTCTTAAATCCATCCATGTTGTCACAAACGTCAATATTTCATCTTCTCTTATGACTGAGTAGATTCTATTGTACATATTAAAAGTGTTTGGGGTCTTTATTTAGAAATGTGGTGATGTTTTTGTGACCAAAATATGCATTAAGAACTAACTCTTATTTTTCTTCAGTCACTTCTTAAAAATTATACTTTATACTCAATATTATTTTATATTAGTTTCAGGTGTACAGCATAGTGTTTAGACAATCAGTCATTTCACAAAGTGGTCCTCCGATATTTTAAGTACTCACTTGGCTTCACACATAGTTATTACTCTTGTTTATATAAATTAGCCTATGGTAAAATTCATTTTATTATACATTGTTTTGCTTAAAGTCACAAATTCCAAGAAACTATCAACAATGTTAAGTGAGTACTTACTGTATTCAATCTTTCTAATCCTCTGTTTCTTTTCAAAATATGGTTAATAAAATGTGTGAAACACTTAGCAAAGAGTTTGGCAGATAGAAATTACTAATCAGCATTTGCAATTATTATTGTTATGAACAATATTTATCTCTCTATAAATTAAGTGATGGCAGGCCATAACTGCTGTAAGCCACCTCTGAACTGTCAAATGCAAGTGGGGGGTGAGAGTTGTGAGGGACTATTTACTTGGTGCCTTAAACTAGGTACTTTTAAAAATATGTTGGGAGAAATAAGGAACATCTACTCTAAAGACTGAGGCATAGAATAGACTATTAGATATGTGGAACTCAACTACTCTGTGGTAGGAATAAAGGTATGTTCATCACAGTGACTTGGCCAGCCACCATTGTGCTGGGAGACCTACCACTACTGCTGTTGGAGTTTTAGTGGAATATACTGTGGCATGCAGATGTCTCTGTGTCTTGAGGGTGAACACTGCATCATTCTGATTTTTATAATTATGGTATTACTGAGCTTCTCTGATATTAATTCTACCAATAGTTTATTAAAAATGAAGTTGCTAATATCACTTTAACAGTGCTCCTTCTAAGTGGAAAACACACACACTCTCTTTCTTTTTAATGTGAGAGGAGGAGACAGTGAGGCAGACTCTTGCATGTGCCTCACCTGGCAACCCCATCTGGGACTGATGCTTGGGTACCAAGCTATTTTCAGCACCTGAGGCTGATGCACTTGGACCAACCAAGCTATCCTCAGTACCCAGGGCCAGTTTGAATCAATTAAGCCACTGGCTGTGGGAGGAGAAGAAGGAGGGGAGAGGGGAAACAGATGGTCACTTCTCCTGTGTGCCCTAGACGTCCATACACCAGGTTGACACTCTATCCACTGAGCCACTGGCCAGGGTCAATGTACTCTCTTTCAAATTTGAAATTTAAGACAACACATATGTATACCAACAAAACAAAAGAAAGACAATGTTGATTAATGTGATATTAAAATAACATTGATTGAATTTTTTCTTGAAAACATGAATAATTTTATCTTTAGCTAAGTTATTTATTCTGGAGTGTATGCAATAGGATTTTTAAAGTTTTCTATGTAAAAGATAATTATCAGAGCCTGAACTCAGAGAAAACTCAGATGTTAGAAGTAATAGACAAGGATTTTAAAGCAAGTACTATAACTATGCTCAAGAATGTAAAAAGAAAAATACGTTCATAATGAAAGAAAAGATAAGAAATCTCAGCAAGGCAGTAGAAATTATATCAATAATAATTATAGAATGAAAAAATATGATATCTAAAATAAAAATATTTACTGAATGGAATTAGTATAGATTAAAATGATAGAAGAAACAATATATGAACTGAAATATAGATCAATAGAAATTATACAACTTGAAGAACAAAGAGAAAAGATTTAAAAAATTAGCCATCTCATGGGCCTGAGGAACAATATCAAAATGTTAAACACATAGCCCAGCCAGATAGCTAGACTGATTGGTTAAAACATTGTCCAGAGGCACAGAGGTTGCTGGTTTGATGCCTGGTCAAGGCACATACATGAACAGGTCAATGTTCCTATCTCCCTCTCTCTCTTTCCTTTCCTTTCTCACTGAAATCCATAAATAAAAATTTAAAAAGTTAAAAAAGAAATATATTTGACCTTTTGCAATTGAAATCTCAGAAGGAGAAAAGAGAAAAAACAGGGCAAAATAAGATATTTGAAGAAATAATGGCAGAAATCTCAATTTGGTGAAAGAAAGAAATCTAGAGCATCAAGAATCTCAGAAAGTACCAAGGAGGACAAGTAAAAGGAAAGTCACACCTAGTTACACCATAACTAAACTGCTGAATGCCAAAGGTGAAAAAATATATTGGAAAAGAGCTGAGAAAAATGACACATTATATACAGTGAAAAAATTCGTTCAAATGACTGCTGACTCATTAGTAACAACGAAGCTAAAAAACACAGAAACAATATCTTTAAAGAGCTAAAACAAAACAAAACAACACCTCCCCCCAGAAAACCCATAATTCTATACTCACCAGGAAATATCCTTCAATAATGAAGGCAAAATAAACATATTTTCAGATAAAAGAAAAGCAAGATAATTCATTACCAGCTGACAAATGCAAAAAGAAGTTCTTCAGGCAGATGGAAAATGATAACAGATGAAAGTTCAGATCTTTAAGAAAGAATGAAGAACTTTGCATATGGTCAATATGTGGGTAGATAAATATTTCCTAACAATTGACATGAACATAATTGTTTCTCTACGTACTGTTACTTTATACAATAATGTATATAAATATATGTGAAATAGTGTTAGATGAAAAGTTTCAACTGCAACACCAGGATAGAAGTTATCTTGGATAGAGGGCACATTTTAATGGCTATGGTAATCCAGATACAAGTTTTCAAAGAAAATAGCCAAGAATATTTTAGATGATTTACCCACATTAAAAGTATAAAATGTTTGGCCTGACCAGGCAGTGGTGCAGTGGATAGAGCATTGAACTGGGTCATAGAAAACCCAGGTTCTGAACCCTGAGTTCACCAGCTTGAGTGCGGTCTCATCTGGCTTGAGCGTGGGCACCCCAGCTTGAGTGCAGGTTCACTGGCTAGAGCATGTGATCACAGGCATGGCCCCATGGTCACTGGCTTGAGCAAGGGGTCATTCGTTCTGCTGGAACCCCTTGATCAAGGCACATATGAGAAAGCAATCAATGAAAAAGCAATCAAAGAACAATTAAGATGCTGCAACAAAGAATTGATGCTTCTCATCTCTCTCTTTTCCTGTCTGCCTGTCACTATCTGTCCCTCTTTCTGACTCTCTCTGTCTCTGTTACAAAAAAAAAAAAAGAGTATAAAATGTTTGGATTTTTGGAATGTTGACTTTATTTTTTATTTATTTATTTTATTTCTGTGTGTGACAAAGACAGAGAGAGACAGAGATAGGGACAGATAGGAACAGACAGGAAGAGAGATGAGAAGCATCAATTATTTGTTGCAGCACCTTAGTTGTTCATTGATTGCTCTCTCATATGTGCCTTGACCAGGGGGCTGCAGCAGACTGAGTGACCCTTTGCTCAAGCCAGAAACCTTGGGCTCAAGCTAGTGAGCCTTGCTCAAACCAGATGAGCCTGCACTCAAGCCAACAACCTCAGGGTTTTGAACCTGGATCCTTCCTGTCCCAGTTCAACACTCTGTCCACTGCACCATAGCCTGGTCAAGCTGAATTGATTTTTAAAGGTGATTAATTCAGAGAGAGCTATACTGTGCTGTGATTACCAACTGTTACCATCCAAAGGGTTTGGGATGGGGGTCTTGGCACTCAAGTCCAATGAAAGGGAGTTCAGTGGGACCAACAAAAAAAAAAAAAAAAAAGAAAGAAAGAAAAAAGAAAAAAAGAAAGAAAGAAAGGAAGAAAGCTTTCTTGTATGTTACCTTTTCTTTCTTTCTTTCTTTCTTTCTTTCTTTCTTTCTTTCTTTCTTTCTTTCTTTCTTTCTTTCTTTCTTTTTTATAAAGTGAGAGGTAGGGAGGCAGAGACACAGATTCCCACATGCGCCTGGACCAGGATCCACCTGTCAACCCCTATCTGGGGCTGATGTTCTGGCCATCTAGGGCTACTGCTCTACTGCTCGGCAACTCAGCTATTTTAGCACCTGAAGTGAAGCTATGGAGCCATCCTCAATGCCCAGGCCAACTTGCTCATTTGAGCTATGGCTGCGAGAGAGGAAGAAAGAGGAGGGAGGGGTGGAGAAGCAGATGGTCACGTCTCCTGTGTGCCCTGACCAAGAATCGAACTCTGGACTACCACATGCTGGTTCGACAGTCTGAGCCAACGAGCCAGGGCCTATATTACCTTTTCAATCATGGTAATTATGAAGTCTTGAATACATATCATATTTATCATGGCAACACAATCAGAGTTTCATGCGATCTTATTTATTCTGTTTATTTTATTTTCCTACTCACTCATTAAACTTTCTTCACAGTTATGAAACAAATGTTTGTACAACTGTGATAATTTGTCATCTTATAGTCCTTTTAGTAAGAAACAAATAAAAAGTACCCCTGGAAAACTCATACAGAAGCATGACAAGCATTTTAATATTAACAGCAGGAATTCCTTTTGATTACACAATCCTTTTTATAAGAACTTCTGTTGAATAATTTAAATATATATGGAAAATAACTTTCAGCGGGCAATTTATGTGATTAAGATTACAATCTTTTTTAAAATTTATTTATTTAGAGAAGGGGATAGAGAGAGAGAGAGGGAGACAGAGAGAGAGAAAGAAAGGGGGAAGGAGCAGGAAGCATCAACTCCCATATGTGCCTTGACCAGGCAAGCCAGGGGTTTTGAACCGGTGACCTCAGTGTTCCAGGTCAATGCTTTATCCACTGAGCCACTACAGATTGGGCCATGATTACAATCTTATACCTGACCAGGTGGTGGTGCAGTGGATAGAGCATAAGCCTGGGACGCTGAAGACTCAGGTTCTAAACCCTGAGGTCTTCTGCTTGAGTTTGGGCTCATCTGGCTAGAGTGCAGGATAACCAGCTTGAGCGCGGGGTTGCCAGCTTGAGCGTGGGATCATAGACATGACCTATAGTTGCTGGCTTGAACCCAAAAGTCAATGGCTTGAAGCCCAAGGTCACTGGCTTGAGCCCATGGTCACTGGTTCGGCTAGAGCCCCTCAATCAAGGAACATGTGAGAAAGCAATCAATGAACAACTAAGGTACTGCAACTATGAGTTGATGCTTCTCATCTCTCCCCTCCCTGTCTGTCTGTCTGTCTCTCTTGCTAAAAAAAAAAATTACAATTTTAAAGTAAACTTTGTCTCATGTCCACTTTCTAAAGTGCATATACATACAGACAATCAATCATACACACAGCTGGGGATTATATTCTATTTTACTATATTTTGTATGCTGTTTCTGATAGATTAAACTGTTAGTGTTAAATAAAAATCTTAGAAATAGACCATTTCATTGATCATGAGTAAAATCTTTAGCCATTCCAGTTTTAAAGTCTTTAATTTGATCTCTTTCTCAATGTTTTAGTAGCTTTCATGTTAAGAGTTTCTCATGATTCCAGGGGTATGTTTAATACCCTTGTGAATAAATTAATCTAACTCTCTCATTGCTTCTGACTGCACTTTGGTACTGCCTTCAGAACAGTGCGCTTTGGTTATCAGGCGGGTGTGTGTACAAGAGAGTAGAGATGGACTGGTCTATGCCTTTCCTTACCATTTCAAGAACCACTAAGAGGGAACCCTACCAGGTTGCTAGGGGTTTTGGTGGAATGTAGGGTAGTATATAGATGTGTGTATCTTGAGATGCATGTTATGATTTGTCTTATAGATGTCTGTGCCCAGAGATAGTGCCAGTAATGCCATCTTTGGAGTAGAAAGCATATAGAATTAACTCATTTGACATGGCCTAAACTAAATCCATATTAACATGCCTAGTGCTACATGTATGAAGAAAAGAAAATTCCTTATTTCATGAGCCATCTCACTTTTAGATTCTCTTCTGAATACATTGGTTCTCTAATCATTAGGACGTTCTTGTTGAAAAAAATAAACATAAACTAAATTTCAACCTTTCAATTGTGACTTAGGCTTGTACGATTTAAAACATTGTAACAAACTTACAGGTATAAAATAAATAAGTTAAAGGATGTAATACACAGTATGATGACCATAGTTAATACTGTTTTTGTGTATTTGAAAGTTGCTAAGAGGGTAGCTCTTGAAAGTCTTTATCTCAAGAAAGAAATTATAATTGTATGGTGATGGATATTAACTAGGCTTATTGTAGTGATCATTTCACAATATTTCCAAATATCAAAGCAGGTTGTACACCTGGAACTAACATAGTGTTAGATGTCAATTACACCTCAATTAAAAGAAAAGACAAGATAAGCACATAAAAATAAAATATTTAAATATTTTTATTTAAACTTCCTTAGCTCTGTATAGAATTGCTTTCAAACCAATTCAAGTAAGTAGATATTTCTGATATCAACATCTTCATGAAAGGATCTGCCCTCTTCTCCAGGGACCTCTGATGATTCTGTGGGAGATTGAACTTCACATACTTCCCTTAAGTCTCCTCCTTGTCCCTCTTCATTCCTTCTAGTACAGATCTCCAGTATTTGATTTTAGGGCCTTCTTTGATTCTCATTTCTTTACTTTTAAACTTACTTGGACTACTAGCCAGGTCTTAAATAACTTTTCTTTATTTCCAGAATGTTTGCTTTTTACCCATAATTGTTAAATAGAGTCTTTGTCAGGCCTGGTTTCTGCCTTATATCTTGACTTCATAAAAGTGAAGGTTTGCTACTTTAGTCAATAAGAAAAATGGTTTTAAAAACTAAATTTGCTTCACATCTGCCTTCGTGTAAATCTATACAAACTTTCTGGTGTGCTGACTTTTCTACTAAGGTGAGTTATGCTCTCTTCCAATGCCATTCACACATTGACCCATCTATCCATCAAAAAAGAAATGATCATGTAATAGTAATATTTCCCTTGTAAATAAAATCCAAAGCACACCCATGCACACTCTTACATCATCCAAAAAGTTATACAGCATGAATCTGTGAATAACTTCCTGTTTGATCTGTTGAATTTGACATTAAATGAGCTTTAAATTGATATTCATTGATAATACTCTTAAAAATCCTAAAGTGTAAAAATATTTTTTCTCATGAAAGATGATGCATTATCTTCCTAAATGGAAAGAATTGACTTCTCAGTGGGAAGTCAATGACATTTGGACCAGTTTCTTATCGGATTCTAGGATTAAATCTTATAAGTAGATTTATTTCTCTATGGATAAAACAAATAAGAATGTGCTCTTGAGTCTTTCAGTTTTCAGTTCTATGGGCCTACTAAGCAATTATTAATGGATTAGGGGAAAAGAAAGCTAAATAAAATAAACCCTTCAATTGTTACCAGTACTTTTCTATAAAGATACTGAGTGCATTCAAAGGCACTCTGGAGATGGATAAATACACTGAAGGGCCGAGGAAGATAAGATGATACAAGTGAAGTAAATCTTTTTCAAATGCATAATAAAGTTAAAGGGCTAAAAGATAAAAAAGGAATTAAAGCTAAGAAGAAAGGAACAAACAGGAGGAGATAAAATTTCCAGTTACGTTATTAAAGGTGAATTGATATGTTTCACAAGGGAAAGTTTAAATGTGTTTTGTTAGTTTTAGAGAGGAATAAAGTACTAAGTGTATTGTGGTAATAGACAGACTAAATTTTTGACAGTTACAATCTCCCTTTCACATAGAAAAAACTAATTTTACATTATTCATCAACAAAATATTTCACACATGGGAAATATCTTTTTACGTAAAAGAACCAAGGGTATTTAAAATAGACAAATTATTACTGTACTGTAAATTTAATGAAGAATCCAGGTGAGGAAGGGAGGGAGAAACAAGATGTTAAGTCTGAAAATACAGTCTATAGACCAGTTATTTGATAATGAGTCTCGGAAAGTCTTGAGCAAAGAGAGTGGGATAAAACTTCTTCATCTCTGTGGGAAAGTTGCCTAGGGTTTATTGGGGGACAAAAATACTAGCATTTTTGTGTGATGATTAGTGGTACCACATGATTCTCCTCCAGTGCACCCCACAGATGCTTGTTCTAAACGCTAAGCTAGACCCAGGTTCTCCTCTTGGGCATAGCATAAACCAACTATCAAATTTGCAAAGAGAAAAGTACACAAAAGTTGGCCCTTGGATGGGAGGTTATTGTAGCTGCTGATTTAAACAGGTTTAGTGACCTAATTGGAAAAGCTCTAACAGTCTTTGAGATGATAACAAAATCCCACATGGTATTCAAATTTAAAACACACACACACACACACACACACTCACTCTCTCTCACACACACAAATGTGTGGGTAGATAAGATTTTCTTCTTTTTCTTTTCTTTTAAAACCAAATACAGTGTGCTTTAGATTCTGTCTAAGAAGAAATAATAGGGACCTGATGTATCCTCATGCCTGAAACAATAATAATAAAGGGAAAAATTAATGACGCTCTTGGACATCAGGCAACCAGAGACAGATTTCTGAGGTAAGACGCAAATGGTGAGAGCCATGCAACCTACTATTTTTTTTTTTAATTTTTTTTTGTTTTTTTTTTTTTTTAAGTTTTATTTATTCATTTTAGAGAGGAGAGAGAAAGAGGGAGAGAGGGAGAGAGAAAGAAGGTGGGGAGGAGCTGGAAGCATCAACTCCCATATGTGCCTTGACCAAGCAAGCCCAGGGTTTCGAACCGGCGACCTCAGCATTTCCAGGTCGACACTTTATCCACTGCGCCACCACAGGTCAGGCCGCAACCTACTATTTTCAGAGCATTTCCAGGCCATGGTGCCATCGTGGGAATGTAGGGGTGGAAGCTCAGGTACAATCCAGTGGGATTTGTAACTTTATGAGAAAGCTGAGCATCCCAGATATCATGGTGAGCAGAGTTTGCAGGACAGAGCACTGGACAGGAGTGAGGTTTACGGAGAAAGAATTCCAATGATCTACAAAGCATCCTGCTCAAGTACTGATCAGCACATGCAAGTGAAGGAACTACCCAAGGCAAGGGAAAGAAAACCTAAAAGAACTAGAGGTACAAGTGCCAGATATACACACAACGTTGGGAATGGTGTCTGTTCCCAGCAGTCAGACTGGAAAACCTTATGATTCACAGGGCATTAGGTAGAATACTCAGAAATGAGCTGTCTTAGTAGGAAGGAATAATACACCCTAGACAGAACACTGCTCTTGTCCTGCCAAAAGTCTCAAAAGGAAGATCTGAAACGATCAAACTATTCCAAAAACTTGACGGCTCCCAGAACAAAGCTGATTAATATTTTAGAAATGCAAGAATATCCAGCACCCAGAAAAGTAAAAATCATATGTCTATAATACAATAAAAATTAACCAGGCATTGCAAAGAAGCTGGAAAATCCATGATGAAGAGATAAATCAAAACTGACTGAGAAGTGAAACAGATATTAACCTATTAGTATCCACAAATGTGTAGACGTCTTTCTAGATGTTATCTTATACCTTTACCAATGCATAAATGTGCCAAGGGTAACTGAGATGCTAGGTCTGGGTGTTCATCATCAGTGTTCCCTCTTTGGTGATTTTTTAAGAAAGTAAAAGTCATTTTTACATTACAATGTCTCCTAATAAATAAAGAGTTACGTATATATGCCCTTTACTATGTTGAAGTATATTTCTTCTATACCCATTTTGTTTCGAGATTTTATCATGAATGGATGTTGAAGATTTTCAGATGCCTTTTCTGTGTCTATGAGATGATTATATGATTTTTATCTTTCATTTTATTAATTGGGTATGTCATTTGTTGATTTGCATATATTGAACCATCCTTGCATACCAGGGATGAATCCCACTTAATCATGGTGTATGATGTTTTTAAAAGAATTATTTTTAATTAAATTGACATACAATATTATATTAGATTCAAGTACACAACATAGTGACTGGACATTTTATAGACCTAATGAAGTGATCACCCTGATAAATCTAGTATATATCTAACATCATATGTAGTTATTACAATATTATTGAGTATATTCATGCTGGGTGTATGATCTTTTAAATGTGCTATTGTATTTAATTTGCTAGATTTTTGTTGAGAATCTTTGCATCTATATTCATCAGGGCCATCGACTTGTATTTTTTTCTGTAGTTTCTTTGTGTGGCTTCGGTATCAGGGTAATTCTGGCCTTATAAAATGAGTTTGGGAATGTTCCCTCCTCTAAAATTTTATAGAAGAGTTTGAGAAGGATTGGTGGTGCTAATCATTTACCAGTATATTCATCTATCAAATCATTATACTGTGTACCTTACAATTATAAAATATTATATGTCAATTATATCTCAAACTAGAAAAGAGAGTTATGCAGTTAGCCACCCCCTCAGTCTTTCTCTGCTTAACACTGGTGTTTTTTCTGCTGGTCTTTCCCTGATTGCCACAGCTACAATTAAAAATTGAAGTCATAACTCAAAAAAATGGCAAGAGCTCTTCTATCTTGTGTTTACTACACCTCTGGATGTTATTATTTTCTCCTGTGCTTGATTTAATCATGTGGTTTTCTGTTCAGGCTGGTAGCCTAAGAAGAATAAGCTATACCAAATAGCATAAGAAGGCTATACCATTCTAGGTTGTATAAATGCACTCCATGGTGTTCACACAATGACAAAATCGCCTAATGATGCATTTATCAGAATAGTTCTGTCATTAAGTGGCACATGACTGTGTTTCTCAAGGCAGGCTGAATGTAAAACTTTTAAGTAGGGGAATTTTACCTGCAGTGGCAATGGTACCTGAATTTGCACCTTTTCCCCCACTTACAGTGTACTACACTTTTTAATTTATCCCCATCTGTTTTCCCAGGCTCCCATGCTTGCCTGGAATTAAAAAAAAACTTCCTAAATGGGGTTGGCTTCTTGCCCACACATATGACAAGATTTGTGATTACTTCCCACCATGGTTAAGGCAGGCTTATTCAGCACTGATTTTTGAAGTTGAGTAGGAAATGTAGGCATCTTGTAGTAGGTTAGCAAATATCTTTCCTGAGCTGTAAGTACTGCTGATCTGTTCTTTACCTTATTTGCATTTCCTGCTCTGTTTGCGTCCTTCTTGTACCTACTTTCCCTGAATCATGGACAGCTTGTTCTTAACCCTTTAACAACTGCCCATCTCCAAATTTTTTGATCTTTTTCTTGGACTTGGATGCCTAAATTGTTACATCTTCCTTTTTAATCTACCTGTAATGGGTCATCTGTTATAAAACTTTCAGCTGGTGTCAATGGACCATCTTAGTTTTTTTGACAAACCAATCTCTGGGGAAATTGGAGCTTTCTAAAAGTAATTATTCTAGGTCTTAGGTATTAATGATATTTCTTAGTTTCTTGAGAGTCCTACATGGGAGGAATGAATAAGTCAGAAAATATTTTGGATATATAGGTACATATACAAATCTGGGAGACAACAGGACGTGGTCGTTAAACAGGTAACACTATCACTCTGTGTACAATCAGATCTTGGCCTCTGCATCTGACAGTGAATGGTCTTAAGAAAGTTACTTAACCTCACTATACCTAATTTCTTTAGCTATTAAAGAAGAATATCATCCACAATAATATTATTTATTTTATAGCCTTTTTTCCTTTTTTGGGTGAGGATTAAGTGAGATTATACATAGAAAATCCTTGCATTAAGGTGTAGGATATGTAAGCCAGGTATCCCCAAACTACAGCCCGCAGGCCACATGCGGCCCCCTGAGGCCATTTATCCGGCCCCCCGCCACTCTTCCGGAAAGGGAACCTCTTTCATTGGTGGTCAGTGAGAGGAGCACTGTATGTGGCGGCCCTCCAATGGTCTGAGGGACAGTGAAATGGCCCCCTGTATAAAAAGTTTGAGGACCCCTGAAGAACTCAATAAATATGAATATAAAGGAAAATGTACTTTTTAAAGTAAGATTGGCATTTGCAGGTAACTTTAGGAGAAAAAGACATAAGAAATCTTAGACATTGAGACACTTCTAAGGGTACTTAGGAGGAATTAAATATATGTACAATATAACAATTTTTTTAAGTGAGAAGGGAGAAAGACTCCTGCATGTGCCCCAATGGGGATCCATCTGGCAACCCCCATCTGGGGCCAATTCTTGGACTAACTGAGCTGTTGGCTATGGGAGGAGAAGAGAGAAAAAGGAGAGGGGGAAGGGAAGAGAAGCAGATGGTCGCTTCTCGTGTGTGCCCTGACAGGGGATCGAACCTTGGACATTCACACTTCCAGGCTGATGCTCTAGCCACTAACCGAAATGAGCAGGGCCAACAATTTTTCTAAAATACAAAAATACTTCAAAATAACTGCAATTTGATTTAAAATGAAAAAGTATGATATCTTCTATTTTCTTTTACTATTTCAAAAGCTTCAGGAAATTTCAGAGTAGAGGAAAATAGGAGTAGAGGGGAATAAAAGAACTAAGTGAGGATCAAAGAAAAGCCACTGTTACTATTTCCTCAAGATTTAAGTAGTGGGAGGTTGATGAGGCCATTCCACATTTAAAGTGGTTGAAATACTTAAAAATATTTAACTGCCCAGCAGAAAAGAAAAGTGGGCTTATTTTTATTTTTTATGGCTTTCATGGTTAAAATGAATATATTTCTTTATGTGAAGAGAGAGTGCCAAATATTTTTATTTAACAGTTTTTTAAAAATTCTTTGAAAATGGTTGCAAACTGAGAAAATTAAAGATGATGAATTTAAGTTGATTTTTTTTCTGGTGATGTGTGTGTACTACAATTTCAATCAGACCTGCTTTCATTCAGTTGCTTGTATGATAAAGACCTGTTACATTATTAAACTTTGCTATAGACATCAGCAATCACAGTTGAATGCAATTTACATTATGGTACATCAAAAGCATCTTAAAATGTCAGTAAACTCAGTTCTTGAGCTGTTTGGCTATCTACTGGTAAAGCTATTGATAGCTTCCCAACCTCGAGGAGTATGCTTCTCAGTCCAGTTACCATGATGTGACCAGAAATATTGCCTCTACATCGGTGATGAGCTTTTTTGAAATGCAAATTAACATTTTCACTCAACACATGGTACAATTTCACTCCTGACTGACACATTTAGTGGTTGTCCTGCCTTTATTAATTTCACATAGGACAGAACAAAGTTTAGATAAATACATAGCAGAGTGTTAAATGTGGTAAGAAATAGGTTAGAGTTAGGGCTCCTTAAGTTCTTCCTTTGAATATTATTTTAAAGGTGGGCTTTTAAATGATATTTTACTACTTTGTTCTTTTTCCATTCTCAATTTTGAAAATGTCTTTACAAATTAATAAGGATATATGACCTAGAAATTCCATTCCTAGTTATATATTCACCAAAAAAGATGCATAACAATGTTATGGGTCAAAGCAGATGTGCAACCTTTAGTCTATCCTAACTTGAGCCTGTGTTGGTGGCCAGCTATTCTGTGGTAAGGGCACATAAAAAGGGAAAGTGCTATGTGGAAAAATGCTATGCATCATTAAGCCTTGTCTCTCTCTCTCTCTCTCTCTCTCTCTCTCTCTCTCTCTCTATATATATATATATATATATATATATATATATATATATATATTTCTAATCTGGGCCAAGTAAATGTTTTTACTGAATGTTGTGTTTTCAATCCTTATTTCAGCATTGCATAAAAATTTTTAAAGAAATGTTTTCTGCCATCTTTTTATGGTCAAATCAAATTTATGTATTTATTCAAATCAAATTTATTTATTTGTTACCTTTTTTGAATATTTTATATTCCCTTGATATGAGAGCTCAAATTTCCCCTTTTCTCACAAAACTCTATCTCCATTTTCCTTACAACATTCTGTCCAGGAAGGGTTTTCATACTCTCTTCAGGTACAGCCTTAGTGAAAAGTTTTGGGCCTGTTCTATTTTATTAGAATGTCGTCTGTATGGATCCCAAGTGGCTCTATAAGTCTTTGTTGAAGGAAGCTCAAGAGGAATGAACTAAGTTTAAAAATCTAGTCACATTTTAAAGACATGAAGCACCAACATATGAAATAGACACCAAGGCAAGCCAAATAAATGAGGTATGTGAAGGTATCAAAGTTGCAGAGGTTGAGGCTTGGACTATTGAGGTTTTCAAATGCAAACCTAGAGGTATTGAATCTCAGAAGATTTTAGAGATGTTGCAGAAAGAAATAAAGAAAAATGAATTTGAAACAACTCATGACTGATTGTTTTTTTTCTTGAAAGTATGCTCTAAGTTTATAAGGATATAAGAAAAAAAGTGGCTTTCAGTTGTGTACAAATTAGATTTTAAAAGGCAAAAGCCCTATTGTTTTTAGCTATACAAATTAAGTTACTTAGGTTTGCTAAAGAAGCTGGAGTGTTTTTCAATATACCAAGGATCAGAAACAATTTTAAAAATGTTATATAACCTCATATAGTCTTCGTCACCATCATTTAATATAACATTCAACCATCATGCAATTTTTAAGTATAGAGAATATCTAAGTAGAGACTTGCTTCTCATGTTAACTTTTATAATGATGCCTATAAAATGCCTAGGTATTTTGGGTAAAACATCATTTTAGAATTTAACTTGCTCTAACCTGTCTCTCATCACATCATTCAGGACAAGACTTGCTTAATTCCTGGTCTTTTCTTCCCACAACTATGTGGAATTTTTAGTGATCAATTCTTATAATGATCTGCATCTTAATGTTTGTTCTCTATTAATGTATAAGAAATCATGGTGATTTCTTTATTCAGAACCACCACTTCTGTATGCTCACAAAGAAAACAACACATTTTCAAGATTTCCCCTCAGTAAAAGCAATTTTAGTGATATAGTCACAAGGAAATCATGGTCATGAATGCTTGGTAGGAATCAAGCAATAATAAAGGTAATACTGTAGTAAAATTTAAATGCATTATATTTCAGGGTTTTTTTGTATTTTTCTGAAGTTAGAAGCAGGGAGGCAGTCAGAAAGACTCCCGAATGCGTCCAACCGGGATCCACCGTCATGCCCACCAGGGGGTGATGCTCTGCCCATCTGGGGTGTTGATTGCAGCCAGAGCCATTCTAGCACTTGAGGTGGAGACCATGGAGCTGTCCTCAGCACCTGGGGCCAGCTTGCTCCAGTAGAGCCTTGGCTGCAGGAGGGAAGAGAGAGACCGAGAGCAAGGAGAGGAGGAAGGGTGGAGAAGCAGATGGGTGCTACTCCTATGTGCCTTGACCAGGAATTGAAACTAGGACTTCCACATGGCAGGCCAATGCTCTACCACTGAGCCAACCGACCAAGGCCATTATATTTGATTTTAAACTTAAGTTTTTCCTATGCTTTTATTAAAAAATTATATATTGGCATTTCCAGAGATTCTGATATAATAGTAGCTCATCATTTTGTTGAATAGCTAACTTCCTCCAAGTATTACAAAGGGTAGACATTTAAAACCAAAAGGGCTGACTTTTACTTTTACTTCTTGACATTTTAAATCTTCTGGAATATTACATTTTTAATTTTATTTTAATCCAACAGATTTTGACAGGAATAAAATAATTAAGCGATTCCTTTTCTTAAAGTTGGAAAGCATAGTGCACTGTTTAAGCATAATCTTCATGAAAATTTGCAAATATGAGTATTCTTATATCAACTGCATACCAAATTTTTTAATCATCTCTGCTACCGAATATATTAATAGAGTAGACTCTTTTATATCACATTATGACAGCCCAAACTTTTTGTTACTTGAGTAAGCTGTTAAAATAAAGCTGATAAAATATAATATATACAAACCATAACCTTTCCATTTTTTTACTTAATTGATAAAAGATATACATTTATTTCCCAAACTTTCTTTGAGTTTAATCCCACTATGTGAAATTTACTTTTCTTTTTTAAAATAAACTAAAATTATGAGAGATTGTGTATGAGTTTCAGTTTCAATTATGTGAACATAAAGCAAGATTCTAAAGATACTCATGAAACAAGCCAAGGACTGGATTCGCTGAACAGGTTGCTTTATTATGTTTGTATTCCACCTCCACAATCTTCTTGCTTTTGTTTACTTTTCAGATCTCTCAAGTAGTTGTTTTTCATATTTGTCCAACAATCTCACTGTGATCAGTAGAAAGATGGGCTGCAGTGGCTTTACACTGCTGTAATAGAACCAGAACCGTGTCATTTTATTTTTTAACTTTTAATATTAATTCCAGGATAAAAAAATATAAGAATAGTAGAGATTTTTAAATAAATCCTTTATCGATTTCACCAATTATTTGCATATTATTTTATCCTTTTTGCTTATCACTCCCTTTCACTGTAAGAGTGTATATGTGTATATTTTTCTTTTTTTAAAAGTGAGATGAAGGGAGATAGTGAGAAAGACTCTTGCATGTGCCCTGACTGAGATCCACCTGGCAGCACTGTCTGGGGCTGATGTTCAAACCAACCAATTTATTTTCAGTGCCTGAGGCTGATGCTCTTCAGTAGAGTTATCCTCAGTGCCTGGGGCCACGTTCAAACCAATCGAGCTGCAGGCTTCAGGAGGAGAAGAGACAGAGAAGGGGGAGAGGGAGCAGGAGAGAAGCAGATGGTCACTTCTCTTGTGTGCCTAGGATGTCCATATGCCAGGTCAATGTTCTATCCACTGAGCTAACTGGCCAGGGCATGTATATTTTGTGAACTTGGTTAAAGTGCTCTCTGGTAGAATTCACAAATGTAAAGTAACTATATTCTTCTTTGTAATTCACAAAAGAATTGTGGAGTGATGCACTGAGGCTATAGAAATACCCTCTCATCACACATCTTCCTTTACCCATTAATTTTTTCTGCTACTGATGACATTCTAACCCATGACACTACAAAAAGAAAATCTGCCTGACCAGGTAGTGGCGCAGTGGATAGAGCATCGGACTGGGGTGCAGAGGACCCAGGTTCGAGACCCTGAGGTCACCAGCTTGAGCGTGGGCTCATCTGGTTTGAGCAAAAGCTCACCTGCTTGGACCCAAGGTCACTGGCTTGAGCAAGGGATTACTCGGTCTGCTGAAGGCCCGTGGTCAAGGCACATATGAGAAAGCAATCAATGAACAACTAAGGTGTTGCAGTGCACAATGAAAAACTAATGATTGATGCTTCTCATCTCTCCATTCCTGTCTGTCTGACCCTGCCTATCCCCCTACCCTATCCCTCTCTCTAACTCTCTCCCTGTCTCTGTAAAAAAAAAAAAAAAAAAAGAAAACCTACTCACTAGAATTCAATATTTGTTCATTGTTTTCTTTGAGGCAACAGTTACATACAGTTACATGCTCAGTATTGAAGGATGCAGTTGGATGCATTTTGAATGTATACAATTCTGTAATGAGTAACCTATTCAATAAATAGGACATTTCCATGGTCCCAGAAAGTTTCCTCATGCACACTTTGAGTCAAGCCATACCCCTCATTAGCAACCTCTTTTTGAGTTCTATCGCCATAAATTAATTTTACTTTTTCTTCGAACACCATAGAAATAGAATCATTTAGAATATACTCTGTTGTGTCTGACTTCTTTCACTCAATGTACTGTTCTTAATATTCATTAATGTTGTTGTGCCACTAGTTGGTTATTTTTTAAAGTGAGTAATTCCAGTGCATGGATATACCATAATTTTGTTTTCTTGTTGGTGTTTATTTAGGTTGTATCTGACTTTTAGCTATTATCTATAAAGTGCTATAGTCATTCTCACACCAATATGTTGCTAAATATATGTTTTCTCTTTTTTTGCATATATGGCTAGTGGACATGCTGAGTCATAAAGTAGGAGTATGCTTAACTTTATAAGAAATTGCTGAAATACTCTACAATGTACTTGTATCATTTTATGCTCTTACTAGCAGTGAAAAAAAGTTCCAGACCCTGGTTGGTTGGTTCAGTGGTAAAGCATCAGCCCGGCATGGCATGCAGAAATCCTGGGTTTGACTTTTGGTTAGGGAATCCAGGAGAAGCAACCATCTTCTTCTCCATCCCTCCCCCTTTTCTATCTCTTTCTTTTTTCCCTTGCCACAGCCATGGCTCGATTGATTCAAGAGTATTAGCTTCAAGTAGTGAGGATGACTCCATGAAGCCTCTGCCTCAGGCACTAAAAATAGCTTGGTTGGAGCATGGCCCCAAATGGAGGTTGCTGGGTTGCATGCAGGATCCTTTTTCTCTATATCCCCTCCTTTCACTTGGAAAAAAAAGAAAGAAAGTTCTAGTTGTTCCACACACTTTCCAAGTATTTGATGTAAAAATTTTGTTTTTAGCCATTCTAGTGTTTGTGAAATTATTTCACATTATGTTTTTAATATAAATTTCCATGAAGAAAAGTGATATAAAGTTATTTGACCCATGGGTATATGAAAGTAAATTGTTAATTCCAAATATTTTGGAATTTTATAGATATATTATTTTTATTGGTTTCTGATTTTATTCTGTTGTGATCTGAGCTCATAGGTACTAAGATTTCAGTCTTTTGAAAGTTGATCTCTGTTGATCAATGTTCTGTTCCATGTGCTCTTGAATGAATATGTATTCTTCAGTTTGTGGGTATGATGTTCTGTATATCCAATTACTTCAAGTTGGTTGATTTTGTAATACAAATATTTTATATATTTTTTCATTCTTTTGGTCTACTAGTTTCATTAATTACTGAATAATGGGTGTTAAAATCTCCAACTATGAGTATTAACTTGTCTAGTTTTTAGTTTTAGTTCTGTGAATTTTTGCTTCATATATAAATATTTTCAAATTATTGCTAGGTGCATGCACATATGAGATTATATCTTCTTGATCTATCACTTTATGATTGTGAAATATTTTTCTTTCTAGTAATACTCTGCCTTGATGTCTACATTGTATTACAGTAATATAGCCATGCCAAGTTTCTTAAGACCAATGTTCTAACGGTATATGTTTTTTCCATGGTTGTCTTCATTTTTTACCCATTTCTTGCCTTCATAAGATAGATGGTTTATTTTTAAAGATTCCAATTTATTTTCGGTATCAACATTCTAACTGTATCTCTTGCTATTTTAGTGGTTGATCTTCAGATTACTGTATACATTTTATCAGCTATCACAGTCAAAATGCAAATAATATTTTACTATTTCACAAAAAGTATAAGAACCTTACTTACACCTTCATAATTCTAATGGTCCACCTATTAGTGTTTTTGTTATCTTATAAGTTTCTCTGACATGTCTATGAAACCTACAATTACTTTTATAATTGGATTTAAACAGTCATAGGTCTATTAAATAAGTTTACTAAAATAAAATATATAGTACTTAAAAATAGTTGTCTTTATTTGTCCAGAGCACCTCTAATGCTCTTCATTTTATTATTAGCATCTGTATTTTTATAGTATAATTTCCTTTTAGGTTGAAGAAATACTTTCAGCATTTTATTCTAGTGCAGCTCTATGTTTTGAGGATGGCTTTATTTCAACTTTATTTATTAATATTTTTTGCTCATTTTACTTTTATTCAGGTTAAAACAATAAACAATACACATTTGCTCTAACTCTGGTTGTTTGAAGGAAAAAATCAAGAAAGAGGTTTTGTGATATTCAGTTTTGTGCCAAATAAAAGAATTATGAAAAAAAAATCTGCTTGATTAGCTTCTAACACTCAGTTTTCTTCCTTCCTATAAGGCCAATGATCTGTTATCCACATTGATCAACTTCATGTCAAAGGACTGCAAAAATTAAAAAAAACAAGCCCAACTTTATTTAATTTGAAAAAAGCTTTATTTTTATTTATCTGTTCATGTATTTATTAAATTATTTATTTATTTTTTAAAAAATTATTAGGATGACATGGTTTACCAAACCATACAGGTTTCAAGTGTATAACACAGTATAACACCATCTACACACCACATCGTGTGCCCTCCACCCTAAGCAAAGAAACTTTCTGTCCTCATTTTCCCCCGTATTGTCTTCTTCCTTCTACCTTCACCTCCTTTCCCTCTGTCTATTGCCACCTTATTGACTGTATTATGTGTTAAGTATATGTATTTTTGGCCAATTCCTTCACCTTCTTTCTTTCAGTCCTTTCACCCCTTCCTTTCTAACAGCTGTCCATCTGTTCCACATGTCCATGCCTTTGTAAAAAAAAATGGCCATTTTTCAGGTTTTTATCTGCCTCATTGTCTCACTCTAGTCTTTTCTAAGATACCAATTACATATATCTTAGACCACTTAATACTGTACTGGGCACCAAGTCTCTATTTTGGGTTTTCAATGTTTTCTTCTTGTTCTCTTGACATGGCAATTGCTATTGATCTAACTTAAAGTTTACTAAAAACTTTCCATCCTTTCCTGATCTCCTACTAAGCCCATTCATTGAATTTTTGGTTTCAGGTATTATTCCTTTTCTAGAAAGACTTTCTATTTGGTCTTTTAAACAAACAAACAAACAAACAAACAAACAAACTTGTATTTATTTTCTGACACTTCCCATCAGTGTACTCATTATGATCATAGTGTTTAAGTATTTGAATGTATTTCTAATAGCTGATCTTTGCTTATTGATTTCATTATCTCTTCTTAAACATGCATCACATTTCACTATTTCATGTCTAATATGTTTTGATTCCTTAGTAGACATTTTGGGTTATGTGTTGTTAGAGGCTGTAAATTCTGTTTTCTTCCTCCAAACTGTGTTGATTTTGTTGTAACAGGCAGTTAACTTTTCAGACTCAAGCTATCTTTTCCCTGAGATGGGCAGCAGTTGAAATGTCTGTTTCATCATTTTAGCCTTCCATATGTTGCTTCTGGAGTCCTCCTTGTACATGCATAGGGTGAAGGTCTGTCAAGTGTTTGAATGGTATTTATATGCAATTTTGGAGTTTCCCTCTTTTGCTCTCTCTTTTCTAAACAATCCTTATATAATTTCCACCCACTTGTACAACTTAAAATTTTATCTCTTGACTCCTCAAGCCAGTAAGACTTACATTGTGAAGACTGAAAAATGCCCTTAGGTAGAAAGGTCTTTAATTGTTCAAAAAGAAAGATTCTTTTATTTTAAGACTCAAATTACCTTCATTTTTATCTACTTTATAATTGTTTCTTCGATGCAACTTAAAAAAGGGATTATTTACAATGTCAATGAAAAAAACCCATACAAACCCTAAAGAAAAGTGGTTGTATTAGAATCTATTAAAATCTGTAGTGGTCAAATGAAGTTGGTGATTTCCATGACATTGAAAATTATATTTGAACTTAGAACAATCAAAGTGTGAAATATCAGTGGCAGTTAATCAGGGGCTACCACTACAGATGAAATTTTAGTAAGAGCAATAGTTAAAGCAATATTCTGTTATTCTATTTATCTATAATGATAGAAATGATTATGTGCATGAAATGACAACTTGCAGTTGTGATCTGCACTGCTAAATGTATTACATTCTAACACATTCCAGTTACAATAGTTTATTAAATGAACAAAACAGAGATATGTAATCTTTCTTATTATTTTGAACTGCTTCTACTGAATATAAATTGTATACAGTATCTAAAAGTCATCTGTGTTACTGTAACTAAACAAAAACACAACAAATTACATTTCTTCATTTATGTTGTTGACATCTAATTCAAGCTAACTTGTAAAGTAGCCCAAAGCAGACATCAAAAACAAGGAAAAATCAAGAGATTCATGGTTCTCACTATAGGGTTTTGAGAAATATATTTTATTCATTTAATTGACATGGATGAAGGAAGATGCTTTCAGATTTATTCATTAATTATTTATTGCATGTCTAAGAGGCATTTGTAAACTTACCAAGGTATTTAACCTCAGAGCAGTTACCTTTTATTTTTTCTCTAATTAGATTGGATGCCAAATTGTGACAAGTAAAGTAAAAAAAAAATTGCGAAGATTCAATTTGTGGGTTAAATGTAGTTTGTAGAAAGTCAGATAATCATTTATAAAGCACCGTTATTGGAAGTATTTACTCGTGTAAATACTCTACATTAGTCAGTAGATGGCATGCATTGTACGTTAACTATTCCACTCTGTTATCAAATGCATTTTTGAACAGAAAGCATCTGGTTTTCTCAAAAAGATACATTAGCTTCTCATTTGCAGTTTAGTGTTATTTTGTGAACTATTTAGTAATAATCAAAGAAGGTGATATTTTATCTTCATTTAGTTTGTAGAGTAGGTTCAATCAAGTATAAGATGAGGGGAAAAGAAAAAAAATACATTGATTCCTTAGCAAGCTTCAGCATCAAGAAAAGACAATCCTGAGCAATTGTTTCCTTGCTTTGGCTAGAGGCTTGCACAGGAGGACAGAAGCTTTTTGGATGCAGTTTCTGAATGCTTTCCATGAATTTCAGGAATATAGAAAACATTTCTTGTTGTGTATGGATAAGTGCATAAATTCAAAATCTAAGAGATAAGTAAGTCAACAAAAGCAACTAAATTTATTCCTAAGTCATCTATTTCAGATAACACTGAATAGCTTAATTGGAAAATCTCTTTATGTCTAAAACCATGCTTGTGTTCACAGGCTTCCCTTTGAGTGATTTCAAAGGAGAATTTGGCTGATAAATACTGCAACCTAATGTAGCCTAGCATATTTCTTGTCAAACTGATATCCATCTGTCAGCTTGGCCTGCTGCCTATTCCCCAGGTATTTGGTCACTTTTTCCAGGACCTGAACTGTGTCTATTAAAGTTATCTCCAGGGAGCTAAGTTACACAATATATGAGAATGAATGTATAGAGAAACGGATACACAAACTCACCAGTCAAAAGGGAAAGAATAGACATTTGCTTACCTTCATACCAGAGCTTGTTTTTAAATGTGTTAAACATAGAATGACTCTCTTTGACTAAGACTGTTACCCTTTAAAAAATGAATTAGCCTTGCCCTGGCCAGGTAGCTCAGTTGGTTAGAGTGTCGTCCAGATACAACAAGGTTGTGGGTACGATCCCCGGTCAGGGAACATATAAGAATCAACCAATGAATGCATAAATAAATGGAACAACAAATATTTCTCTCCCATTCTCTTTTTCTCGCATTGTTTCTTTTAAAAATCAATCAATAAATAAAATTAAAAATAATAATAAAAATGAATTTGCTTCAAGTTCTGTTGTATTTGGGGAACGCAGAATAACTATGTAGATTCTGTCATAATATTAAAGCCCCTTATTCCTAAACATAGATATTAATTAAATAGGCATTGAAAAGCAAAAAAACTTAACATTTCTGCTTTAGATTTAGATAAATAAATTTGAAATAACAAATCTATAGAAATACTAGTTATTGGATCCCTTACCAATTTATATATGTGTGTCATTTGAAGGATGTTTCCATTTTCACAGAACAGTAAAATATCTCAAATAAACTTCATTACTTTGGTGTTAAAAAACCTTGGGGTTTGTTTTATTTTTTTCAGCGCCTGTGTTTATAGTTGTAGGAGATAAAGGACATTAATGAAATATTACTTATTCCACTTGTTTGATAGTCTTCAAAAGCCTTTTGAAATGTGAAATGATCAACCAAGAAGAAAAAGTTTCTTGACCTTACTGCGTAGGTAGGAGCTGGGTATACACATGGGAGTTCTGAATGGGGCTGCCATTCTAGCTGCCGCTTCCAAGAGGCTAACAATAGCACAGTGTTCATTGTTAATGACAGATGACTGCGTTTTGCTATCCATTTCTTAAGGACTGTTAAGAGCATTTTGTTGGGATTGGTACTTCCTTTTTTAAAAATAAATCTATTGCAGTAACATTGGTTAATAATATATATAAGGAAAACTAAGGAACATATAAGGGGTGAGAAGATATGTATGAATAAGGCAAAACTGCAGCTGTTGTGTGAACCTAAGACATTCGAGAAAAATCTGTTTTGTAAAATGAGCTCTCTGTGCTTCAGGGTCATGCCCCGAGTCTTTTGTTGTCAAGTGGCTTGCATTCTAAGTTTTCTCTGGCACAGGGCAGCACTGATTCAATAGCTTGAGAAGAGATTAAGTCCCTATTTTGAAAGAATTTGTCCCATATAGGTACCTTGAGTTTATTGGCTGCTTCAGGAGAACCTGTTTTCTTTGGCAAATGAAATGACATGGTAAGAAAAGGTCACCAGTCTCCTCTCCAAACGACAGGAAATAGATGCCACGAGTGCTGTGTGTCAGCTTCACTGTAATGACAAGAGATATAAAAATCAAATCATCACTCTTGCTTGGTAGATGTAGGTGACCTGCGACCACGAGCAGGTCATTATACCGGTGGGTGCCAGATACTCTGGGGTTTGGCATCAGGCCTCCTGTGTTATGCTCCAAAACACCCCCCCCACACACACACACCAAAGGCTGGGCACTGGGAAAAGCCAGGGAGACTTCAGCTAATTGAGGCTTAAAATATGGCCATATAAAAGAGGCATATGAGACCAATGTATCTTTTTATAACTAAATATTATCATTAAGAGGATAAACACGTATCAAATGCATGAATTCATTCCTTTTTCTCACATTCTCCCCTATCTCAACCTGCCTTGGTATACCCTTGTCCAATAAAGGCACTAAGCAGCATGTAATCATGTCACTCTGTCACTAAGTCTCCTTTTCAATGAAGTTCAGGCGTATAAATAGAAAGGAGCGATGGCAGATTTTCCCCCTCTTTCAGAAGAAAGCAAAGGAAATGCTTTCAGAAAGATGAAAGCTACACTCCAGTGTCATCACAAATCATCTGTATAACACTTGGTGCACAAATATTGAACCCTTTTGTGTGAGCTGTTTAGTGGTTGGATTAGGACAGAAATACATTGTCTATGTCCATACTTGATTAGGTGAACAATTCTCCGCAAGTGGAAGCTAAGTTAACTGGGTTGTACTGAAGAGAGAACAGAAGCTCTTATGAGATCATTAAATTTATTTGGTTGAGAAAAATCAGAATTTCATAACAAAATGGTATTAAGACATTTGAAGTTTGCTGGTAGCATGTTTTCCATAAAATTCAAATATTTTAAATCATCATTTAGACCAGTGGTAGTCAACCTGGTCCCTACCACCCACTAGTGGGCGTTCCAGCTTTCATGGTGGGCAGTAGCGGAGCAACCAAAGTATAAATAAAAAGATAGATTTAACTATAGTAAGTTGTTTTATAAAGATTTATTCTGCCAAACTTAGCGAAAATCCGACATAAAGTACTTGGTAAGTAATTATTATTATATGCTTTAACTTGCTGTAACTCTGCTTTATAAATTTTATAAAGTAAAGTTACTTCTCTACTTTATAAATCACCATTACTGTGAAACCGGTGGGCGGTTATAAAATTTTATTACTAACAGAGATACAAAAGTGGGTGGTAGGTATAAAAAGTTTGACTACCCCTGATTTAGACAATATGTCTATGACAAACATAGTTCAAGAAACATCCTTACTAATAGATAAAAATACCAATGTTACAATAAATTAGTCTTTACTTACTGTACACTTGCTATATGCCATGTATTTTGATATCCTATGAAAATCCTTTTCAATTCCATCCGCATCATGCAAGTTATGCCCAGTTTACAGATGATTAACCTGAAGGTAGAGTCTGAGTCACACCTGGGAATCCCTAGATCCAAACCAGATACTATCTTTAATATCAGAACAAGGTACCATCAGCCCAAGTTTAAGTCAATAGTTAACATGCATCCTATAGTATCCCAAATCCAACTGATGCATATGTGTTTTACAATAGGAGGTGAGTGTGCAGTTTTGATGGAGTTTTCCATCTCTATGGTCAAAGTCATTGCTTTATTTGCTGCGAGAGTTGGTAAAATATTTGCCAGTGCATCCACTGAATATTGTCATTGGAATGTGCTAGTCTTTTCTTTAGCTGCCCAGAAAAGTGTATTGTTTAATTTACTATAAAACCATGAGGCAGTGGAGTGAGTTTATTCACACGTAGATAAAATCGCCATTCTGCATTCTGCATTTGGTCTTAAGAAGTTTGTTGCGGGACAGCATCTGGACAATAAGGGAATTAGTATTGATGGATGACACTCTTTGAAATACTGAGAGTTTAACTGCATGTTTTATTTAAGAAAAACCAAAGGCACACCATCAAAAATTAATAATTAAGTCATAAGGATTTTAAATGCCATAGATACTCATATTTTTTCATAACTCTCCTCTGCAAGGCTGACATCTTTTAAAATAGAACAAACCCATATCAGAACATGTGTGCTATGAAGGAATGTTTCACAGAAAACCTGGAGCAAATTAAGGAATGAATATTAAAAACCTTTAAGGAGTACAGTAAGTGTTGGAGTGCTGACCTGGAGAGCAAGAGTAAGGTGAGAACATGTGAGGCTTCCTTTAAATTAATCTATAAAGTGTTAGAATTTGCAAAAATATCTTGATAGTAGCATAGCTTCTTCCCCCTTTGGATTGGTTGTGAGTATAATGTAGATAGAGACAGACTAAAAAAATTACCAATAATGTTTTTAAAATCAAAGCTCAATATAAAATATTTTTTGTTTGGCCTGACCAAGTAGTGGATCAGAAGAGCATTGGCCTGGGATGCTGAGAACCCAGGTTCAAAAGCTAGACATGACCCCATGATCATTGGCTTTAGCCCAAAGGTCATTGACTTGAGCCCAAAAGTTGCTGACTTGAGTCCAAGGTCACTGGCTTGAGCAAGGGATCACTGGCTTCACTGGAGTCCCCCTGGTCAAGGCACATATGAGAAAGAAGTCAATGAACAACTAAGTGCTGCAACTATAAGTTGATGCTTCTCATCTCTCTTTCTTCCTGTCTGTCCCTGTCTGTGTGACTGTTTCTCTCTCTCTCTCTCTCTCTCTCTCTCTCTCTCTTATTCTCTCTTACAAGAAATATATATATATATATATTTTGCTTGGCATTCAAGCTAACTTATCATTTGCTAACACTATGTTTAACATCAAAAGCATAATGTACCCACTTACTACTTTTTAGCTCCATGTTCACTTTGTATTACACCAAATTTATACCATTTATTTTTTCCAAACACAAATACAGTCTCACATTTTTTTCTCCAGTACCACTGCCATTGTGTGAATGCCCTACTCACGGCCCCTGCTCCATTTCCTCCTCTTGTTCATATTTTAAAATGTCCCTAATCTTCAAAAGTCATTTCTTCCAAAGAGCCTTTGTGGATATCCCCACAAACTGTATATGATCAATTTTTCTTTGATCTCTGATGTCTACAGTTTATCTACATTAAGATGTATTTTTGCATTTTGCCTTTGTCATTATGGTTTCTATTCTGCCATTATAATTCCTAGATTCTATGATCTCTCTTTTTTTTCTGAAAATTAAGGTGATTTTTTAAGTTATGTTTCCTGGCACCTTTCTCATTTTCTTATAGTAAAAAAAAAAGTCTCAAAAGTTGCATTTGCTAGGACTGCTAGTTCTTTCTGTGCTCTGGAGATTGTTTATGTACCCTTGGGGAGTTGTACTTGTTCTCTCTTATCTTTTCACCTCTCATGAACTTCGAATATCTCTGGACTATGTTTTATTTATTTATTTATTTATTTTAGTTTGAAGATCATGATCTTTGATAACCAAGATGCAATCAAAATAAAGTTGAGAGGTGGTACATTCTTAGATAAAAATCACCTGCTTCCAGACACTGTGTTCTGTCCTGGATTCATCGAGTCCTCTTTCTTGCTCTTAGTACTTATAAGGTTGAACATATTTTGAGCTTTTACTTTCCCAAAGATCTTTTGAGCTTTTACTTTCCCAAAGATCTTTTGTCCTTTGGTATGCACCTTGTGTTTATAATCTCCAGCCCATGAATCACAGTGGCTTTGAATCCAAATTTTCTATAAATTGTTTTCTTGTGGTCTATAACCCATTGCAGGCTCAATACATCCCCTTAATTTCAGTTGGAAATTCTTACCAAATCTAGTCACTTTCTTCCATAGTTTTAGTCACCTCTACTTCATCCTCAATTCCCCAGTGGTTGGAATTTAGCACCTTTGCATGCTATATGTTCAATTGACAGAATAACAGCATTATCTGCACTTAGTTGTGAATTTATTGTATAATCTACACTTAACAGAATGTGACTTCTAGCAGATGGCCAGATGCTGCTATGTTGTGTCTTTTTGACAGTTATTAAATCTGCATTAATGAGAGATTTTCTTTGTTCTTCTTTGGAGGTCAAGGGAATTCACGCGAAGTATTAGATTTCAGTTCATTCCTTCTCCTCGGAATCATCTCCATTCCCTTCTCATATGTGCTATCCTCTCCTCTGTGTCTCTAATCTCTCTCTATGCTCAATGTTTTCTCTGCTTATACATGTTTTAAAAATAGCAAATCTGGTGCCCAGCTTCTTTCCTTCCTTTTCAATCAAGCTTCCTAAGAAAATAGGTTGTACATATTGTCTTGATAATTTCTCAGTTGCTAATTTATTCCTCATCAAAACAAATATAGCTTTTTATTCTCAAGTTTCTTAGAAAATAACAATTAATCACTAAATTCAGTAGCCATTTTTACGTTTATTTCCTCTTAAAATTCTTTCTCAGATTTCTGTGAGACTACTCATGTTTGTTTTCTTTATGTTTATCTGCCAATTATTTCATCTCCCAATGTGAGTTTCTCTTCCTCTAAGGTAAAATTCTATCCTTATACATTGTCTATATCCCATGGATTAATACTATGCATTCTTTTTTTTTTTTTTTTTGTATTTTTCTGAAGCTGGAAACGGGGAGAGACAGTCAGACAGACTCCCGCATGTGCCTGACCGGGATCCACCCGGCATGCCCACCAGGGGCGACGCTCTGCCCACTAGGGGGCGATGCTCTGCCCCTCCGGGGCGTCGCTCTGCCCCTCCGGGGCGTCGCTCTGCCCCGACCAGAGCCACTCTAGTGCCTGGGAAAGAGGCCAAGGAGCCATCCCCAGCACCCGGGCCATCTCTGCTCCAATGGAGCCTTGGCTGCGGGAGGGGAAGAGAGAGACAGAGAGGAAGGAGGGGGGTGGGGGTGGAGAAGCAAATGGGCGCTTCTCCTATGTACCCTGGCCAGGAATCGAACCCGGGTCCTCCGCATGCCAGGCCGACACTCTACCACTGAGCCAACCGGCCAGGGCCTATACTATGCATTCTTCTAAGGAAACTTCACCCATCCATACACATAGCTTCAACTAGTTCCTAAATGCTGTTGAAATCTTAATGTATACATCTAATCTGGAATTTATTCCTGAGTTTCAGATACGTGTATCCACTGTTTACCAACTTTGTCACTTCCAGATGCTCCACGGATTGCTAAAACTCAAATCCTCACATCACTGTGTAGTCATTGCCCTAATGTTCATCTTGATCAGTCATATCTCCTGACTTTCATGCTATTCAAGTTTAATTCTTTGCCTACATACCTTTCTTTCCTCTAATCCAAATTGTACTTTCAGTTATCATTTAAAGATATTAATATTGCCTTTAAATGGGAGGTGCATGCCTTCTGGTGGTGTGAAGGTCATGCGGTACACATGTAAGTGGGAGGATGTGAGGATGGGGAGGGTATAATATTTATTCTGTGCCGATAAAAATCATTATTTCCCCAGATACTGGATATTATCTAATTCTAAATATTTCCCTCTCCTTGTTACTTGTAACCATATGATAGGCTTAAACAATTTTAGTGATGTTAGAACAAAACTGGGTGTTATTTTTAGTTACTGTGTACCAAATATGTGACAGGAAATTCTTTCATTCTTTCAACAGTTTTGAACTAGAAGTTTGGATTACCGTTTTAAATACTATAAAAAGAAAGAAAAGAAATGAAGGCAAAGAAAGGGGGGGAGGAGAGAGAAAGGGAGGAAGGAAGGAAGGAAAGGAGGGAGGGAGGGAGGGAGGGAGGGAGGGAGGGAGGGAGGGAGGGAGGGAGGGAGGGAACAGACCCAGAGAGGTTAGTTAGTTTTCCTAAAGACAAGAAGAATTCAAGCCCAGGTATCTGGATTCCAGTATCTATCCTCTTTCTACTAGAGCACATAGCTTGTTTATAGGCTTTGACAACAAAAATCTTGTAGGTAACTACTCTTTGTTAATGGATTTGACATGTTGCACAATTATGAGAGAGACACACAGTTACTAACCTCAAAAATCTTGAATAATCTATATCTTCAGACAAATGTCAACATCTCTAAATAAGCTCAGACTCAGCTGGCAGTATAAACTATGGAGAAGCTGCACCATGCATTCTGTGGTGCTGTAATCCTTAAGGATTCAGTGCCCAGGTAAACTTCTATTTGGAGATCTATAAGATTCACTCTAAGAAGGTTAATGATTTTTCCACTGTAACTGTACATGAGTGGGTATTACTCATCATTGCCTATAATTAAATGCTGGGAGAAATGGAACTTTGAATTCTCTTTCAGATATTCAGGCTTCTCAAATATATTTTGAAATCAGCAGGATTCTTAATGAGAACAAAGCAATCATTTGGCAAAAAACCTCAGGAATTAAAACAGCATTTTAAAATGTAGTTTAAAACTTCAGAGTTGAAAAAACTATAAACATATTTGCAAATAGAATTATTAACATGTATTAAATATTCCCCTGTGCCCTGGTCAGTTAGCTCATTTGGTTAAGAGTGTCGTCAAGAAACAACAAGGTTGCAGGTTCGATCCCTGGCCAGGGCACACACAGGAAGCAGCCAATGAATGCACAACTAAGTGGAAAAACAACTGAATGCTTCCCTTACCCCTCTTCTTTCTCTCCCTTCCTCTCACTGTCTCTCTCTATAAAAAACGCCCTGGCCAGATAGCTCAGTTGGTAGGAGCATTGTCTTGGAGCATAGACGTTATTGGTTTGGTTTCCCAGTCAAGGCACATACAGAAACAGCTCTATGTCTCTCTCTCTCTCTCTCTCTCTCTCTCTCTCTCTCTCTCTCTCTCCAAAAAAAAGGATGTTTTCCTGAAACAAAATAACCAAGCAAATAATACAATTTGAAAACATAAGAAGAAAGGTTTTCTTTATTTTTGTGGCAGATGACTAGTATGTGTGTATCCTCCTAACAGTTACAGTAAAGTAATTATTAACAACGTCAATCATTGTAGTGAATTGTTCAGCTTACATCTAAAATCAAATTGTTATTGGGAAATAAATTGCAATTTGGTGAAGCTCTTCATCGTGCTTTGAAGAGCCGGTATAGCTATTTCTCTGACAGAGATTTAGCATTTCACAAATTGCATTAGAGGTGCATTTGACCTGCTATGAAGGAAAGATGCTCATGATGGCAGTAGAATGCTTGTCATAGATTTTCCAACTCCATGGCGTTATTTCAGTTTCAGCTTTTTATAGTATATACCTCTGCCATGTGGGCAGCTGAACGACACCTATAAGATTAGTCTCCGTTAGGAGATGGAAGCTATACTATAGAACAGTAACAATTGATAAAGTTCAGTTGTACAAAGCAGTGTCAGTATGCCTTTGTCTTAATAATGTAGAAAGGGTAGCACTGACATGTTTCTGGGTGTACTCACTCCAAGCTCACTCACCCTCACACATGAAATTCTTCTAACTAAACTCAATGTTGCTAATCATCTGACTCATTAGCAACTGTTTCTTCCTGCTTGAAACTAAGTGGGTGCAATGGAGGATAGATTAATCTTTAAATCCCGTGGAATACACATCTGCTCTCTTTGCTTTCTGTTTTGTTTTTCATTTTATATCAGCAGCATAATTAAAAATACAATATACTGCTATGTCAGTAGAGATGACCCTGGGTAATATAGTTAAAAATAAAGATAATCATCTAATAATTAATAATCATAATAATGAAATATTTTAATGTCTTTGTAGAATTTATGCTTTAGATAGAAGAAAAAAAATCTACCCAGAAATTCAGAAAAGTTCCTTAAATTTTCACCTTTCTCTCTGCCTAGAATTATTTCTGTCTGTTCCCACCACTTATTCCTCATTATTTTCCAGCTATCTCCTTGGGCAACACTAGACCATGGTTATATCTCTTCTCTGAATTTGTAGTTTTCAAAATATACTACACATTCAGTACTTAAAATATAGCCTAATAATAAATTTATTATTTTTAATTTTTAAAAATAGTAGATTCACAGAAATTTTCATGTACTTGGCTTAAATTCCTAACTACATTATGATTTCTTTGAAGGTGAGGGTCAGTAATTTGGTATTCTCATCCTTAGGATTGGACTTCTTCACATGGTTCATCACCCCAATATTTCTTTGGAAATGGATATGTGTTTTTAAAATCATAATGCACTATTTTAATCAAATGACACTATCATAATACCCATTCCCAAAACATTCAAGCATTAGGAATTACTATGATGTCTTTCATTTTCATTATGTCAGTGACCCAAGAAGCAAGGTTATCCCTCATTACCCTGACTCTCTTCCCCACTAGACGCTGCACATCCACTGATCTATCACCCTATCCCAATGCCCCTCCCTCAATCCTTTCCATTGGCCTCTGGAGCTCATGTTATTTCTGCATCAGCAAACTTCCACATGTCATTACTCCCTATATCCTAAATCTCTTTTTAAATATTTTCCTTCATCTTGTTACTCTGTCCCAACCTGTCTCTCCACTGAGAACCTTGCTTCCTCTGCAGCACCCTTCTTTACTGGCTCTGGGATTTCCCAAACCACTTGCTGGCACCATGGTCCTGGAAACGAGCACATTCTTTGCTCCTCACTGGTACTTCCAACCCACAGTTCCTCCATCCTCCCTGACGAGTTTCTCCCCTCCCCCAAAACCTGCTCCTCTTGATCTCAATTTTGGCTGCTCTGGCTTGAAAACAGAGTAAATATTGTTGCTTCTAACTTCAAAATCCATCAGGAATTCAACTACTCCCCACCACTCCCACTACTGCTGCCCTAGTTACAGTCATCACCATCTCTTGCAGATCATTACACGTTCTGAAATGGTCACACTGCCGAACCCCCTGTTCACACATGACTTATTTATAACTCAACACAGAGTAATACCTTTAAAACATGTCAGTCCTTTTAAATTATGTCAGTCACTTAAAATTTTATTTTTAATTACAATTTACATTCAATATTATTTTGTAATAATTTCAGATATACAGCAGAGTGGTTAGACAATTATATGTTTTACAAAATGTTCCCCCATTATTTCCAGTGTCGACCTGGCACCATACATAGCTGTTACAGTATTATTGACTATATTTCCAATTTCCTATGCTGTACTTGTCACTCATTTTATTTTCTCTTAATTTTTATTTATTGATTGATTGACTGAGAGAGAGAGAATGAGAGAGAGAGAGAGGAACATTGATGTGCTCCCATATATGCCATGACTAGGGACTGAACCGGCAACCTCTGTGCTTCAGGATAATGCTCTAACCACCCAAGCTATCTGGCCAGGGCTCACTCATTTTATTTCTATCTTCCAATAGTTTTTGCCTAAGGGGTGCTTGTGATCTAATCTTTTGCTATCTGTTACTGTCCTACTCTTACCAATCTTGCCCTCCATTCCCTCTCCCTCTGGCATGCTTGCTCTCATTGGAACACATCTAACAGGGGTTTTGTATCTGGCTGTTCACTATGTCTCAAACACCCAGGTATCCACTTGACATTCTACCACTGCTCAACTCTCACCTCATCAGTGAGGGGTTTTGATCACCTTCTATGAAGTAATAGTCTCTTTCACTTGCATTCTCTAGGCAGCTCATCCTAATTTTTATTTCTCCGTAGCATTTATCATATTTGACATATTGTATATTTATTTTTCTGTTATTTCCAAAGGAACATAAGCTGTAGAAAGCCAGGGAAGGTATTATTTCTATTCCCTCTTCTCTGTAGAGTCTTTAGACTCCCCGACATATAATAAACATTCAGGAAATATTGTTGAAGAAATAAAAAGTTAGTTCAGAGCGTCGGCCTAGCGTGCGGAGGACCGGGGTTCGATTCCCGGCCAGGGCACATAGGAGAAGCGCCCATTTGCTTCTCCACCCCTCCGCCGCGCCTTCCTCTCTGTCTCTCTCTTCCCCTCCCGCAGCCAAGGCTCCACTGGAGCAAAGATGGCCCCGGGCGCTGGGGATGGCTCTGTGGCCTCTGCCCCAGGCGCTAGAGTGGCACTGGTCGCAACATGGCGACACCCAGGAGGGTCGCAACATGGCGACGCCCAGGATGGGCAGAGCATCGCCCCCTGGTGGGCAGAGCGTCGCCCCCTGGTGGGCGTGCCAGGTGGATCCCGGTCGGGCGCATGCGGGAGTCTGTCTGACTGTCTCTCCCTGTTTCCAGCTTCAGAAAAATGCAAAAAAAAAAAAAAAAAAAAAAAAGTTAGTTCAACTACAACATTTATTTTTATCTAAGCACTATTAAGTCTTACATCTATTTAAATAGCTAGTTACATTTGTATAGAATTTGCCTCTTTAGTGATCTTGGAATTTTGGACACTTAGTAATCAATACAAACTCATTTTACTTTGTCAAAATTAATGTCATTTTTTAAAAAAGAGAAATCCCAGTTTAAAATTCACTTGCTATATCTACCCCCAAATACAAATACAACATATGTAAATTATGCCTTCCAACTTTTTTTTATCAAACCCTAATGCTATGAAAACATTTCAAAGCAGCTTAATATATGTATACCTATTTAATATACACATAGAAATGAAATAATATATGCATTTTTTAATAAATAAAATTTTATTTTAATGGGGTGACATCAATAAATCAGGGTACATATAGTCAAAGAAAACATTTCCAGGTTATCTTGTCATTAGTTCTGTTACATATATATATATAAAGAGAGATCATCCTCCATCACCCTCTATCCAGTTTTCTTTGTACCCCACCCCCTCCCGCTCTCCCTCATTCCCTCCCCCCACCCCCCATAACCACCACACTCCTGTCCATGTCTCTTAGTCTCGCTTTTATGTCCCACCAATGTATGGAATCCTGCAGTTCTTGTTTTTTTCTGATTCACTTATTTCACTCCGCATAATGTTATCAAGATTCCATCATTCTGCTGTGAGTGATACGATGTCATCATTTCTTCTAGCTGAATAGTATACCATGGTGTATATGTGCCCCATGTTCTTTATCCAGTCTTCTGTTGTTGTTGTTTTTACAGTGATTAAAAGCCTTTAAGCAAACTCTTGGCCAATACAGCAAGAATCCATAAAACAGTAGTGTCCTTAACATGTTCACCAAGTCCAAGTTGGCCCCATCACCATGCCAAATCCCTGAAAAATGCAACCCAACCACAGTTAAGTCTGTTAGGAGCTGTCACAGGGAGCAGGAGTCCAGGAAAAGTCCACATCCAGGAAAAGTCCGCATGGCACTGGAATTGTTGTCACCATTCTATACTTTGCAGCTCATGTCCAAGTCCCAATGACCACTGCTTCTAGCTAGTAATGATTCAGGTAGACTGGAAAAGCCATTTGCAGCATGTGTGGAGATGGAGCTTCTGTTCTCCTCTGCCTGGAGAGATGAGAGCAGGTTGCTTTTCCCTGGAGCTCTGTGACTGTGGCATGGTAAAGAGAACCTTGGGATACAGTAAGCTGAGTGGCAAAGGTGGATTCATAATAGAAGTTGGCAAAAGGGGGAAAGAGAGCTCTAAATTAGGAGTAGGTCCCAGCCTGAAATATGAGTGGGGCATTGAGATAGGAAGGATAAAAGAAACACTATATATTAAGCAAAGCAGCAGAAAATAGGACTATCAACACCCACGACAGAGATCTTTCAGGGAAGAATAAAAAACCTGACTATTCAGGCAAAACATAGTTAAGTGGCCCTTGTGCAAATGAGATCAGTTTACCTGCTTCTTGGAAAAAATACCCTAGGTTCGTCCACAGTGTCGTAGATAGGGCCGACAGCCCTGGGCACCTTCAGCCTTCAGTGGCAAACCCCAGCCTTCTGGGCAAGGTTAGGTCATAGGTGGCTGGAGCAGGGCTGGAAGAGACTGAACCCTCCCTTAGAGGAGCGAGGGGGAAGCCTACCTTCCAGTGTCCCTGTTTCCTCACAGCAGAGGCATGTAAGCCTGGCAGGCTTTAGCTCAATGACCTTCCTTTCCACTATTGAAGCAGGACCCAGATGTCATCCTATGAGACCCCTTTGGGGCATTGAAGCCTTTAAGGGCATATCCTAAAAGCTGTTAGTTCCCCTGATCTCTATTGGGCTTTTTCTGCCTCTAGGTATCTTAAAAGCCATGCTCAGAAGATCTCGCTGAGGGGTTTGAGGATCCCCATCCACCTATATAAATCTTTTCCATATATCTGGAGCTATTTGGAAAAAGACAAAACAGTGTTATTAGCGGGATCTAATAAAGAAGGTGGTAGTTTGCAGGGGAAAAAGATTTGGTGTCTCCTGTTCATCAGCATTCAAAAGAAATGTAAATTTTTTTAAGTAAAAAGCATGATATGGTAGACCCATAGGAATTCCAGGATATGACTACCCCCTTTTAAATTTTTTTTAATTGACCTTACAATGTTTGCTGAATACACTTTAATAATACCTTAAGTTTAAAGATTGTAAGCATGACAAAATACAGTAAATGCTTTTGCTCCACATGCAGGAGCATTTTCAGTTTAGCCAGTTTAGGAAATCCAATAATAGAACAATGCATACAGACAATGAGCTAAAACATGCTTAGCAGCCTCTCCTGTTCTGACAGAGGTTACTATAGATCCGGAATATGTATCCACTGTAATGTGGACATATGACTGTTTGCCAAATGAAGGTATATGAGTAACATCCTCTGCCAAAGTTGTCATGGTAGGAGTCCTTGAGAGTTAACTCCAAATGAAGGGGCAGTATAGGACCCCTTGGACCAAATTTCCCAATCTGCCGTGATGCTTCCCGAGAAAGTTGAAACTGTTTACACCGGGCTGCAGCGTTCTGGTGATGAATAGTATGAGACTGACTTGCTCGGTCTGTCATGGTTGATCCATATAATTTTCTTGTGGGTAGCTTGCTCAACAAGGGCATTCCTAGGCCCTGGCCGGTTGGCTCAGTGGTAGAGCCTTGGCCTGGTGTGCAGGATTCCCGGGTTTGATTCCCAGTCAGAGCACACAGAAGAAGAGCCCATCTACTTCTCCACCCCCCCCTCTCCTTCCTCTCTGTCTCTCTCTTCCCCTCCCACAGCCAAGGCTCCACCAGAGCAAAGCCACCCCGGGCACTAAGGATGGCCCCATGGCCTCTGCCTCAGTCGCTAGAATGGCTCTGGTTGCAACAGAGCAAAACCCCAGATGGGCAGAGCATTCCCCCCTGGTAGGCATGCCAAGTGGATCCCGCTCAGGCGCATACAAGAGTCTGTCTGACTGCCTCCCCATTTCCATCTTCAGGAAAATACAAACAATAAATAAATACAAGAAAAAATACAACAACAACAACAAAAAAAAGAAAGAAAGAAAGAAAGGAAAAAAAAGAAAGAAAGAAAGAAAGGAAAAAAAAGAAAGAAAAAAAAAGGGAATTCCCAGCCCTGGCCAGTTGGCTCAGCGGTAGAGCATCGGCCTAGCGTGCGGAGGACCCGGGTTCGATTCCCGGCCAGGGCACACAGGAGAAGCACCCATTTGCTTCTCCACCCCTCCACCGCGCCTTCCTCTCTGTCTCTCTCTTCCCCTCCTGCAGCCAAGGCTCCATTGGAGCAAAGATGGCCCGGGCGCTGGGGATGGCTCTGTGGCCTCTGCCTCAGGCGCTAGAGTGGCTCTGGTCGCAACATGGCGACGCCCAGGATGGGCAGAGCATCGCCCCCTGGTGGGCAGAGCATCGCCCCATGGTGGGCGTGCCGGGTGGATCCCGGTCGGGCGCATGCGGGAGTCTGTCTGACTGTTTCTCCCTGTTTCCAGCTTCAGAAAAATGCAAAAAAAAAAAAAAAAAAAAAAAAAAAGGGCATTCCCTTGTGCTAAAGCTCCAGGGAGCATGGAGTGAGCTTGAGTATGTCCTATGAAACATGGAGCTCTATGTTGACATATAAGTCTCTGAAGAAGGAGGAACTGCTGAAATAGTTCATCAGCATTTGTCCCTAAGACAGCAGTCTTTATAGTGGAAACACCATAAGTAAATATACAGACAGTAATGTATAGCTGTCTGTCTATACATTAAAGGGGGAATATGGCAAATGCTGAAAAGCCTTGATCTTTGTGACCCTCCCCTCCCCCAACCCCCTCCCTCTCCTCCCCCCACCCTGTAACCCCAGCACTGTTGTCCATGTCTCTGAGTCTCATCTTTATGTCCCACCTATGTATGGAATCATATGGTTCTTAGTTTTTTCTGATTTACTTCTTTCGCTCAGTATAATGTTATCAAGGCCCATCCATGTTGTTGTAAAAGATCCTATGTCATCATTTATTATGGCTGAGTAGTATTCCATAGTATATATATACCAAAGCTTTTTAATCCACTCGTCCTCTGATGGACACTTGGGCTGTTTCCAGATCTTTGCTATTGTGAACAATGCTGCCATATACATGGGGGTGCATTTCTTCTTTTCACACAGTGCTATGGTGTTCTTGGGGTATATTCCTAACAGTGGTATAGCTGGGTCAAAAGGCAGTTTGGTTTTTATTTTCTTGAGAAATCTCCATACTGTTTTCCACAGTAGCTGCACCAGTCTGCATTCCCACCAGCAGTGCAGGAGGGTTCCCTTTTCTCCACATCTTGCCAGCACTTATTCTGTGTTGTTTTATTGATGAGCGCCATTCTGACTGGTGTGAGGTGATATCTCATTGTGGTTTTAATTTGCATTTCTCTAATCATTAGTGATGTTGAACATTTTTTCATATGTCTATTGGCCATCTGTGTGTCCTCTTTGGAGACGTGTCTATTCATTTCTTTTGCCCATTTTTGGATTGGATTGTTTGTCTTCCTGGTATTAAGATTTACAAGTTCTTTATAAATTTTGGTTATTAACCCCTTATCAGAAGCTATGTCAAATATATTCTCTCATTGTGTAGTTTGTCTTTTTATTCTGTTCTTATTGTCTTTAGCTGTGCAGAAGCTTTTTAGTTTGATAAAGTCCCATTTGTTTATCCTGTCTTTTATTTCACTTGCCTGTGGAGACAAATCAGCAAATATATTGCTGCGAGAGATGTCAGAGAGCTTACTGCCTATGTTTTCTTCTAAGATGCTTATGGTTTTACGGCTTACATTTAAGTCTTTTATCCATTTTGAGTTTATTTTTGTGAATGGTGTAAGTTGGTGGTCTAGTTTCATTTTTTTGCAGGTAGCTGTCCAATTTTCCCAACACCATTTGTTGAAGAGGCTGTCTTTACTCCATTGTATTTCCTTACCTCCTTTGTCCATAAAGCTATGGGTTTATTTCTGGGTTCTCTGTTCTGTTCCATTGATCTATGTGCCTGTTCTTATGCCAGTACCATGCTGTTTTGAGTACAATGGCCTTATAATATAACTTGATATCTGGAAGTGTGATACCTCCCGCTTTATTCTTCCTTTTCAAGATTGCTGAGGCTATTCGTGTTCTCTTTTGGTCCCATATAAATTTTTGGAATATATGATCTATATCTTTGAAGTAAGTCATTGGTATTTTAATCGGTATTACATTAAATTTATAAATTGCTTTGGGTAATATAGACATTTTAATGATGTTTATTCTTCCTAACCATGAGCACGGTATATGCCTCCACTTATTCGTATCTTCCCTGATTTCCTTTATCAATGTTTTATAATTTTCCGAGTACAAGTCTTTAATCTCCTTGGTTAGATTTATTCCTAGGTACTTTATTTTTTTGGTTGCAATGGTAAAGGGGATTGATTCCTTGATTTCTCTTTCTGATAGTTCATTATTAGTGTATAAAAATGCCTCTGATTTCCGACTATTGATTTTATATCCTGCCACCTTGCCGAATTCATTTATCAGGTCTAGTAGTTTTTTGACTGAGACTTTAGGGTTTTCTATATACAATATCATATCTTCTGCAAATAATGGTAATTTTACTTCTTCTTTTCCAACTTGAATGCCTTTTATTTTTTCTTCTTGTCTGATTGCTGTGGCCAGGACTTCCAGGACCATGTTAAATAAGAGTGGTGAAAGAGGGCACCCCTGCCTTGTTCCTCATCTTAAGGGGATTGCTTTTAATTTTTGCCCATTGAGTATGATGTAGGCTGTGGGTTTCTCATAGATGGCTTTTATCATGTTGAGGTATGTTCCCTGTATTCCCACTTTGCTGAGAGTTTTGATCATGAATGAGTGCTGGATTTTATCAAATGCTTTTTCTGCATCTATTGAAATTATCGTATAGTTTTTCTCCTTTTTGTTTATGTGATGAATCACAATGATTGATTTACAAATATTGTACCAGCCTTGCCTCCCCAGAATAAATCCCACTTGATCATGGTGTATGATTTCTTCCATATATTGTTGGATCCGGTTTGCTAACATTTTGTTGAGGATTTTAGCATCTATATTCATCAGAGATATTGGCCTATAATTTTCTATCTTTGTGTTGTCTTTGCCTGGTTTTGGAATCAGAATTATGCTCGCCTCATAAAAGGAGCTTGGAAGTCTTCCTTCCTCTTGAATTTTTTGAAATAGCTTGAGAAGGATAGGAGTTAGTTCTTCTTTGAATATTTGGTAGAATTCTGTTGTGAAGCCATCGGGCCCCGGACTTTTCTTTGTTGGGAGTTTTTTTGATAACTGTTTCGATCTCATTTGTTATAATCAATCTGTTTAGGTTTTCTGATTCTTCCAGATTGATTTTTGGAAGATTGTATGTTTCAAGGAATTTGTCCATTTCATCTAGGTTGTCTAGTTTTTTGGCATACAGTTCTTCATAGTATTTTCTTACAATATTTTGTATTTCTGTTGTGTCAGTTGTTATTTCTCCTCTCTCATTTCTAATTTTATTTATTTGAATCCTCTCTCTCTTTTTCCTGGTGAGTCTATTTAAAGGTTAGTCAATCTTGTTTACCTTTTCAAAGAACCAGCTCCTAGTTTCATTGATCATCTGTATTGTTTCTTTAGCCTCTATGACATTTATTTCTGCTCTGATCTTTATTATTTCCTTCCTTCTACTACATTTGGGCTTTACTTGCTGTTCTTTTTCTAATTCTTTTAGATGCAGGGTTAAGTTGTTTATTTGAGCTTTTTCTAGCTTCTGAAAGTGTGCCTGTAGTGCTATGAACTTCCCTCTCAGCACTGCCTTCGCTGTGTCCCATAAATTTTGAGTTGTTGTATGCTCATTGTCATTCGTTTCTAGGAATTTTTTTTATTTCTTCTTTGATCTCATTCTTAATCCATTCATTATTTAACAACCTGCTATTTAGTTTCCATGTGTTTGAGAATTTTTGAGCTTTTCTGTTGTGATTCATTTCTAGTTTCGTGCCGTTGTGATCGGAGAAAGTGCTTGATATGATTTCAGTCCTCTTAAATTTGTTGAGAGCACTTTTGTGCCCTAACATGTGGTCTATCCTAGAGAATGTACCATGAGCACTTGAAAAGAATGTATATTCTGCTTCTTTAGGGTGAAAGGTTCTGAAGATATCTATTAAATTGAGTTGATCTAGTGTTTCCAATAAGTCTGCTGTTTCTTTGTTAATTTTCTTTCTTAAGGATCTTTCTAGTGATGTTAGTGGGGTACTGAAATCCCCTACTATTATAGTATTGCTGTTGATCTTGCCCTTTAAATCCATCAAAGTCTGCTTTATATATTTGGGTGCTCCTATATTAGGTGCATAGATATTTATAATAGTTATATCTTCCTGTTGGATTACTCCCTTTATCATTATGTAGTGGCCTTCTTTATCTCTTACTATATCCTTTGTTTTAAAGTCCAATTTGTCTGATATAAATATTGCTACCCCCGCTTTTTTTTTTCATTTCCGTTTGCATGAAATGTTTTTTTTCCCATCCTTTTACCTTCAATCTATGTGTGTCTTTTGTTCTAAGGTGTGTCTCTTGTAGACAACATATATATGGGTCCTGTTTTCTTATCCACGCAGCTACCCTATGTCTTTTGATTGGGTCATTTAATCCATTTACATTTAAGGTTATTATTGATATGTAGTTGTTTATTGCCATTTTCTTCTTTAAAGGTGTATTCCTTTTTTGCTATATTCTTTTCCCACTTTGATCTGTTTACAACAGGCCCCTTAGCATTTCTTGCAGCCTTGGTTTGGTTGTAATGAATTCCTTGAGTTGTTTTTTGTCTGGGAAGCTTTTTATTTCTCCTTCGATTTTAAACAATAGCCTTGCTGGATAAAGTACTCTTGGTTGTAGGTTCTTGTTCTGTATTACTTTGAATATTTCTTGCCATTCCCTTCTGGCCTCAAGTGTTTCTGTTGAGAAGTCGGATGTCATCCTTATGGGGGCTCCTTTGTAGGTGATAGTTTTTTTTTCTCTAGCAGCTTTTAATATTTTCTCTTTATCATTTAGCTTTGTTATTTTAATTATGATGTGTCTTGGTGTTCTTTTCTTTGGGTTTCTCCTTAATGGAGTTGTCTGTGCTTCCTGAACATGTGAAATGTTTTCCTGCCTTAATTGGGGGAAGTTTTCCGCTATGATATATTTGAACAAAGTCTCTATCTCTTGTTCTTTCTCTTCTTCTTCAGGAACCCCTATAATGCGGATGTTATTTCTCTTCATGTTGTCACAGAGCTCTCTTAGAGTTTCCTCAGACTTTTTGAGTCTCTTTTCTTTTTTCTGGTCTGCTTATGTGCCTTTATTTATCGTGTCCTCTAACTCGCTGATTCGATTCTCTGCTTCATACATCCTGCTTTTAATTCCTTCCATTGTATTCTTTATTTCAGATATTGTATTTGTCATTTCTGACTGATTCTTTTTTATTATTTCAATGTCCTTTTTTTTTTTTTTTTTAATAAATTTTTATTAATGGTAATGGGATGACATTAATAAATCAGGGTACATATATTCAAAGAAAACATGTCTAGGTTATTTTGTCATCAAATTATGTTGCAAACCCCTCGCCCAAAGTCAGATTGTCCTCCGTCACCCTCTATCTAGTTCTCTGTGCCCCTCCCCCTCCCCCTAACTCTCTCCCTCCCTCCCTCTCATGTCCTCCCTCCCCCCCCCCCCCACCCTTGGTAACCACCACACTCTTCTCCATGTCTCTTAGTCTCATTTTTATGTTCCACCAATGTATGGAATCATGTAGTTCTTGTTTTTTTCTGATTTGCTTATTTCACTCCTTATAATGTTATCAAGATCCCACCATTTTGCTGTAAATGATCTGATGTCATCATTTCTTATGGCTGAGTAGTATTCCATAGTGTATATGTGCCACATCTTTATCCAGTCTTCTATTGAAGGGCTTTTTGGTTGTTTCCATGTCTTGGCCACTGTGAACAGTGCTGCAATGAACATGGGGCTACATGTGTCTTCACGTATCAATGTTTCTGAGGTTTTGGGGTATATACCCAGTAGAGGGATTGCTGGGTCATAAGGTAGTTCTATTTGCAGTTTTTTGAGGAACCACCATACTTTCCTCCATAATGGTTGTACTACTTTACAGTCCCACCAACAGTGAATGAGGGTTCCTTTTTCTCCACAGCCTCTCCAACATTTGCTATTACCCGTCTTGTTGATAATAGCTAATCTAACAGGAGTGAGGTGGTATCTCATTGTAGTTTTGATTTGCATTTCTCTAATAACTAATGAAGCTGAGCATCTTTTCATATATCTGTTGGCCATTTGTATCTCTTCCTGGGAGAAGTGTCTGTTCATGTCCTCTTCCCATTTTTTTATTGGATTGCTTGTTTGTTTGTTGTTGAGTTTTATGAGTTCTTTGTAAATTTTGGATATTAGGCCCTTATCTGAACTGTCGTTTGAAAATATCAGTTCCCATATAGTTGGCTGTCTGTTTATTTTGATATCAGTTTCTCTTGCTGAGCAAAAACTTTTAATTCTGATGTAGTCCCATTCATTTATCTTTGCCTTCACTTCTCTTGCCATTGGAGTCAAGTTCATAAAATGTTCTTTAAAACCCAGGTCCATGATTTTAGTACCTATGTCTTCTTCTATGTACTTTATTGTTTCAGGTCTTATATTTAGGTCTTTGATCCATTTTGAATTAATTTTAGTACACGGGGACAGGCTGTAGTCGAGTTTCATTCTTTTGCATGTGGCTTTCCAGTTTTCCCAACACCATTTGTTGAAGAGGCTTTCTTTTCTCCATTGTGTGTTGTTGGCCCCTTTATCAAAGATTATTTGACCATATATATGTGGTTTTATTTCTGGGCTTTCTATTCTGTTCCATTGGTCTGAGTGTCTATTTTTTTGCCAATACCATGCTGTTTTGATTATCGTGGCCCTATAATATAGTTTAAAGTCAGGTATTGTAATGCCCCCAGCTTCATTCTTTTTGCTTAGGATTGTTTTGGCTATTCGGGGTTTTTTATAGATCCATATAAATCTGATGATTTTTTGTTCCATTTCTTTAAAAAATCTCATAGGGATTTTGATGGGAATTGCATTAAATTTGTATATTGCTTTGGGTAATATGGCCATTTTGATTATATTTATTCTTCCTATCCAAGAACAAGGAATATTTTTCCATCTCATTGTATCTTTTTCGATTTCCCTTAACAATGCTTTGTAATTTTCATTATATAGGTCCTTTACGTTCTTTGTTATGTTTATTCCTAGGTATTTTATTTTTTTTGTTGCAATCGTGAAGGGGATTATTTTTTTGAGTTCGTTTTCTAATATTTCATTGTTGGCATATAGAAAGGCTATGGACTTTTGTATGTTAATTTTGTATCCTGCGACCTTACTGTATTGGTTTATTGTTTCTAATAATCTTTTTGTGGAGTCCTTCGGGTTTTCGATGTATAGGATCATATCATCAGCAAAAAGTGATAGCTTTACTTCTTCTTTTCCGATATGGATGCCTTTTATTTCTTTGTCTTGTCTGATTGCTCTGGCCAGAACTTCTAGCACCACGTTGAATAAGAGTGGAGAGAGTGGACAACCCTGTCTTGTTCCTGATTTAAGGTAGAAAGTCCTCAGTTTTATGCCGTTTAATAGGATGTTGGCTGATGGTTTATCATATATGGCCTTTATCATGTTGAGATATTTTCCTTCTATACCCATTTTGTTGAGAGTCTTAAACATAAAATTGTGTTGTCTTTTATCAAAAGCCTTTTCTGCATCTATTGATAAGATCATGTGGTTTTTGTTCTTTGTTTTGTTGATATGGTGTATTACGTTAACCGTTTTGCGTATGTTGAACCATCCTTGAGATTCTGGGATGAATCCCACTTGATCATGATGTATTATTTTTTTAATATGTTGTTGTATTCGGTTTGCCAGTATTTTGTTTAGTATTTTAGCATCTGTATTCATTAGAGATATTGGTCTGTAGTTTTCTTTCTTTGTGCCATCCTTGCCAGGTTTTGGTATGAGGGTTATGTTGGCCTCATAAAATGTGTTTGGAAGTATTGCTTCTTCTTCAATTTTTTGGAAGACTTTGAGTAGAATAGGAACCAAGTCTTCTTTGAATGTTTGATAGAATTCACTAGTATAACCGTCTGGGCCTGGACTTTTATTTTTGGGGAGATTTTTAATAGTTTTTTCTATTTCCTCCCTGCTGATTGGTCTGTTTAGGCTTTCTGCTTCTTCATGACTCAGTCTAGGAAGGTTGTATTGTTCTAGGAATTTATCCATTTCTTCTAGGTTGTTGTATTTGGTGGCATATAATTTTTCATAGTATTGTACAATAATTCTTTGTATTTCTATGATGTCTGTGGTGATCTCTCCTCTTTCATTTTGGATTTTATTTATTTGAGTCCTGTGTCTTTTTTCCTTGGTGAGTCTTGCCAAGGGTTTGTCAATTTTGTTGATCTTTTCAAAGAACCAGCTCCTTGTTTTATTGATTTTTTCTATAGTTTTTCTGTTCTCTATTTCATTTATTTCTGCTCTGATTTTTATTATCTCCTTTCTTCGGCTGGTTTTGGGTTGTCTTTGTTCTTCTTTTTCTAGTTCCTTAAGGTGTGAAGTTAAGTGGTTTACTTCGGCTCTCTCTTGTTTGTTCATATAGGCCTGAAGTGATATGAACTTTCTTCTTATTACTGCTTTTGCTGCATCCCAGAGATTCTGATATGTCGTATTTTCATTTTCATTTGTCTGTATATATCTTTTGATTTCTGCACTTATTTCTTCTTTGACCCATTCATTTTTTAGAAGTATGTTGTTTAGTTTCCACATTTTTGTGGGTTTTTCCCCCTCTTTTTTGCAGTTGAATTCTAGTTTCAAGGCTTTATGATCAGAAAATATGCTTGGTACCATTTCAATTTTTCTAAATTTGCTGATATTGTCTTTGTGGCCCAACATATGGTCAATTCTTGAGAATGTTCCATGTACACTAGAGAAAAATGTATACTCTGTCGCTTTGGGATGAAGTGTCCTGTAGATGTCTATCATATCCAGGTGTTCTAGTATTTCGTTTAAGGCCACTATATCTTTATTGATTCTCTGTTTGGATGACCGATCTAGAGCCGTCAGCGGTGTATTGAGGTCTCCAAGTATGATTGTATTTTTGTTAGTTTTTGTTTTAAGGTCAATAAGTAGCTGTCTTATATATTTTGGTGCTCCTTGGTTTGGTGCATATATATTAAGGATTGTTATGTCTTCTTGATTCAGCTTCCCCTTAATCATTATGAAATGACCATTTTTGTCTCTGAGTACTTTTTCTGTCTTGTAGTCAGCATTATTAGATATGAGTATTGCTACGCCTGCTTTTTTTTGGGTGTTGTTTGCTTGGAGTATTGTTTTCCAGCCTTTCACTTTGAATTTGTTTTTATCCTTGTTGCTTAGATGTGTTTCTTGTAGGCAGCATATAGTTGGATTTTCTGTTTTAATCCATTCTGCTACTCTGTGTCTTTTTATTGGTAAGTTTAATCCATTTACATTTAGTGTAATTATTGACACTTGTGGGTTCCCTACTGCCATTTTATAAATTGCTTTCTGTTAGTTTTGTATCTAGTTTGATTCTTCTCTTTTGTTTTTCTATCATTTGTTTTTGTTTGTTTGTGTTCCATACTTCTTTCCTCTGTTGCTACCTTTTTTAAGTCAAGTGTTTTTGTGGTGGTTTTTTCAAGGGTGGTTACCATTAAGTAATGAAAAGGGTACCTACCATATTCTTTGTAGTACCCTATCTTATAAGTATTTCTGCACTTCATCCTCCTTTGCTACTGTTAATCTCCATCCTCTCCCCCCTTTTTTTCCTTTGTTGTCACAGTTTAAGTTTGGTTTTATTGTGTTCTTGGTGGAGCTGTTACTTGTGGTGTTGTTTTCTTTTGTTCTTTGAATCTGGTTGGAAAACCCCCCTTAGTATTTCCTGGAGTGGGGGCTTTCTGTTGATAAATTCTCTCATCTTTTCTGTATTTGTGAATGTTTTTATATCTCCTTCATACTTGAAGGATAGCTTTGATGGTTATAGTATTCTTGGTTGAAAGTTCCTCTCTTTCAGGGCTTTAAATATTGGGGTCCACTCTCTTCTAGCTTGTAGAGTTTCTGCTGAGAAATCTGATGATAATCTAATAGGCCTTCCTTTATATGTTGTACTCTTCTTTTCCCTGGCTGCCTTGAGAATTTTTTCTTTGTCATTGGTTTGTGTCATCTTTATTATGATGTGCCTTGGAGTGGGTTTGTTGGGGTTAAGAAAACTTGGTGTTCTGTTTGCTTCTTGAATTTGAGGCTTTAGTTCCTTCCACAGGCTTGGGAAGTTCTCGTCTATTATTTGTTTGAGTATATTCTCCATTCCCTTTTCTTTCTCTTCTCCCTCTGATATACCTATTATTCTTATGTTATTCTTTCTGATGGAGTCAGACAATTCCTGTAGGGCTTTCTCATTTTTTATTATTCTTGAGTCTCTTTCTTCTTCTCTCTGTTGTGCCTCAAGTTGTTTGTCTTCTATTTCACTAATCCTATCTTCAATCTGGGCTGTTCTGTTAGCTAAGCTTGTTACCTCGTTTTTCAGCTCGTGAATTGAGTTTTTCATTTCTGTTTGATTTGTTTTTATAGTTTCAATTTCCTTGGTAATATATTCTTTGTGTTCATTGAGTTGTTTTCTGATCTCCCTATATTGCCTTTCTGTGTTTTCTTGTATATCTCTGAGTATTTTTCAGATTTCTATTTTAAATTCTCTGTCATTTAGCTCCAAGGCTTCCAATATGTTAAGTCTTTTCTCCATAGATTTTTCCACATCTATTTGTGTTACCTCTCTTTCTTTTGTATCCATAATATTCGATTTCCTCTTTCTTATCGGCATCTGAGGGTGGTCTTATTGATAGCACGCGGGCGCACTCCCTGGCGGCTTGAATGAGCGTCGCTGCGGTAGCTTCCTCCACACCCTCGTCTCTCAGATTCAAGTGATAACAGTCCTTTTGCTTTCAGTTTGTGTGGAACTCCGGAATGCTCCGAGGATAAATTTTTCTGTTTCTAGTTGATAAATTTGTTGTGATTTATGGGAGAGCTGTCGGACGCGCTTCTCACGGCGCCATTTCCGTGACGTTCAATGTCCTTTTTTATATTTGTTATCTCTTTATTTTGGTTTTTGTAATGGCCATCTATGGTTGTTCTAATATCTTTGAGCATCCTAACAATCGTTATTTTAAACTCTGCATCTGGTAATTTGGTTATATCTGATTCACTTAGGTCCTTTTCTGGGGATTTCTCTTGGTTTATTTGTGTTGTATTTCTCTGCCTCCACATTTTCTCTTCACGGGAGTGGCTGTGATCATGCGCTCTGGTGTACAAGCGTTGGTGGCCTTGGCCTTTGCCCCGCCCCCGTGTGTGACGTTATGCTCTGTCCTGAGGGCCCTGGTGAGCACCTTTGCTCAGCTGCGGGTCTCCGCCTGTTTCTGGGCTTTCGCCCTGCCCTTGCAGGAGGAGCCCGCTTGAGGAACGGCTGTTAGCCTTGGCTCTACCGCTGGGCAGGACTGCGTGCCCAAGCTCAGCTCAGTAGCGGAACTCCGCCTCTTCTGGGCTTTTGGCTCCACCCCCGCAGGAGGAGCCAGCTACCCAGTCAGACCCCGCAAGCTTGGGTTGCACGGGCGGGGCAAGGCTGTGCTCCTCTGCCCTTGCTCAGGGGCTGGTCTCCATCCTATCTGGGGTTCCCGCCCTTCTCCCACAGGGTGGATTACAGGCTGCCAGCAGCTGAGCTTGACCGCTTTTGCTTGCCCTCTTCTCCCTAGCCGGGCAAGATTGAGCTCACACCTGAGCCCAGTGGTGGCCAGCTGGCTTCCGCCCCTGCCAGTGGAACCGCACTATTGTCTCCCGCTGCCGCCCGCCCTCCGGCGAGCCCTCAGCCAAGTCGGTGGGGGCGTTGCAGCTTGGACCCTTAAGACTCACTACTATAGACCCAAAAGCTCCCTCCTTCTATGTGACTCTGCTCTGAGTGCTGCGGGGGAGCTTGTTTGGCTGCTCTCCTGCTTCCCTTTGCTTGTATTGTTATTTCTGGGGGAAATATTTACTTCAGATTTGGGGAGTGACTCATCCCAGGGGTTAGGGTGGCTATCTCCCAAAATGTTTCTCCCTGTGCCTCCTCGATTACACTCTCTTCCTGTCACTCTGGTCCTCTCCTCTCTCCCTGTCCCCAGGAGCCCCGAGTGAGTGGTTGTGAGAGAGATGTTCTGCACAGTCCCTTTAAGAAGGATGCTGGGTCTGAGAAATCAGACTCTTTCTCACAAACGGTATCCTGTCTTGTTTCCAGCTAAATACTGTCCTTATGCCTCTTCTAGGCCCTGGGGCTGCAGGCTGGGGCTTTGTTCCTGGGGCTCAGGACCCTTCCCCCTCTGCTACACTCACTTCCTTCCTTGTGAGTCTCTCCCTGCTGCCGTTCGCTCTGGGGAACTGGGCAACCCTCTCCGTGTTTCCGCTTTTCCTACCAGTCTCAGTATTCCTTGGTTGAAGAGTCCTCTTAGTTTAGTCCAAAGTTGGTTTTTCCAGATGACATTTCTTAAAATTAGTTTGTAACCCACTTTGGTTCTGGGAGGTAGATGTTGGTACGTCTGCCTACTCCAGTGCCATCTTGTCTCACCATCGATATATGCATTTTTTGAAGAACACCAAACTAGAAATGAAAAGGAACCACTGAGTTAATTATAACGTTTGCTATAGATTGAATTATGACCCTCTTCCCTTAATTCACGTTAAACTCCTACCCCCAGAACTTCACAATGTCACCCTATTTGGAGATATGGTCTTTATAAACATAAGCAAGTTAAAATGAGGCTGTTAGGATGGGCTCTAGTCAAATATTACTGGCATCCTTATAAGAAGAAAAAATCTGGACACAGGCATGCATAGAGGGAAGATGATATAAAGAGAAGTAGGGAGATAATGACCATCTATATGACAAGGAGGGGGACCTGGAACAGATCCTTTCCTCATACCCTCAGAAGGAATCCTCCCTTCCAACACCTTGATTTCAACTTCCAGCTTCTGAAACTGTGAGACAATATCTGTTGTTTTGGCCACCCAGTCTTTGGCACTTTATTAGGGCAACCCGACCAAACTAATGTATAATCTGGGAGTGGATTAAAGATGTCATATCTACTTTTGTTTTTACCATTCTTTCTGCAACCAGCCATGCCAATCTTCATTTGCCTAAATGGTTTGTCTTTTGCTTTGTATATCAGAACTATCTCTTTCATGATATATTCTGACATTGTGATATTCAATATTTCTTTCTTAAACCACCATAGTTGCTCCTTGCTTCCAAACTTGTTCTACTACAACCCAGTGTACGTTCAAGCACTGTAAATAATGTCATTACTGGTATATTTGGGTTTGACCCAACTCTACCAAACCATTTTAGTTTCAGTGAGAGAGAAGCAGAGAGAAGACAAAGAGAAAGATGAGAAGCATCAACTCATAGTTGCATCACTTTAGTTGTTCATTGATTGCTTCTCATACGTGCCTTTACCTGGGGGGGGGCTCCTGATGCACCAGTGACCCCTTGCTCAAGCTGGCAACCTTTAGGCTCAAGCCAGTGACTATGGGATCATGTTGATGATCCCATGCACAAGCAGGCAAACTTGTGCTCAAGCTGGATGAGCCTTTGCTCAAACCAGTGACCTCAGGGTTTCAAACCTGGTAACTTAACTTCCAAGGTTGACGCTCTATCCACTGGGCCACCACTGGTCAGGCCCAAATCATATGCTTTCTAATTTTCCCTACTATTTACTCATTTCTTTCTTCTTTATTTTCTTATTTTGCTTTAGTTTTCTAATATAGCCTGTTTCCTCTTTATCAGCTTATACATCAATTTCAACTTCTTTGAGTATTAACCTTAGTAATTAAAATATTGATCCTCACACATTAGAACTTATTATAAATAAAGACTTTAATCACTTCCTGAATGACACAAAAACCTTAGAATTTTTTAACTTCTATCACTATCCTCCCACATTTTTAAGGGATTATATAATATATATATATATATATTTTTAGACAGCACCTCTCAACACTTTTGTTTTGTTATATTTTACATTATTTTTTAGACAGTTGAAATTTATGTACAGGAGTCTCCCCCTTATCCACTATTTTGCTTTCCAAAGTTTGAATTACAAATAGGTAACTGAAGTTCAAAAATATTAAATGGAAAATTTCAGAAGTAAAGAATTCATAAGTTTTAAAATGCATGCTGTTCCAAGTAGTGTGATGAAATCTTACGCTGTTCTACTCCATGCTTATCGGGATGTGAATGACCCCTTTGTCTGGTTTATCCCTTCTGTATATGCTCCCTGCCTGTTAGTAAAAAAAAAACAAAAACAAACAAATAAAACTCTTCAACTATCCAGGATCCCCAATCATTGACATTCTCTACTCCTGATGTCCAACCTTCAACATCGTCATGGCTCAGTGATCCAGGATCACAAGAAGCAGATGATTCTCCTTCTGATGTATGGTCAGAAGGCCAGTAGTAGCCTAATGCTACATCACAATGCCTGGGGTCATTCACCTCAGTTCATCGCATCATATAGGCATGTTATCATCTTACATCATCACAAGAAGAAGGGTATATGGAGTATAATATTTTTTTTTTATTATTAAATGAGAAGCGGGAGGTAGAGTCAGACTCCTGCATGTGCCCAACAGGGATCCACCCAGCAAGCCCCTACCGCTGCTCTGTTGCTCAGCAACTGAGGTATTTTAGTGCCTGAGGTGAGGCAATGGAGCCATCTTCAGTGACCAGGGCCAACTTGCTCAAACCATTTGAGCCATGGCTGTGGGAGAGAGAGAGAGAGAGAGAGAGAGAGAGAGAGAGAGAGAGAAGGGGTAAGGGGAAGGGTGGGGAAGCAGATGGTAACTTCTCTTGTGTGCCCTGATTGGGAATTGAACCTGGGACACCCACATGCTGTGTTGATACTCTACCACTGAGCTAACCAGCCAAGGCAGTATAATACTTTGAGAGAGGCCACATTTACATAACTTTTATTATACTATATTGTTATAATTTTTCTATTTTATTAGTTATTGTTCTTAATATCTTACTGTGCTTAATTTATATAGCAAACTTTATGATAGGTATGTATTTATAGAAAAAATAGTATATGTATATAGAGTTCAGTGCTATTTATGGTTTCAAGCAGCCATGGGAGGTCTTGGAACATACCCTTGTGGATAAGGGAAGTCTACTGAATAGCAAAAATAGTTCTTGCATATTAAAAAAGGAAACTCCAAATACCTAGCCAGAGGAACAACTAATCCATTGCTTTACTTCTCTGACTTTTCTGTAATTAACAATTTGCATTTCTTAATTTCTTCAACTGTTTCACCCAGTCCCCCAAACCCCTGCCCCTCTGCCAACTGTCTGTTCTCTGTATCTATGACTCTGTTTCTATTTTGTTGGTTTATTTAGTTCATTAACTTCCACATATAAGTAAAATCATATGATGTTTGACTTATATTACTTGGCATAATACCATCTAAGTCCATCCATGCTGTCACAAAATGTAAGATTTAATTCTTTTTATGATTGAGTAATACTCTGTTGTACATATGTACTACAACTTTTTTTATCCACTCATTTGTTGATGGGCATTTGGGTTGCTTTCCTTACTTGTTTATTGTAAATAATGCTGCAATTAACATGGGTGTGCATATATTCTTTTTTTTCTTCTGCAGACTTTACTTCATTGCAGCTTTATTTACATAAAAATCATGGTTTCTCCACACCTCCCTAAATTAGGAATCACCTATCTTCTCAATCGGAGACTGCAGGGTCTCAGTTCTAAATTCCAAGCTCAGGTTGGGTAAAGTGTTCCTTCTTAGTGCACTCATCCCTGGCTGCAGACTGGAAGGATAGACTACAAGCTATACAGCTGGTGGTCCCACCCCACCTATGAATTATGCAGCTCTGGGATCACCCCAAGATTTGGTCAACAATCATAAATATATCTATTAAAACCTTCAACATGAAAACTTCTTCCCTTCCTTCATTTTGCTTTTACCTGGCTGGCTTTCTAAAGATTCCACTCAGAGGCTCCCTGGACCCTATTCTCAGACTCTCAAATTAGTGCTTTGGGTTTCTATGGCTATATTCCCAGAAGTGAAGGCATAAGGCAGTTCCTTTTTTTTTTTTAACTTTTTTGAGGAATCTCTACACTGTTTACACTGTTTTCCATAGTGGTTGTATCAACAATGCACTAGGGTTCCCTTTTCTCCACATCCTTGGCAACACTTTTTGTTTGTTCATTTATTGATAGACATTCTGATAGAGGTGAGGTAGTATCTCATTGTGATTTTGTTTTTCACGTTTCTGATTATTAGTGATATTGAGCATATGTCTGTGTTTCTTGGCCATCTGTATGTGTTCCTTGGAGAAGTGTCTTCTGCCCACGTTTTAATTGTCTTTTGTTTGTTTTCCTGGTGTTAAATTGTCTGAGTTCTTTATAAATTTTGGATATTGACTCCTTATCAGATGTAGCATTGGCAAATATGTTGTCATTTAGTAGGTTGTCTTTTTGTTTTGTTGAAGATTTCCTTTTCTGTGCAAGAGTTTTATAGTTTGTTGTAGTCCCAATTTAAATTTTCTTTTTATTTATTTTTTCCATTGGTTTGAGAGAGGGAGGGAGAGAGAGAGAGAGAGAGAGAGAGAGAGAGAGAGAGAGAAAGGGAGGAAGGAAGGAAGGAAGGAAGGAAGGAAGGAAGGAAGGAAGGAAGGAAGGAAGGAAGGAAAGAAGAGAGATATAGAGAGTGAAACATCAACTCATTTTACTTAGTTGTTCCATTTAGTTGCATATTCATTGATTGCTTATGTGCCCTGACTGGGATTGAACACTTTGGTATGCCAAGTTGATGTTTTATCCGCTGAGGCACCGAGCCAGGGCTGTTTACATTTTCTTTTGTTTTCCTTGCTCAAGGAGATATATCAGAAAAAAATATTGTTAAGAGAAATGTTTGAGATTTTACTGCCTAGGTTTTGTTCTAAGGTTTTTATTATTTTGAGTCTTAAATTTAAGTCTTTATTCTAGTATATGGTATAAGAATATGGTGTAGTTTCATTTTTTTTTGCATGTGTCTGTCCATTATTCCCAGCACCATTTATTGAATAGACTGTCTTTGCCGCATTGTATGTTCTTGCCTCCTTTGTCAAATATTAATTGACCATACAGGTGTGGGTTTATTTCTGAGCTCTCTATTCTGTTCCATGGATCTGTATGCTTGTTCATATGCCAGTACCATGTTGTTTTGATTAGTATGGCCTTCTAGTATAGTTTGATATCAGGGAGTGTGATTCTTCTAACTTTGTTAGTCTTTCTCAAGATTGTTGTGGCTGTTTGGAGTCTTTTGTATTTCAATATCTATTATTGGATTATTAGTTCTAGTTCTGTGCAATATGCCATTAATATTGGGATAGGAATTGCACTGACTCTGTAGATTGCTTTGGGTAATATGAACATTTTAATGATTTTAATTCTTCCTATCCATGAACATGATATATGTTCCTGTATCTTTAGTTTCTTTCTTCAGTATCTTATAATTTTATGAGTATAGTATTTTTACTTCCTCGGTTATATTTATTTCTAGCTATTATTTTTTATGCAATAGTAAATGGGATTATTTTTTTAGTTTCGATTTCTGATAGTTTGTTATTGGTGTATAAAATGCAATGAATTTCTGAATACTTATTTTGTATTCTGCTACTTGCTGAATTTATCAGTTTTAGTAGTGTTTTAATAGAATCTTTGGGTTCTCTATATATAGCATTATGTTATCTGCAAATAATGACAATTTTACTGCTTTTCCAATTTGGATGCTTTTTATTTCTTCTTCCTGTCTAATTGCTGTGGGTCAGACTTCCAGTACTATGTTGAATAAAAGTGGTAAAAGTAAACATCCTTATTTTGTTCCTGATCTTTTTTTTTTAAAGATAAACAGACAGACAGGCAGGAAGGGAGAAAGATGGAAAGCATCAGTTTTTGTTGCAGTTTCTTAGTTGTTCATTGATTGTTTCTCATATCTGCCTTGAGCAAGGGGCTCCAAGAGAGCAAGTGATCCCTTTCTCAAGCCAGTGAACTTGGGTTCAATCCAGCGACCTTGGGGTCATGTCTATATTCCCATGCTCAAGCAGAAAACCTTGTGCTCAAGTGTTGAGCCCATGCTCAACCTGGTGACCTCAGGGTTTCAAACCTGGGGTCCTCAGCATCCCAGGGTGATCTGATGCTCTATGTACTGTACCACTACCTGGTCAGTCCCTGATCTTAAGGGAAATACTCTTAGTATATCCCCATTGAATATGATGTTAACTATGGGTTACTCATATATAGACTTCATTATGTTGAGGTATGCTCCCTCTATTCCCACTTTGCTGACAGGTTTTTAATATATCATGACTGACCAGGTGGTGGAGCAGTGGATAGAGAGTTGGACTGGGATGAGGAGGACCCAGGTTTGAAATCCTAAGGTTGCCAACTTGAGCACAGGCTCATCTGGTTTGAGCAAGGCTCACCAGCTTGAGCACAAGGTTGCTGGCCTGAGCAAGAGGGTATCTCACTCTGCTGTAGTCCCACAGTCAAAGCACATATGAGAAAGCAATCAATGAACAACTAAAGTGTCACAACAAAGAACTGATGCTTCTCATCTCTCTCCCTGTCTGTCTATCCCTATCTGTCTCTCTCTCTGTCTCTATCACGAAATAATAATATTAACAATACATCATAAATGGGTCCTGGATTTTGTCTAGTGCTTTTTTGCATCTAATGATATTATCATATGTCTTTCATCCTTAATTTTGTTTATGTGGTGTATCACATTAATTGATTTGTAGATATTGTACTAAACTTGCACAAATTTTGGGAAATTGTTAGTTGTAATTCCTTTAAATATTGACTTTGTCTCTTTTGTCTGAGATTTCAATTACTTGAATTTCAGACCTTTTAATAGTATCTTATGATACATCTATAATTTCTACCCCTTCCCTCTCCATACTTCAGCATACATTTTTACCATTGATATATCATCTAGTTTACTAAACTTTTTTTCATCAACTGTATCTAATGCACTATTCAATATATCAATTGAATGTCTGTTTTCAGCTATTGCTTTTTATGGTTCTAGATATTTTTTTCATTGTATTTTTTAAAAATTTACTGTTTTTTGCTGAAATTTTTATATTGTTAACTATATTCTTGAACATATTAATTACAGTTATTTTAAAGCCCCTCTCAAATACCAATATCTGGATATACTGGTTTCTGCTTCTCTTTTAATTTGTCTTCTTGCTTTGTATTCAGTTGGTATTATCTTCATATGCTTGTTTATTTTTTATTGGTTTCTGGATCTTAGATAGACAACACTGTAGAAATTATTTTAGTCACTGGATAATGTCCTCCTGGAGGAACTTGTTTTAGGTTCTGGCAGGCATGATCTTTAGGGCAAATAAACTTAACTCAACTTTGAATTAAGACGACTTATAAGAGGACTTCAGTGTTAATACAAAGTAACTTATTTCTATTTCACTCTTACTATTTTGGCTATTGCTACTGAATGTTTGGAGTGCTTACCAGAACCCCTCATCCTGCATGAACCACATCCTCAGTTTTCGACCGTTTAGCTATGTAAAACCACTAGGAGCTCTGCTCATCTCATCCTCTGTCAACATTTTCTGCAAGGCTTCTTAGGAAAAACAGTATGGGATGTGAAGCTTGCTAATCTGGGTTTTCTTCTCTCTGATATCTTAACCCTTCTGCTCTTCACTGATTCAGCATTCTGCCAATGTCTTCAAGCAGAGATGTAGAGATGTGTTTCAGCTTTCCCTATTTTCATTATAGTTGTTCCAAAATAATAAAATTAATTACCTGCAGAAGTAAGTACAATTCCCATTTTGAAAGGAAGATTAAACCTCACACAGAGATAAAGAAATGGTGTTTTTATCTTATTTTGACTTTCATTCAAAGTTCTAAACAAGAATATGGCAATTAGAAGAATAATATCAGATCTTGAATGACTTCTCAGGCAAAATATTCATCCTTTTTATGTCTGTGGAGATTAAAATTACTATTGTTGGGAAAAACACATTTAAAACTAACTTGCTTCAATGTTAAATTAGAGCCATTTTAGTATGGTAATTAAAGTTGCATAGAATGGATGATTTTGGAAGGCTTAATTTTTATTCTGTTATCAGCTATTTTCTGTGAGCTTGTTGGTGCATAGAAAAATGTTAGTATTTTTCTTAGTATTCTTTACCGCTAAATGATAAAACATTTTTTTTTTAATTTTTCTGAAGCTGGAAACGAGGAGAGACAGTCAGACAGACTCCTGCATGCGCCCAACCAGGATCCACCTGGCACGCCCACCAGGGGGCGACGCTCTGCCCACCAGGGGGAGATACTCTGCCCCTCCGGGGTGTCACTCTGTCGCGACTAGAGCCATTCTAGCGCCTGGGGCAGAGGCCAAGAAGCCATCCCTAGCGCCCGGGCTATCTTTGCTCCAATGGAGCCTCAGCTGCGGGAGGGGAAGAGAGAGACAGAGAGGAAGGAAAGGGGGAGGGGTGGAGAAGCAGATGGGCACTTCTCCTGTGTGCCCTGGCAGGGAATCAAACCCGGGACTTCTGCACACCAGGCCGACGCTCTACCACTGAGCCAACTGGCCAGGGCGAGATAAAACATTTTGCATTGTCTTAAAACATAGCTTTTAGTTAATGCCTTATGTATGTGCTTGATTCGGAATAATATTGATTTTACGGTTTTTTTTCTTTTTTTTTTTTTTTTTTTTTTGTATTTTTCTGAAGTTGGAAACGAGGAGGCAGTCAAACAGACTCCTGCATGCGCCCGACCAGGATCCACCTGGCATGCCCACCAGGGGGTGATGCTCTGTTCATCTGGGGCATCGCTCTGTTGCAATCAGAGCCATTCTAGTGCCTGAGACAGACACCTCAGAGCCATCCTCAGCACCCAGGCCAACTTTGCTCCAATGGAGCCTTGGCTGCGGGAGGGGAAGAGAGAGACAGAGAGGAAGGAGAGGGGGAGGAGTGGAGAAGCGGATGGGCGCTTCTCCTGTGTGCCCTGGCTGGGAATCGAACCTGGGACTCCTGCACACCAGGCCGATGCTCTACCACTAAGTCAACTGGCCACGGCCGACTTTATGGTTTTTTTTGAAGGAAAAATAAACCAAACACAAAATAAAATGAGAAAGAAATGGTTTGATAATATAAAGTTGGATAAATGCAAATAATCTTAATGTAGAAATAAATTACAGTTATCTCAAAAGCAGTAACTTTTATAGGTATATTTTATTTTAAGATATTATTTGGTCTTATTAACATTAAGTCCCCTTATTTACATTCATCTTCTAAATTTCCATGAGATTAAACACCCAAAAACTTTTAATCTTGCCCTTAAATGACTAAATGGTTCTGTTTCTTGGTAAATAAACACATAGTTTCACATAGAAATAAATTTTTTCATAGTATACTTTTTTCTATCTATATCTGTAACCTCCTTTCTTACCAATCCCCTCAATACCCAATGTTCTAACTTCTCCCCAACTGTCTACATTCATAATGCTGTTGCTTCTTGTTGGATTGCCTTTACCTCATTCTTTACTTGGAAATCTCCTATTCATTTGCATGCCCCAACAACTATATCAATTTGCCTAATTTTCCCAGGAAGTTAGTTATCTCTCTCTCTCTCTTATATCCATGGTCTTGGTATGAATTAGAGTAATATAATTAGAATTTGCTAATATTTTATAGCATGTCCTATATGGTGAAGTATTTATAAAACAATCGCAGAACTTGCAATATTGTCTATCATGATAGATTTATATTTGTCCATATCATGAGATTTTTGTGATTTTTCTATGTTACTTCTTGTGAATGCTTATTGAGGAGAGAGACAGATTAAGAGACAGTAAGGCAGATACTAATTCCGGAAGTCTATATCCCAAGCTTTAAAAATTTTAATCCAGTGATAAGATTAGAAATCATTTTCTTTCCTTTTATTGTCCACTGTCTTCAATGGACATTTTTCATTGTTGTTTTTATTTTAAGAAAATCTAAGCAGGAACGCAATAAATTTTGTAAAGTAATCTGTTCACAAGAAAGACTATAATGTCAGTTATTTTAATCTTAGTGTGAATTTTTATCAACCTGTAACAATCATTAAGATCAATAAGTCTTTGATCTTTTTAGAGGAATTTTAGGAGTCGGTAAGCATGTGGGGTTTGGTTGTTTTTGTTGTGTGTGTTAATGAGCTCCTTGAAACTATCTGATTCTTTCTTTACTCTTCTATTGATCAAACTCCTTGTGAATATATATGGTGTCTTTTATTTCATTTTGATTTCTCCACTAGCAACTAGAACCCATCTTTAGAACAGTGCTGACCAATTTACCCAGCCATTACTTATTGTGTATCTGGATGTTTTATAACTTGAAAGGCCGTCTCTCTCTCTCTCTCTCTCTCTCTCTCTATATATATATATATATATATATATATATATATATATATATATATACCTTTAACTCTTAAGAGAGCTATGCATAACTTTTGAGCTAAGACCCTTGTAATTCTAATTATTTCACTAAACCCAGAATACTCTCTAGTGCATCATCAAAAACTATTCTGAAGCCAGACACCTGCATAATATTCTTTTCTGTGTGAAGTCATTTCTCAGAGATAATTTGTGAATGTCATTTGAAGTTATTCAATTCAGTGGTCAGAATAAGACACTCTCAAAACTTAAAGAGAGTGGATTTTGAAACACATAATCAATCTCCCTAGGACATTTTTATGTGGGTAATGCAACAGAATATAGGAAGTCCAGACCATCTCAAGCAGTTTCCTGTGTATGCTTGTTCTAATTTAAGAGGTGAGTGAAGTCCTGGCTGTTTGGCTCTGTGGCAGAGTGTCAGCCCTGCATGTGGAAGCCCCAAGTTCAATTCTCAATCAGAGCACACAGGAAAAACGACCATTTACTTCTCTATCTCTCCCCTTCCCCCTTCTCAATCTCTCTCTCTCTCTTTCTTCCCCTCCTACATCCATGGCTCGAATGAGCAAGTTGGCCCTGAGTGCTGAGGATGGCTCCATGGCCTTGCCACAGGTACTAAAATAGTTCAGTTGCCAAGCAACAGACCAGTGGCCCCAAATGGGCAAAACATCAGCTCCAGATGGGGGATGCTGGGTGGATCCCAGTTGGGGCGTATGTGGGAGTCTGTCTGTCTGTCTCCTTGATTCTTATTTGATTAAAAAAGAAAGTAAAAGAAAAGTAGGAGTGAGTAAATTGGTAGGTTGAGTAGTTACAAGCAACTTGCTTAGACAATTGATTGACATATGTTCATATTCTTACTTTGAGGAACTATGAAATCAAACATGAGTAGATAAGAATTGGAAGTGTGAAAACTTTTTTCATTATGGTTAGAAAACAGTTTGACATGGAAACATTTAAATGTAGAGCAAGTTTGTTTATTTGTATATGCTGTAGACACTAGGAATACAATCTCAAAGATACAGACATTGCTCTGTTTTCCTCAGTGGGTATCAGAATCTAGAGGGTGAGAATAACAGATAAGAAAAAATGTTGTAAACTATCCAAGAACTATGATAGAGGCATGCAAGTAAAACAAAGGGAGCAGAGAGCATGGCCTCTTTTTTTAATGTCTATTGTATTGATTTTAGAGAGAGAGGAATGGAGAGAGGGAGAGAACATCGACCTGCTCCTGTATATACCCTGACCTGGGATTGAACCAACAACTTCTGCATTTCAGGATGATGCTCTAACCAACTGAACTATCCTTCCAAGGCAAAAAACATGGCCTCTTAAACCACGCTGAGTGAGGTAGCAAGGGCTTACAAGCAGAGGCTGGGCCCAAGGCTGGAACTCTTCTATAATAATTTTGATTTTGACTTTGATTCTAAAATTATGAAAGCATAGTACTAGTAGACCTATGAAAGATGCAGATAATATAAATAAGAAAATAGCAATAACCATGATTTTTACCACCTAAAGACACTTATTAGTATTAGTTCTCTGTATTTCCTTGCATATATTTTTGCATGTGTTTTAAATGGCTGTGTCCTTATTGTGTGCACATTAAAAAAATCTAACTGTTAAATATAGGATAAACAAGTATAAACAAGAAAGTATCAGACAGTGTTACTTGTTATGTAGAGGATTAAATTGTGGTGAAGTGATTGAAGTCATTGAATGGACTTTTAGTTTGAGTGGTCAAAGGCTCTTTGTGTAAGTGATATGATAACCTTAGACTATATGGCAATCACAAAAATCAGTTGCAGTAAATGCAGGGAAAAATCACTGCTAGCAATGGAAAGAGTGGTGCACAGATCTCCTGACAAGACCATGCTTAGGATGTTTAAAGAATCTTAGTGGTAGGTTCAAGAGCAGCAGGAGATGAGGTTGAAAAAAGAGGTAGAAACGAGATCACGCATGGTCTTGTAGTCAGGGCTAGGGAGTTCTGTAAATAGGCAAGACTGGAAAAGGAAAATTTCAGTAGCCATTGCAGTATCCCAGGGTGGGTAATGATGTTGGCTGGCCTGTTAGAGCTATAGATGAGAGCTAAGAAGTGGTGAGTCCAAGAGGGTGTTTTCATGAGGGTTCACAATTTACTGCGTTTCAATCTGGAGGATTAAGGGAAAGGAGGGACCAAGGTTGTCTCCTAAGTGTTAATTTCAACAATTAGATAGGTGATGGCTTAGGGTGACCTACTTTTCCAGGTATGCCTGAGATTCTTGGTTTTAGCACTGAAAATTTTGTGTCCCAGGAAACTCCTCATTTCAAGACACATTGAAAGAGATGGTCAAACTAAATATGATTAATGTGGTGCAGGTTTTATTGCTGTGGGTGGGATGAGTAAGATTCAACAGTTTTATTTTGGTCTGTGATACCCTTACACATCAAAGTTGAAGGGGAGCTTTAATGGGACTGGAATAAGAATAATGAAGTATCATTTAAATAATATCAGAAAACAATAATGGAGGGAAGAATCCAGTTCAAATATCTTGTATTTCAGTTTTTCTGTGTTGTTGGAACCATCGCATCAGCATGAAATTCAGATGTGTATTATACCAACTGCTCTGCTTTCTTGCACAACATATTCAAATAGCTGAATTGTTATTGAATTATCCCAAATATTTCTGTTTAAACCAAGGGCTATTCATATCAGAGTCAGTTACCAGTTACTCTGAAATGCAAGAAATTGTGTGTGTTCATTTGCATAAAACATTTTATATTCATTAAATGTCAAGATGTTCAAGTATCTCTCTTATGATAGCTACTTTCCCTTTAAATCCCATATGGTTTGTCTTCAATATTTCCTGATTTTTTTTCTTCACAAGTCTTCAAGTACTTTGGATATCAAGTGAAATAACTTATTGTCAGGTAGAAAACCGAAGCAAGGCCTACTTTATGTTGAGTTTCAAACACAGATTAAGTACTCTAATGTGAAAGGGGTACCAGAAAGGGATGAGGAAAGAAATGAACTAGTGATTTTGTTATGCCAAGATTCCTCAAAGACCATGTGTTGTGTTATGGCATCTTGTTACACTGAAATTTGTTTTATTTACTGACAAACAGAATAACAAAACTGTGGGAACTAGGTGGAAGCTTTTAGTCATAGGAGTCAGATGAACGTTTTGTTTGAATTGATAATGTCCACATGCATTCTTATTTAAGAAACTATTCACCCACTATCACTCGGCCTTGTCTATTTAGATCCTTAATAGACATACTTCATTGATAATTTTATTTGAAAAAAACACTTAAATTTAAAATTAATTATAAGCATGTTTCTCATTGGTATGAGCAGAAAGGTTCTGAACATTTCCTTAAGCCTCAAATATTCCCCCCCCCATTTGTTTAGCTGAACCTATGATTTACACATGGTTGTATATTCAGATTCTTTTTATGTAGTCATGGAAGACTTTTTAATACTAAATACTAGTACAGACAGGCCATTAATGAGCAATTATTAACATTTTACCTAAAAATAATATTCATCAACTTATTAGAGGGACCTGCATAGTCAAGGCAAAGGACAGGCATCTTTTTGATTAAGGGTGGAAACCAGGAAAGGACATTTTTTTTTTGTATTTTTCTGAAGCTAGAAACGGGGAGAGACAGTCAGACAGACTCCTGCATGCGCCCCGACCGGGATCCACCCGACACACCCACCAGGGGCGACGCTCTGCCCACCACGGGGCAATGCTCTGCCCCTCCGGGGCGTCGCTCTGCCGCGAACAGAGCCACTCTAGAGCCTGGGGCAGAGGCCAAGGAGCCATCCCCAGCGCCTGGGCCATCTTTGCTCCAATGGAGCCTTGGCTGTGGGAGGGGAAGAGAGAGACAGAGAAGAAGGAGGGGGCGGGGGTGGAGAAGCAAATAGGCGCTTCTCCTATGTGCCCTGGCCGGGAATCGAACCTGGGTCCAGGGCAGGAAAGGACATTTTATAAAGTGCTTGATCCCCCAGGAAATAACAGTTTGAAGATCCCATTATAGTGGAGTCTACTAATCACTGAGAACAACAAGACCTGAAATACAACTTTCTCCAAGACATGCCAAATGATACTGCTGATAGATTCCACTACTAGAAAGACAATATGGAGTCTGCTACAGGATCCTATGTAGTAGGGCGTGTTATCTACTGCTTAACATCTTTCTTGGAATGGGACATTAACATATATTGCTGTAGCCTTTTTTTTATGACGGTAATATGCCAGTTTTATATATTCTTTACTTTAAATAACTTTTAATTTTTCAATTACAGGTGACATACAATATTATATTAGTTTCATGTATACAACCCAGTGGCTAAACATTATATATCCTACTAAGTGATCATCTCAATAAATCAAGAGCCCATCTGACACCATACACAATTATTACAATATTATTAACTATATTCCTTGTGCTGTACTTTACAACCCTGTGACTGTTCCTTAACTACCCATTTGTACTTCATAATTCCTTCACTTCTTTCATCCATCTCCCCAACCCACTTCCATCTGGCAACCATCAAAATGTTCTCTGTATCTATGAGTTTGTTTCTGTTCTTTCATTTGGGACATATTTCTTTGCCTCCTCATTTTGACAGCATCCTTGTGTTTGTTTTTTTGTATTAGGTAGAGCTGCTACATCTCTTGGGCTTGGTAGAGTGGCTGAATATAAGAGGTGTCCTGTAGGGTCCAGTGGCATAGATTTCCCAGTCACCTGTGTTAGGCACACCGGGTGTGCCCCGCAGTTGTAGTTGAGCCTTGATTGCTGCTGGAACATCAATGGGAGGGATTTACCCCCAGGATTGTTGGCTGAAGGACTGGCTGTGATAGATCCTCTACAGTGGTAGAGGATCAGCTGTGCAGAGGCCAACCCCACAGAGCAGGAATTACTTCAGTGGGACTTTGATGCCTTCTGAGTCTGCTTCTTGAATATGTTGATCATGGAGAAGATTGAATGGTTCTTTGATGTTGTCCTTCTTTACTCCCACTGAGCCCCCTCCCTCACAATGCCCTCCTCCTGGTAACCACTTCACTTTTATCTATGTCCATAATTCTCAGTTTTATATCCCACTTATGTGTGAAATCATATATTTCTTAGCTTTTTCTGATTTACTTATTTCACTCAGTATAATGTTCTCCAGGTCAATCCATGTTGTTGTAAATGGCAATATGTCATCATTTCTTATGGCTGAGTAGTATTCCATAGTGTGTGATATATATATATAATCTCACATCTTCTTTATCCAATCCTTTATTAAGGGAAACTTTGTTTTTTCCATGTCTTGGCCACTGTGAATAATGCTGCGATGAACATGGGGCTGCATGTGTCTTTACATACCAATGTTATGAAGTTTTTTGGGATAGATACCCAGTAGAGGGATTTCTGGGTCATATGATAATTCTAATCTTAATTTTTTGAGGAACCACCATGTGTTCTTTCATAATGGCTGTACCAGTTAACATCCTCATTTTGTCATCCTTGCCTCCTGCACTCTGAATTTGAAGCCTCTGACCCCAGTGTGGGCAATAAGATTGAACCAAAAGATTGGCAAGGAAAGGAAGCTGTATTAGTGAGAATGGAGGGGATCTGAAAAGACCCAAGGAATTATGATGGACTTAAAGAGAGAGAATAAGACTACTGGGTGCCCCAGTCTAATAGGGATGATTATGGATGATAGGAAGAGACTAGAGGAATAAAGTAAATAATGGTTCAGGGTTATATGTGATTTTGATCATCAATGAAAATATATTTGCTTTCAAGTAACAGCAACTCTTCATATATGTGTGTGTGTGTGCGTGTGTGTGTAACTTTTTTCATTTTCATTTTAAATATGATTAAATTGAGACTCAGGAAATTTAAGAAATTTGCTAATAATTACTAGTTAATTACATTTGCTTGACTCAAGAATTAATATTTTTTCCATCTATGCTACAGGTTTAGCTACTCATCAATCAAAAAGCTAACTACAAGAGCAGGAAGCAGCTTTCTGAGAATAGGCCATATCTAAAAACACTAACCACATCTTTTATAACACTCTATTCTGCAACATGCTTGGACAAATTATTTGAGACTAGATGGCCCCCAAATTACCATCATTATAATAATAATTTTTATTATCTGTGAATGAAAATTAGGAAAAATAGCTTAGGGTATTTCATAGGCTGTCTTGATTCAAAGATATATAAGAAATTTTCTTCTAAAGAGAAAAAATATAAGAGGATACAAAATGATTTTACATAACAGGAAATGTGGCAATGAGACCTACTCTGTCCTTATGAGTGCCTATTCCAATTATTGATATGTTGGTTTGTATGCACTAAGAGCAAGGTAGATACCCTGAATCCACTGTTGTAATGGATATTCCATTTCAAAGGGATTACCAATTTGAATTCCTGTAGTGAATAAAAGCCAACTCAGTGACAGACCCTCTGAAGTGAAATATATTGTAAGGGCCATATTCACTTAATGGTATTTTTCTCTGAGAAAAGTCATTGTCATTTACTAAGGACAGTTGGCTGCATTTTGTATAATAAGATTTAAAAAGGTCAAAGCATATGATAAAGTTAAATAAGGTAATGTGAAAAAGGGAACACTTGGCAACATATGGAAAATATATACTAAGGTATTTAGTTGACCAAGACTGGAAATGAAAAGTAAGGATAAGAAGACTACTATGAAATGAAAATGAGGCATGTAAAAAAGATAAGAGACTGTTAGTTTAAGAATATTTAAATGACCAAAAAATGAAGGAGTGTACACATACATTTAACAGCATCTTTGCACTTTAAGACAGGAAAGTATATACTATAAGCAAATGCAAAAACAAACAAAAAGAGAAATGAAGGAAGGAAGGAAGAAAAGAAGGAAGGGAGAAAGGAAGGAAGGGAGGGAGGGACAAAGGCAAGAAGGGAGAAGAGAGGGAAGGTGGAAGGGAAAGGGAGAAAGAAAGAAAGAAAGAAAGAAAGAAAGAAAGAAAGAAAGAAAGAAAGAAAGAAAGAAGAAAGAAAGAAAGAAAGAAAGAAAAGAAGGAAGGAAGGAAGGAAGGAAGGAAGGAAGGAAGGAAGGAAGGAAGGAAGGAAGGAAGGAAGGAAGGAAGGAAAGAAAGAGAAAATAAAAGAAAAAAGAAAGAAACAACCCCATCTTGGTTCCCCAGGAATAAATTCTAGACTCGTCTTGATTCAGGAACTTACATTTGGGCTAAAAAGATTATGCCAGCTGTACTCAAACCATGTTCAGACGCAAATACTAAATACACCATGAACAGTGACTTCCTTTTCATTATTTAAGTCAATTTAGCAAATTTATGGTTTTGAGATAGGGCAGGCTTGCGTTTCACTCATGAAAATAAGTTGTGTGATGGGCATATGATGTATTTATGTTGAATGGGAACAAAGTCACTTGGAGTTATTGAGGATTGCGTTGAGCAAATACTGTGTGTGTGTGTGTGTGTGTGTGTGTATGTGTGTGTGTGTTTATCCCTTCTATCCTATCTTTGACCAAAGAGGCAGAAAAAGTGAATGGCTAGTAAAGAATGATTACTGTAGGACAAATACCTGTCTTAGTATCTATCCCTTCTTCTGAATCACTTCATCAATTCTTTGTGTTACAAATTTGGTACTTAAACTTGATACATAACACTGTATTTTCTATCTAAATGTCTTCTTTGACTGTGGCTGGTTAGCTCAGTGGATAGAGTGTTGGCCTAGCATACGGATGTCTTGGGTTCGATTTCCAGTCAGAGCACACAAAAGAAGCAACCATCTGCTTCTCTTCCTCTCCCTCTCCTTCTTTCCTCTCCGCAGCCAGTGGCTTGTTTGGTTGAGCTTTAGCTTCTGGGTGCTGAGGATAGCTCTGTTGATTCGAGCATTGGCCCCAGATGCTGGTTGTGGGGTGATCCCAGGAGGGGCGCATACTGGAGTCTGTCTCTCTATCTCCCCTCTTCTGACTTAAAACGAAAAGAAAGAAAATTAAAAATCTCCTTTATAAGATGGAAACTACTTGAGGGCAAGAACTTTGTGTCAGATTTTATTACCCTCCCACACTCATCACACAGCGAAAGATGCCACCAGCTGCTCCTCTGTTTACTGTTAGTGAAATTAAAACTCGGTGACATGGACCTAATAATATACCCTTTTTGTTTGCATGGCATAATCTGGAAAAAAAATTATCTTGTGCTATCTAACTTCAGGTGCAATGGTAAAATATCTGGGATATTTTACATTCTGTGAATTTAAAAAATGAAATAATTTGATGTTAACAGCTTTATTCTAGAAGCAGTAAACAAAGTCTTGAATTGTCTGGATTGGTGCATGCAGAAAATTTTGCTTAATTGCCTCCAAAAACCAATAATTGTTAGGTTAAAATAGATCATTTTAAAATGTGGTAAGATAATGGTTGTTGAAAGGAGCATCCAAATGATGTCCTTGGCTTGTTTCTTCATAGAAAGCTGTCAAGACAAGATTTCAGTTCCCCTTTTGGACCACCAGCCTGGAACCAAACAATTAAATGTGTCCAAAGAAAAAGGTCTGCTGTATTTTAAGGTACAGTTTTATACTGTACCTTACCTTCTATGTGGCTACTTATAGGGGTTAAAAAAAAGCCAGGAAATATGTACTCTTGGATCCAAACTCAAACTGCAAACTCAGCTTCCAATTTCCTCTATGAGCTTGGGGTTTAGCATGAGTGACAGTGGAATCCCCAGCCAGCCAATTAGAGTGTGGGTGAATTGGAGGAAGGCTGAGAGATGCGAGAAACACAGGCTCACTAGAATGTACGGGTGGGTAAGGAGTGTTGGGATGTGCACTGCGGCTGGCAGAAGTGATTAGGTTTGATTTAAATTGAATTTTCTAACACTGGTACTGGAGTAGGGAGCAGCCAGATTTACATGGAATGGACGGACTTTTTCTGAACAGTAGCTGCCACAAAGGCAGAGTCAGAAATGATCGTGATACAAACCATTGTGAAGGGCTCATTAGCTACACTCACTTTTATGACACTGTGTAAATGGCATCCCATATAACTTTTGCCTGGGTTTCTTGCAACCTGAAACCAGGGTTTCTGTGAGTGATAAGTGTGTATTTTTTTCATAATCAGTCTGAAAGTATTTTTAAGGCAGTTACTATTTCTGAGAATTTGTACAATTTGTAATAACTAAATATCCATATTAAATTCTTTCTTTTTTACCAAACTTACCATTGTTTTCATGATTTTTCTTTACTGTGTTTTATAACATCAGAGTTAGCCAATATGAGAGACTTCTGTTATTGGATAAATATAAAGTAGAAGTATGTAATTATTTTGTATTCCAGGTACTGAGTCTCTAAGACTTGAATTTTTGTTTGTTTGTTGATTAGTTGTTCATATTTCTGTCTTACTATCTTACAAAGCACATCCCCTTCCCTTCTTCTTTTTCTTTTTCTATTTTTTTTTTACAGAGACAGAGAGAGAGCCAGAGAAAGGGCAGATAGGGACAGACAGACAGAAATGGAGAGAGATGAGAAGCATCAATCATCAGTTTTTTGTTGTGACACCTTAGTTGTTCATTGATTGCTTTCTCATATGTGCCTTGACCGGGGGGGGGCTACAGCAGACTGAGTAACCCCTTGCTCGAGCCAGCAACCTTGGGTCCAAGCTGGTGAGCTTTTGCTCAAACCAGATGAGCCCGCACTCAGGCTGGCGACCTCGGTGTCTCGAACCTGGGTCCTCTGCATCCCAGTCCGACGCTCTATCCACTGTGCCACCACCTGGTCAGGCTTTTTTTTTTAATTTTTATCTATTGAGTTCATCGAGGGAGGAAGGGAGAGAAAGAGAGAGAGAGACAGAAACATTGAGCTGTCCCTGTGTGTGCCCTGACCTGAGGATTGTACCGTCAATGTCTGCATTTTTGGATGATGCTCTAATCAACTGAGCTATTCAGCCAGGGCAACCCATCTTCTTTTTATAAACAGCCCTTTTTAGGTGGTTTGGATTTTCTAATAAAGATAGCATTTTTTTCTGGAAATTATTATTTAATAATCTCATTGGAAGTCTTCTATATCAATAGGAATTATGACAGTTAAACCTGAAAGCACTATACCCAAGTAACATAATTTTGTTTACATAGAAATTATAATGTAGTTGCTATAGTTTAGAAGATAAATGTCATCATTATATTTATAAGACTCTTCTAGGTATCGTATTAGCAAATTTTTAAATAATTACCTTAAAAAGACAAGGGATTCATGTTGTCACAAAATTGATGTTAACTAACTGTTACTTTTTCTCTGAAAAACATAATTGAACTTTTGCTCTCATCATGATTACTACAATAACATTATAGATTTGCCATTCGCTCCTGGTGCCAACAGCTGGAGAGTAAGGTGAAGATGTTATAGCTGTTCAGGCATTCATTCTGTACAACTGGAACATCTGTATAAAAGCTCAAACTGCAACTGGAAAAAGTGGGAGAAAACCCAACAATGTGGTAATGCATCATTTATTTTTGTTTAATCAGATGGTGTTGCTAGTGTTTACTAAGGACATTTTAATTAATACCTATATAATAAATGGATGAATAAAAATATTTGCATATATACTGACGTGGAAAAAGTAAGTATACAGTTGTGAGTACACAAAACACAGGGTTTATTCTTATATTGTTTATTCTTGTATTACGTTTTTCCATACAAAGAACTATAAACTTTGCCTGCTTTGGCAGATATTTAGATAGATAGATAGATAGATAGATAGATAGATAGATAGATAGATAGATGATAGATAATTTGAGTTATAAGTTATGGGATAAAAAAGCCTTCAGAACTATAAAGTTACAACAAGATATACAAATTAATCAGTTTTAATATACACTTAACCTTGTTTTCTACCTTTTACTTTGTACATTTAATCTGTAATTTGCATATATTGACCAAATTAGACCTTGGAAATCTACTTTATTTAAATGGATACTACTGTTTTTGCTGCAACATATGCATCTTTCTTTTGGTCTCAACTGTTAAGTGAATTTTCTCTTTTATTCCCTCTTTAGTGCAGCCGACTTCAGAACATAGATTGGGAAGTCTACTGATTCAGTTGAAAATCTGAGCTCTAACTTACTAGTCTTTGGATACATTAATTAACATAACTGTGTCGAGGTTTGCACCTCATCTGAAAAATGAGAATAGTATACAGACTCTTTTTGGTTATTATAAAAATTAAATGACATAATTTAAAGTAATTATAATATTCTTACCACTATATGTATTAGCATTTAATAAAAGTTAACGACCATGATTTCAGGTCTGGGTTTTTAATGCAGCATCTCCTAACAACTCACAAACCTAGCTATGTAGTGACAGTACAAATAAAAATTTAAAAATGGTCTTTTGAAAAGATTAAAAATATTGATAATCTATGACAAGACTGATTAAGTCAAAAAGTAAAATATATATTGGAATGAAAAAGAACTGAAATTATTAAAGATTATACAGACACTTAAAAGAGAATAAGAAGATTATGACTAATTTTGGAATGATAGATTAAAAACTTAGATGACAGCAAAATTGAAGCAACAAAAACAGAATTTCTGAATATTCTTATTTCATTAAATAGATTAAATCAATCATTACAAGCTATTAAGATCAAGGTACAGATTGCTCACAGACGAATTCATCTAACTATTTAAGAAAAATAATGACAAGTTTATATAAATTCTTTCAAAGAACAAAAAGTGAGGAAAGGCTTCCCAAATTGTCTTGCAAATTTAATATAAACTAAGTTGCAAAATCTAATGAAGAGCTTATTATAAAAAAATACAGAGAAATCTTATAAACATATGCATAAAAATCTTAAATGAAAATTAACATATCAAATCCAGCAATATATAAAGTAAAATGTATTATGGTCAAGTAGCTTTATAAGGATACAGGATTGGATTCACATTTGAAAAATGATCAGTAATATTTTTCACATTAACAAATGAAAGAAAATTACATGACCATCTCAATAGATATAAGAAAAGGATTTGATAAAATACAATGTTCATATTTGACTTCCAAAAAAATCCTCTTGGGAACTAGGAATTTGAAACGACTTTCTGAATCTGAAAAAGATTTTCTACAAAAGCAAAACAATCAGGAACATTTGTACTTAATAGCAGAATGTTGAAAGCCCTTCTGTGTGATAAGGAATAGAGGGATGTATTCTATAATCACTGCTCTCCATCAGTGAATGTGAGGCCTCCACAGTGCAAAAATGCAAGAAAAATGGATAAAAGTATATGGACTCTAAAGGAAAAATAAAACTGTTATTCTCATATGTTATCATTATCTATTTAGAAAATTAATATAATCAATGGAAAGAATAATGAAATAAATAAGAGTATTGGAAAGATCACTGCATGCAAGGTCAATATATAACAATCAATTGTATTTCTATTTATCAGCAAAACTGGTAAATGAAATGTTAACAAATGATGCCATTTGTAATAGCATAAGCCACACATATTTCTTAAAGCTGTATCAAAAAACACATACTAAGATATTTGTTGCAGCTTTATTGAAAATTGCCAAAATGAGAAACAACCCAATGTCCATCAGTAAATGGATAAATTGTACTATAAAGGATAAAATAAAATATTATATAGTGGTAGTTCTTCTACTCACTGATCTTAGAACATCTTTACACTCTCACCAAAAAATTGAGGATTTTAAAAAGCTTTTATTTATGTGGGTTATATCTATCATATAACAGTGTTAGAAACAGAAACTGAGATTTCTTTTTAATAAACTGTTAAGAACTGATTCATGTCTGAGATTTTACCCTATTTGCAAGTTAACAGGTTAGCCTGCTACAGTTTTATGGGTGCAGGCAAAAGAAAAGTGATGCCCTAGGATAGAGACAAAGGACATTATCACTCACAGCAATAGCATCATCCAGAGTACCAGCATTTTCTTTAACCAGTTCTCTGACCCCACTCCCCTCAGGGCAATGTGATGAGTACAGGTGACACCAGCACATGCAGCGAGTCATGCTACAGGAGAGGATCCCTGGCCCTAGGAGCCCGATTCTTTCATAATGGCCAGAAAGCATACCTGCCCTTTGCCCTGCAAGGGATACTACCTCTGCCCCCCAGGCAGTTCACTATATAAGCATCCTTGAAAGAACAGGCCAGAACAAAGGTGGTGAGTTGGGAAAGTACAGAAACATGAGAGACCCATACACAATTGTCTTCCAACCCATTCATGTTAACATAAATAAAATAATTTATGAAAAATAGCTTTTTCAAAACAAAATAAAATTAATGAGTAGATTATGCTACAATTGTATTTATGATTTTGCAAATCTGTTTAATGCCTGCTTTAGTAAAAGAAAAAAAGCAACCTATATGTTTGATAATAGATGGCAATTAAAAAATTAAAATACAGCCTGACCAGGCAGCAGGGCAGTGGATAGAGTATTGGCCTGGGTTGGTGAGGGACCCAGGTTCAAAACCCTGGATCACCAGCTTGAGTGTGGGCTCATCTGGCTTGACCGTGGAGTCGCTAGCTTGAGCGCAGGGTCACGGGCTTGAGAGTGGGATCATAGATATGACCCCATGGTCGCTGGCTTGAGCCCAAGGTAATAGGTTTGAGCAAGAGGTCGCTGGCTGGGTTGAAGCCCCCTGGTCAAGGCATCAATGAACAACTAAGGTGCCGCAACAATGAGTTGATGCTTCTCATCTGTCTCCCTTCCTGTCTCTCTCTCTCTCTCTCTCTCTCTCTGTCTGTCAAAATAATAATAATAATAAATTAAAATACAATGCTGTAAGCAAATAAAGTCTAAGAACTTACATAGATCTGTGTGTCCTGAAATGAAAAAATACTCAAAATATATTGTTTGTCCCTTTTTCTCTCTCACACACACACCAGGATTAATATAATATGATTACACTAAAGGTAATGAACATATGCACGTGTTTCTGTGTTTCTATCTCTAAGGAAACAAACAAAAAATGTTAATAGCAGTATTTTTGTCATTGAGTGACCAGAGTAGGGAGAAATCTTTTTTTTTTTTTTAGTTTAAACTTCTTAGCTTTAATCTTTTACAACATTCTGTAGTTTTTTTTATAATTTAAAAATGCAAATCTGTTTCTTTATTGTCCAAATCCCTTCAATGTTTTTTTTTTCCCATAAGTGAAAAGCCTAAATCCTATTCAAGGCCCACCATAATGTCCTTTCCCAATCTCTGCATCTTTGCCTGTATCACTTTCTATTCCTGTTCTCTATTCTTCTAACATAACTGTTTTGTTGTTGTAGTTTTTAATATCCTTAAACTAGAGTGAAAGCTCCAAATAGTCAGGGACTGTATCTATCATCAATTACTCTATCTCTATACCCTGAAATTGTGCCTGGAACATGGAAAACACTCAAATGTTATTTGCATGAACACATAAATTAATTAACTGCTCCAATTCTCCATACAGTTTAATAGGTTCATCTTTCTAAATATAACACTTTCCACTGTTCCTTACCTAACTAACTCTTTTACATCTTATAGGACTCAACTTGAATGTCCCTTGCTCAAGGAAGACTTCTTGATTTTGCATACTTGGCTAAATCTGTTTGGCTTTATATCTCTGCAACACCCTGTATTTCTCCCTCTTAATACTCAGCTTAGTGGTAATCTGTAACCCATAGTTGCTTCACCTTAGTTGTTGTTTCTCATATGTGCCTTGACTGGGCAAGCCTGGGGTTTTGAACCGGTGACCTCAGCATTCTAGGTCAACACTCTATCCTCTGTGTCACCACAAGCCAGGCCATGGCTTGGTCTTGACCTCCTTTCTCATCCTTATTGATACTCTCTTCTTAGATTATTTGACTCAGTTACAAGACTTTGTATACCATTTAACCCAAGTACATGTCTACAAAGTTGACTTACCCCTGAACAAATCATTTGTATATCAAACTGCTTGATTTACTAATTTTAAGGTTTCCTTTTTGATTTTTAAACCCTCTTAATTGTATCATATTCTTGAATACTACAGCATATCCCAAGACTGATCTTCTGTCTGCAGTCTCCTTTTATTTATTTAATTTTTTAACAGAGAAAGAAAGCGAGTCAGAGAGAGGGATAGATAGGGACAGACAGACAGAAACAGAGAGAGATGAGAAGCATCAATCATCAGTTTTTCATTGCAATACCTTAGTTGTTCATTGATTGCTTTCTCATATGTGCCTTGACCATGGGCCTTCAGCAGACCAAGTATCCCCTTGCTCAAGCCAGCGACCTTGAGTCCAAGCTGGTGAGCTTTGCTCAAACCAGATGAGCCCGCACTCAAGCTGGTGACTTTGGGGTCTCGAACCTGGGTCCTCCGCATCCCAGTCCGATGCTCTATCCACTGCGCCACCACCTGGTCAGGCTGCAGTCTCCTTCTTATCATTCAGCCAGAAGCACACGCATCCATCCATTTACTCAAGTGACAACTAGAAATTTTGCATGCTTCTCATTCTTTCATATTAGAAAGTTCTCTTCATGCCATCTTCAAAATGTATACAAAATTTGTTTAATTCTCTTCATAGTTTTATTTGGCTCCAATATTCTACCATTTCTCACCTGGGACATTGAAATACTCTCCGGACTGTTTCACTCTTGCCTACATTGATATCCATTAACTACATAATACCCAAATCAGTCTTTTCCCAAATACAGGTAAGATTACGTTACAATGCAGAATCAAAGTTTCTAAAAACTTCTCTATATTGAATCTATGTCATTAGACATAATATATTATTAGAATATATTCTCAAACCTTTACCCTGTCATATAAGACTATATATGATCTATTCCTTGTCTATTTCTCCAAAATGATTTCCTAGGACTCTCACCCTTGTTTCCCACATCCCAGCCACACTGACCTAATTTTCATTTCTCTAATGTGGCACACTTCTGCTCTCTCATCAGGACCTCTGTGTTTACTATTTCTTTATCTGTACATGGTTGATTCATTCTCATCGTAAATTTTTCTCTCAGCCTGTCATGGTTCATGAAACAAACATTCCTAGTCAACACAGTCATTTATATCACAATACTGTTTCCTTCGTAGTAACTATGCATACTTGAAATTTAAATTTTTTTTTCTCTGCTTCCCAGCAGAAGTAAAGCCTGTTTCTGTCTTATTCTCTGTATTTTCAGCATATAGAAGAATGGCTGATGCAGAGGAAGTGCCAAATAAATGAACGAATGCATCGATTCAATGATTGTTTTCCTGCTAGACTCTAAAGGTCCATTTTGGCACAATGATGCCTCATTTGCTCACACCTGTATCCTCAAAACCTAACATATACTTGTGTACCTACTATGTGTTTAATAATATTGTTGAATTGATAGAATAATAAATGTAACATTAAAGTAGATGGCTGTTAACAAGATCCTGCCCTTGGAATGCTACAGTTTTATTTTTCCATCCATGTATCAATGAGCAGGTCATAGTCCAGCTTTGAAACAAAACATAAATAGAAGCTTTCTACTGCTTCTAGGTTTAACTTAGAGCATAGATATGAGGACCTCCATAATGCCAACCTTTCAATATGCTTATCATTTTATTTCCAACAAAAACAAAGTTTTAGGATATAATTTCGCACTGTAAAACTTTTCCTCTCTCTTTCTTTCTGTTCTTATTTTACTTGCTGATCTCTTAATGCACTTTCAAAATTTGTAATAATATATTGTACTTATTGTTATGCCTAGGTCCTTTATTAGAATGTGAGTTCTTGTAGGACAAGGACAATTTTGCATGGCTTTTAAGAAGGCATCTTTTAAAAAACATCTCCAGGTAAGGTTATAAATAACAATGTGCATTTTTAATATACTTCCCAGTAAACTTGTAGTACACATGGTAATTACTCAAAGACTAATTTATACATCAAAATCAAATACCTGTTTTTGTTTATTGAATTAAGAAGTTGCCACAGGATACACTCTTTATCTCTTCAGAACTCAGCCTAAGGGTCAGCACAAATTCATTCTCCCAATAATCATGAAAAAGAAAGGAGAAGGAAAGAGAAGGAGGAAATATTTTAATGTCATCTGAAACATTTTTCACTAAGAGTCTATCTCTATTTTGCTTGTTAGACCTGAACTCTGTATACTTTTGTTAACCAGTGTTGCCCCAATAAACCAATTAAAATAAAATAAAAACCTTTTCTACAATTTTTTACATCCCCTTAGTACTCACAACATTTTCTGCTTTTTTATGTTTTTGTTTGTTTGTTTGTTTTGCCATTTCTTTTTTGACTAGTGGATACCCTCTTCTGTCCTGTAAATTGTATTACTCTTCATTTAAAGAACTCATTCATCTTTTACTCTAAACACCCAGTTCAATTTCTCTTTCTCTGTTTGATAAAATCAGAAATAGACCCACACTTATTTGAGACTAGTACTCACAACTTCTTTTATTACTATTATTTATTTCATAGACAGGGAAACTTGTGTGTACCATCTTTGGCTTTTGGCATACCTTCAGATCTATACTTTATTTTAAATTTGACTGTTGTTTTTTTGTTGTAAATATATCTTATCCTGACATTACTTTAGTGTAATCAGTGCAAAGATAATACAGGACAAATTCCAAAATTTTCAAGATGATTAATGGTAGATTGCCCCCTTATTTTATCATTTTTTTAATTCTTTTTCTTTTGACAGAGACAGAAAGTCAGAGAGAAGTACAAATAGGGACAGACAGATAGGAAGGGAGAGAGATGAGAAGCATCAATTCTTCATTGTGGTATCTTAGTTGTTTATTGATTGCTTGCTCATTGATTGCTTTCTCATATGTGCTTTGACCAGGGGGCTACAGCAGAGCAAGTGATCCCTTGCTCATGCCAGCAACCTTGGCTTTAAGCCCCCACACTCAAGCCGGATGAGCCTGCACTCAAGCCGGCATTCTCAGGATTTTGAACCTGGGTCCTCCTTGTCCCAGTCCAATGCTGTATCCACTGTGCCACCACCCAGTCAGGCATGATCCCTTATTTTAAATATTTACATAATATTTCTAAGATGTTGAGCTTTTGAGTACTGTTCTTTTTATACTTTGTTTGTGGAATTTATTCTTAAAATAGCAGAGGACTATCCATTTCAGCAATTAACAGGATAGAAATGCTATACTATTTTTTAATTCTATCATATAACAGGATATTGAAGGGAGGATCATCTCATGTGAAATATACAGGGAAGCTTTTTTTTTGTTATTATAGTAACTTCAGAACCCACTCAATGAATTCCTTTATGATCATGTAGGGATCTACCTTGAGTCAATAATAAAAATATGAGGGATAGAGAGAACAGAGATTTTAGTCTTATCTACATGGCAGAAAATAATCAGTCATTTCTAAACAAAAAGTCCACATAGTATTATAAAAGTTTGCTCAGAAAACCAGGCTTTTGAAAATGTAGTTCATGGAGTACCATGGGTAATATTGAAGTTAGCTCTAAATCAGTGAATAATGTATCAAGTTAATTCATGAAATAAAGAATATAAGCCAAACAGATAAATTATGTGAAAGCTTGATCAATTGCTAAAATAAAAGGTTTCAATAGTAGAAATCATTGAACTCTAGAAGCTAAGAAAAGTAGTGGAATGAATTATTCCTTAGGTCAATCAGTTACTCAGCAGTGTCTCTCGAGCCTCTATGATATGTCAGGTATTGCTGTAAGCATAGAATTTGAATCTTTGGGAAGGAAGTAGGCGGACTGTCCCTCTAATTCTTAAACTCAAAAATGTCCGTGTACCCTCTATTCTTTTATAGCCTACAACTGTTAATGAGACATTTTATTCAGGCTAGTTAAATCCTTAGCCTTGATTTGTTAAAATAACCTTTATTAACTGGTCTCTTTGCAATCAGCCTATCTCCAAAGCAAACATTTATTGGTTGGTGTAGTAATATCTCTTCTACCAAAGATGTCAATTTCCTAATCACAAGACTTGTGAAGATATTATACTACATGCCAAGGGGTAATTAAGGCTGCAGATAGAATTAAAGTTGCTAATCAACCTTAAAATATACAAATCATTTGAGATTATGTGAATGGTGCAATGTAATCACATGTTTATAGATGGAGAAAAGGCAGAACAGTCAGAATCAGAGGGATGATATTGGAAGCAATGCTTGATTGGCCATTGCTGACTTTTAAGATAGAGGGAGCCATGAGCCAAGGAATATGCCTAACCTCTAGAAGCTGGAAAAGCAAGAAAATTTATTCTCTCCTAGAACGTCTAAACAGTGGTCGGCAAACTCAGTCAACAGAGCCAAATATCAACAGTACAACAATTGAAAAATTTTTTGAGAGCCAAATGTTTTAAACTTAAACTATATAGGTAGGTACATTCCTTATCAAGGTAGTGCCCGTACATGATATTTTGTGGAAGAGCCACATTCAAGGGGCCAAAGAGCCACATGTGGCTTGTGAGCCACCTTTGCCGACCAGAGTTCTAGGAAGGAACACACTCCTGCCTACAACTTGATCTTAGTTCAGTGAGATCCATTTCAGGCTTTTGACCACTGAAACTCTAAGATAACAAATTTGTGTTGTTTCAAGCTACTGAGTGTGTGGTAAGTTGTTACAGCAGCAATAGGAAACTAATATAAAGTTCTATGCTGGAGGACAAGGTACTTTTCTAAGCACATGTCTTGGAATTACTTTATATAGTCTATGACTTAGTTACATGGAAAAACTTGGACATCCCAGAACGTCTAAAACTCTTTTTTACCTAGTGTAGTGGTCGGCAAACTCATTAGTCAACAGAGCCAAATATCAACAGTACAATGATTGAAATTTCTTTTGAAAGCCAAATTTTTAAACTTAAACTATGTAGGTAGGTACATTGTTATTAACTTAATTAGGGTATTCCTAAACTAGCCTTTGCTAAAAACGTCCTCAATCTGATTGAGGTATGTTCACGGAGGTCGACCCCTTCCAACTCTCCCATCTACACTCGTCTTGTGTACTTGTTTCATCTATCTCCTCTCGTTCATCCTCTATGTTCAAACCATCTCAACATACCTTTCTCAATCCTCAACACTACATCTTTTTTCACTCCACAATGCTCCCTAAAATTAATTTAATAAACTTTAAAGTTTTAAGTCTTAGTTAAACTATAGATATGTTGAATAAAACTTGATATCATACTTAATAACAATATTATTTATTGATAAAATTAAATTGTAAGGTATCCATAAAATTAAATCATCACAATGACAAACACTAATGTGAACAATGGCCTTGGAAAGTTTGGGTAAGTCAGGTTTGTATGCTGTTGTTTTTAATTTTAGGCACGATTCTAGGTTCTTATCAATAAGACAACTTCTCAATTTACTCTTGATAAGGTTCATGCTTAAAAATGATTGTTCGCATGAATATGTAGACCCGAATAAGGAAAGAACAGCAAATGCTAGTTTTTTCAGCTGATTATATGAGTCAGGAATACTCTTCCGGGTGTTAAAAATCAACCTACCTTCCTTCTCCAGGTCTTTCAAAGCAGACCACTTGTGCTGTGAACTAAATTCACATTTGTTTTTCTCCAATATTTCTGTATCAGCACAAAGATGTTCAAATTTTAGCTCCACAATTCTTTGTTTTTTAAATCCAGCAATTGCATTTCAAAGTTGCCAATGTCAATATTAAAGGGAGAAAAACTTCTGTTACAGTAGCATTAAGAGGTTTTTTTTAACAAAGGCTAATGTAGCTTTGCTGTTTCTGAATTCCTGAAACCTGCTGAGAAAAGCTTCCCTCATATTTAAAAGTGTTGTTTTGAAATAGCAAATGTTAATATCAGAATTATTTTCTTGGCGATGTTTCAACAGGCTTGGAAAGTGAATCAAAGTTTCTCTTTCAAAATCTTGAGCAAAAAGAGATAATTTGTTTTCGAATAAAATAACTTCTAACATAGAAAAAAATGTGTTTCCTTTCCCCTCTAGTTTACGATTAAGCTGATTTAGATGAGACGTAACGTCTACCATGAAATAAAATTTTTGGATCCACTGATCATCCTTTAGTTCTGGATAGTTTACACTCTTCCCAAGGAGAAATGCTTTAATTTCTATTAATAAGGAAGCAAACGTTTCCTCTTGATAACTAATGTACCTTGTTATGCAACAGAAGATCTGCGTACTCACTCTCCATTTCAACTAAAAATTCTTTAAATTGGCAACGATTAAGAGCTTTAGCTATAATGGAGTTGATAGTCTTAATCACCAATTCCATAACTTTGCATACTTCTTCTGGAAAGGTCTGCACACAAAACGCTTCTTGATGAATGATGCAAAGGTAAGTATCTCATGATTATTTTTTTTCTTTCAAAATAGCAACAAACCCATTGCTTACGCCAGTCATACTTTTCACCCCGTCTGTTGAAATTGAGACAATTTTATCGAGTGGAATATGATGTTTTTTAATGCACTCAATTACAGCATTTGCTATATCCTCTCCACGTGTTTGACCTTTGAGTGGCAATAATCCTAAAAAGTTCTTCTTTAGGACCTGTAGATGAAATAAATCGTACAAAAAGTAAAACTTGCGCTGTATCATTTATGTCACAAGACTCATCAACTGCTATTGATAAAGCTGAAACCAATTTAAGATCTTCGACTTGCTGGTTGGTTATATTTGAAGATTTTTATCTTTCACTGTTTTAGCATACAATGGTAATGATTTTTTTTTTTTAAAGAATATCTGCTTTGTTCTTAAAATCCTGAAATATCTCTTCGGATGCATTTATAAAACAATTTTTATGTATTTTTCATCTGTATATGGTTTTCTTCTCTTAGCAATCTCTTGACTAACCACAAAACTTGCAATATCAACATTGTTGAAAGGTTGCATCCAGTAATTAAATACAGAACTTGATTTTTCTTCACTCTTCTGAAGTTCCTCAACTGCTTTCTTGCTTGCATCCCCAACAGGATATTTAGTGCTAAATGACACGTGTTTAGTTGTAAAGTGTCTCTCCAAATTTGATTTCTTGTTATGCGCCAATTTTTCCTGACAAATAAGACAGGTCGGAAGGCCATTTAAGTTTTGAATAAACGCGAAAGTCTCGGTCCATTCAACTTTAAATTCACGGTTTTAATTTTCCATTTTTCTTTGCTTCTTCTTTTAGCCATGGGCACCTAAAAAAATGTTTCATTTTATAATAATAAGGCCACTAACACAAAATAATTACAATTCTTAAATTGATTACAAAAATACCTGTAGGATTTGCAGCTGGTTGGAAAAATACAGATAACTTTATGCTTCGAGTAGCTACTTTTGTCACCTGCATGCGATTTGTGGACGCGACTAGCACTAACCACTGCACAACGAGACTGCTGACTGGCTCACTCAACTCATGCATGAATCCCGCATGCCTCCCCAGGCTGCGTATCCCGAGGCCTGCCTGCGCTGCATCTCCCGTCGCCTGCCCGACCGACAACCCCGCATGTACCTGCACACCCCTGCGTGGTATTTTGTGCAAGAGCCACATTCAATGGTTCAAAGAGCCGCATGTGGCTCACGAGCTGCGGTTTGCGAACCACTGACCTAGTGACTTTGCACATGAACTTCCTGTCTGGAATGACTTTTCTTGCCTCTTTTAGCTATTTTATTTTTAAATTTGTTTTGTTCAGCTGATATTATAAGTACTTTTATATATTTTTTTTATATTAACACATATACTTTTTTGGTGGTTTTCTTTGCACGTTAGAAAATTTAAGAAGTTTCAGAAAATACAAGAATAATACAAAAATATCACCATCTTAATATATCCAGAACTGCTTTTTCTTGGTCTACATAATTATAGTCATTTATTTAAATAATAATTTAAACCATTATAAATTACTATAAATGTTACTTTATAATATACCATTTTTATAACATTGAGAGATTTACCTTATGTTATTATTTGATAATTCATTAATGTACTTATTGTTCAGTACTCATTGCAATGATATTCAAGAATTTTATTGATCAATTCCTTATATAAAAATTTCTGCAATGTCTATTTTTTTTATATTTTTCTGAAGCTGGAAACGGGGAGAGACAGTCAGACAGACTCCTGCATGCGCCCGACCGGGATCCACCCGGCACGCCCACCAGGGGGGGATGCTCTACCCCTCCAGGGCGTCGCTCTGCTGCGACCAGAGCCACTCTAGCACCTGGGGCAGAGGCCAAGGAGCCATCCCCAGCGCCCAGGCCATCTTTGCTCCAATGGAGCCTCAGCTGCGGGAGGGGAAGAGAGAGACAGAGAGGAAGGAGGGGGGCATGGAGAAGCAAATGGGTGCCTCTCCTATGTGCCCTGGCCAGGAATCGAACCCGGGTCCCCCACACGCCAGGCCAACGCTCTACCGCTGAGCCAACCGGCCAGGGCTGCAATGTCTATTTTTATGGTTACATCTTTGTGAATATTTCTGATGATTTCCATAGGATAACTTCCCAATGTTAAATAGCTGAATTAGACTATGAGCATTTTTTATATGTTCTGGAAAGCAGATTTATAGAAAGATCATATGTATTTACTTTTCAGTAATATATGATAGTGCCAACTGAGCACTATTTATTTATTTATTCATTTATTTATTTTTTTTCCTTTCCAAGTGATAGGAAGGGAAATAGTCTCTTACATGTGCTCCAACTGGGATCCACCTGGCAACCTTTGTCTGGGGCTGATGCTCTGCCCATCTGGAGTCATGCTCACACCAAGCTATTTTTAGTGCCTGAGGCAGAGGTTCCATGGAGTCATCCTCAGTCCCCGGGCCAACGCACCAAACCAATCAAGCCATGGCTGCAGGAAGAGAAGAGAGAGAGAAAGAGAAGGGGTAGGAGAAAGATGGAGAAACAGATGGTTGCCTCTCCTGTGTGCCCTGAATGGAAATTGAACCCAGGGCATCCACATGCTGGGCCGATGCTCTATCTCTGAGTCAACTGGTCAGGGCCCCAGCTGTCATTATGTGATTCTTTTTCATCTTGGAATAGATTTTCTTTCCCACTTATTCATCTCTTCTATTACATCTTTTAGTAATTCTATTTAGATATAAATTTTTATGTCCTTTATAATATTTTATTAAGTTTATTATTACCAGTGATTTTATATTTTTGCTTATTAGCAATAATATATTTTTTCCATTACATTTTCTAACTAGTTATGATGTTAAAGATTCTTGTTGTTAGTCAGGGACACTTCCCTCAGTTATCTGATACCTGTGAGAGTTGGAGGTGGCATTTAATGGCAGGCTTCAGAAGTATCTCAATGAACTTATAGGCTAAAAGTGGGTTTTTTTCCAGGACTCAGAATGAATTATAAAAAAATGCCCCTGAGATTCCCAATTCCTTCTTCACCTTGTTTGTCACTCTATGTTTGTCTGCTTATTTTGTTTACTGAGATAGGCTTCCCTGTTTTTACTTGGAGACAAAAATACATGGTGAGTGATTTGCTGTCAACTACTCATAGCTTTCGACTTTATCTTGAGCAAGTTAAGGCATTTATTTTCTGAATAGTGACTTCCAAATTCTCACAGAAGAAATCTTGATTGAGCCAAGTTGGGTCAGGGGCTTCTGAGGTACACTAGAAACAAAGCTGGTGGGAACATTTTTTTATTTCCTATACTGACCTCCCTGTAACAGTGATCTGGAAAAAGGAGAAGAAGTGAACATGTTAGTGTAGAGATTTGAGATGATTGTTGGCTCTCTTGTGATAGACCTGATTTTTACTTACATATATTTTTATTGTTTCCAAGGACAAAATTTTGCACCTTGAGGTTAGTGTTTTCTAGAAAAGGATCATTTCTTTTTGGAGGCTGTCTGCTCAGCTTTGAAAAGAGGGTAAGTGAAAAAAATTTATGAGCATGTTAGTAATTTAAAGAGATAACTGAATAACTTACTGGTATAAGACAGATGACTTTCAGCTTAAACACGTAGTATAGATTTGTTGGCATCAGTCAACTGCAGCTTTGGATATGTACACCTGTTCTGAAGTCATCTTTCTTAGGATTACTGCTTTTATTTTTATTTTTTTTAGAAGGCCATGCATTCAAGAGCTCTACTAGTCCCCATGCATATTCCAACAGGGGATATATCTCTCAGTAAACAGTGAGCCAATTAACAATCTGAGCTCATGCTGGAAGCCACCCTGGTCTCAAGGATGGAATATCTCCTGCTGTCCCAGATCCATGCTGAGTGCTCCTGCTATTCAAAGCTGTTTCAGAGCTGATGCTGTTATTCCATAGTGGTAATGATCCTGGGTATCTCATAATCACTAGGTGACCAAGCCTTTCAAACTTAGAAGTATAACGTATTTTGCTTTCTTATCCTCACTTGGCAGAGAGTTGTGAATCCCAAACACCTAATTACCAACTGAATCTTTGCTTTTGACCATTTGTCTCCTAAGTCCCTACAGGCCTAATTCTTAACCCAAGCCACTTCAGTAAGAAGAAAACATGGAAAGGTATAGGCTTTCTACCTTGAGCCAAAGAAGATTTAAGGCAATCATTTCCAAATAAAGTTATATTCCTTCAACTCTGATTACCTAGTGCTAGGTTTTGACACTTCCTTTATCTCAGTAATATCTTTCAACCAGGGAGATCAAAATGACCAGAGAGAAATAAAATCTTCACTTTAGGTTCTACTTTCAAAACTAAACTGTTTACTGCACATGAACAAATTAAGCCTGTGTTTACTCTCACTTTTAGAGAGATGACAGTAGCCTTCCTGCAGTTGTTTGTAATGGGTTTTCTTAACTGATAGAAAAGGACTGCTGCTACCAAAACCTCTTCATCTAAAATAATACACCTGAGAAGTGAGAAGCGAATCGGTTATCAGTTTTTGAATGATAGGAAAGGGCTGAAATTACTTACTTTAGATGTTTCAGAGATTTTTCATATTAGGAAATTCTTTTGAATACTGGACCTAAATATCTAATAGCCCATAGGTTATGAATAAAATCTGTGTGTCAAGGAAACCCATATCCCTTCCTAGGATAGCAGTGGTTCCCAACCATCCATAATGTTGGAGTGTCATGCAGGACTCTCTCAATTCGTATTTGATAATTCTTAGAAGTGAGTGGGCCAGAAAAGAAGAAATGCTCTTATGTTTCTTAAAGGTTAATTAACCTTCCTCAATACAATTTGCCCAGAGGTGTGGTTTAGTTTTCTCCACTTGCCACTCTCACCACCACTACTGGCTGCCTTAGTCCCCTTTCCAGTTCAGCCCCATTCTGATTGCGAGGATTGTAGCTCTATTTTTTTTTAAGTGAGAGGGACAGAGTCAGACAGGACAGGAAGGGAGAGATGAGAAGCATCAACTCATAGCTGCGGCACCTTACTTATTCATTGATTGCTTTCTCACATGTGCCTTGACTGGGGGGAGAGGGGGTTACAGCAGAACGAATGCTTTGATTGGTGGGGATCCAGCCAAACCAGTGTTCCTTTGCTCAAACCAGTGACCTTGGAATCAAGCTGGAGACCTTGGGCTTCAATCCAGCAACGATGGGGTCATGCTTGTGATCCCACACTCAAACCAGCAACCCTGTGCTCAAGCTGGTGAACCCGTGCTCAAGCCAGATGAGCCTGTGCTCAAACCAGCGACCTCAGGGTTTAGATCCTGGGTCCTCAGTGTCCCAAGTCAACACTCTATCCAGTGCACCACCACCTGGTCAGGCTTGAAGACTGTAGCTCTTATCCTGGTGGTTCATATAAATTGCCTGTTCAGTTTTAAAAGGCACAGATGTCCAGGTCAAAACACGGAGCATTCTGATTAGATAGTTTTTGGATCTATATGTAAACAACAAAATATCAGCAACAAAGATGTTCTGAGGATAAATCTTATTGGCAGCCTCTGTGAGGCCACCTAGCCTAACTAGAAGCAAAAGGGATTTTAAAAGTTCCAGCCCATCAAGTTATCCTTTCTTCCAGTAGGTTTTAAGATATGTTCCTATATCATATGCTATAGTGAGGTTCCCTGTTGTGAGTTTCTGACTTGGTAACCTCACTAAAAAAATAGTAATAAAAAGTAAAATAAACAAGCAAACAAACAAAACCCCACCTTTATTCCAATTGGGTGGAATTTTGCCCTTAAACTGAAAACTAATATTTGGAGCTCTGTTATCTGCTTATAAGATTTCATGGCCCTCAGATGTATCAATCCTGATTTCCCATTGTTGACGGCTAATTCCTTCACTGCCAATTAGTAAGTCAGCACAATTTGATTTTGGATACCCTAATAGAGTTCCCCCCTGAAATAAAATCCCTGCATTTTGTATTTTGGCTGCCCTCACCTCCTAGGCTTGGATTTGCTACCTTAACTAATAATTGAAATTAGAAAATTCTCTAGAATATCCCTGTCCAAATGGATATGTCTAATTTGAGATAGTGGCTCTTCTTAATCTGCTGTCTGATTACTGTCAAATAGAACATAATCATCAATGTCTAGAATATTTCATCATTATTCTACTCCAGACAATAGAGCGAGAAAATAGAAGTTCATAATATGCCGGTGGGAACCATAGGAAGTATTGAGATTTCAAATCAGGTTTAAATAAGGGATTATTGACAGCCAAAGTACCTGAGAGTCTGAAATTATGACCCTAATACTGGGCAGGAACCAAAAGTGGTCAGCAGGACAGGGAAAATTTGTGTCCAGTGAGGGTGTGATACTCAGAGCTATGCACACAGACTTGGGGACATTAGTTTCCAAATGCTGGTATCTAGTCTGTCATCAGGCTGGACATTTACAACTTCTCTCAAGATCCAACTTTTTAATATCAAGAAGCAGCAGTCTTCAATGTCACCAAAAGAGATTGTTTGGATGCCGTATACACATGTAGATTCCTAGGCTCTACACACTAGATATTCTGATTAAATAGGTCTCTGATAAGACTAAGGAATTGCATTTTGGGGGGAAGAAACTTAGGTACTTATAATACAGCTGATCAAGGGTCATATCTTGAGGAACTTTGACTCGTGAAATACGTCCTAAAATCTTAAGCATCAGATAGAAGGCAAATTGTCTCAAGTGTTGGGAGAGGGAAATATAAGCATTGTATACCAGACAGGTCCTGACAATAACTGCCAAATGTACTAAAAGTGTTAAAAAATAAATTGAGGCACATTAAAATTTTGAAGTGTTTATTTGAACAAGCATTGATTTGAATAGGGCAGCATCAAACCATAAGTGGTTAAGAGCACTCCCTAGACAGGAACTGGGGCAAAGATTTTATAGAGAAAACAAAGCAAAGAAATGATTTGATTGGCTACAGCTGAAGTGGTTGCCTTATTTGGGAAAGCCTAGTTTGTGATTGGTTTTTCTTAAGTTACATTTTTCTCCAATTCTAGTGCACTGACTCTGGCTTAGGTTTCGGTTTGCTTACTATAGCCTACCGAGGTATTAGAGCCACCTCAGTCTAATGGTTTACTTGTTTAAATACTTTAAAACTGTAATTATATGAATGCTATGTTTTAGACATTTAGTATATCTTATATATAGTTCCCTCTGAGTAATTTTTGGGGCCCTCCTCAAATCCTTTGTTTTTCAAGACCCAAGTGTAATGCCGGTGGCCAAGGCAGGTCCACATTGGATTTGGGCAGATGGTAGAGGAAATGCAGAGCCAGACGGTGTCAGATCATTCACATTTAGTAGAGTCTCACAATGGCAGATGGGCAAACAAGGCAGGGGAAAACCACTTCTCACAGCAGTAGGCAAACAAACAGCAAAAAACGGCCCCTCACAGTGGCAGGCAGGCAACTGCAATCCGCCCTGAGAGCAAGTACCCCTAGCCTTACTTAGACTATACACATGTGGCGCTGCCACGTGCTCATGCACCAATCAGGCAAAGTGCAAGTGAGCAAGCCTAACACCAGAGGCGGATTTAACCGCGGGCACGTGCCCTCGGCCCCGACATCTGAAAGGCCCCACAAAACCCACCTTTACACTTTTTTCTAATGACACCAAGTTTGGTTTCATATGTTCAATTTTAATATTAATAATACATAATATTTTTATTTATTTAAAAATATGGTTAGCATGTGTTTTTATTTTCCATCTGTCTTTTTTTTTAGGGGCCCAATATTTTCTTCTACGCCTGGGGCCTCAACTAACCTTAATCCACCTCTGCCTAAAACAGCTGTTTTTCCAACAATCAAGTATTTTTACTTTAATATATTTAGAGTAAAGACATCTAAACTGAATGTCCTCAATTGATCATCCTGGAACTTTCAGGTTCCTAAATAGAGACTGTGCTTATTTGAATCAACTCAGCCCCAGTAACAACCACCATTACACATCCAGTGGTCCAGCAGAGCACAACCCTGATTTGGCAGCTGCCAGATATGGTTGGTAATCTTCAGGCCTGCTGCTGCCCTAACAACACAGTAAGAGTTAGGGTAAGGAAGTATGTTACTGAAGAGCTGTTGCAATATTGTCCTCTTTTATTGAGTGGATTCTTGAGTGTCGTTATACATAAAAACCTAAATAAAATCATTTAAAAGCAGTGAGCTCATTCGTGGTTGTTAACTCTTGTAACATGATAAATTCTTCATTTCATGCTGGCTCTGATGACCGTCCACCATCAGGCATCCAAAATTGCTTCCATGAGGAGCAGCACAGGCATTGTGGTGTTACGTTCACTCACGTGGATCCTTTCTGCTGCTTGTTTGCCGGTTAAGTAGTAAACTGAACTGATAACAACTTGAACTCTAAATCTTCATTTTTACCAATCTTTACATAGACTAACAATTGTGGTCTGTCCTAGCTCCACAGACAATGCAAACTTAGACTAGTAAATATGAGATCATTTGATGATACCCCAAACAGTTTAGAGATGGTTCTTTTAAATATACATCGATTGGCCACGTTGCTATGCCATTAGTCATGTTTCATTCTCAAGTGCAGTTTTGCAGATACCTGTGGTGGCTCTCAGTTGGCTCTCGAGTTAAATTCAATTTCCTGACCTGTTTGGTAAGCTTCTTCACGTCTGCGTTCTCTTTTACTTAAATGTCCTTTTTGTCCACTCTGCCATGTTCACAGCCCTGTGTATTGTAAATCCAATTATTTTTGAGAGTTGATATCTTAGGCTTGCCTCTGAGTTTTCATATTTACTATGATTTCTCCTAGAAAAACCTCCCCAGTTGCTTCTGCTCTACTGATTCGCATTTTCTTCACATTTCTCCTGAGAGAAGAAAGAGCCTTAAAAACACTTTTGTAGGCATTTTTACTAATCATATACTAGTTCTGAGTGCAGTGTTTTTCAACCTCTGCTGCACATTAGAAGCAGCTGGAGAGCATCAATACCATACCCCAGACCAATTACATCAGAATCTCCCTATTGGGACCCAGGCAACATTGCTTGTTAATCCTCCCCAGGTGATTCCCAAAGGTGGCTAACAACTACCTCTAAGTGTTTCTCAAATCTTATGGTGCCTAAATATTAGGATGCAGATCCTTGAGAAAGCCCTCCTTTGTGGATATACGTGACTGTTTCTCATTGTGCCCTTGCCAGCTTTCCTATACTAAAAAGCATAAGCATTTAAAAAATCACTTAAGGCTTTAAATTTCTTAAGAAGAGAAACTCTCTTTTTCTTTTAGCTTTTAACTTTATATTCAGTCACAGTGGTAGCTAAGGAACTTGCTTGATATGAGGACTTTTAGAGGTGGCCAGGACAGAGCTGGTGACATACTCTCTGTTTCATATTAACTCTATGGTGAAAAAGATGTTGCACTTAGTTCCATGCAAACATAGAGAGAGCATCTTTGACATATAATTCTAAAAATACCCTGGCTAGAATGTTGGGTCAAATATGAACAATTTGAGCCATAATGTTGGTGGTATCCAAAAACTTAATATTGCACTGATGGCTTGCTAAATCATTGACAATACATGGCTGGCTATTAACTTCTGTACATGTTGGTATGAGCACATATCTGGTTGAATGTGAACTTTCATCACAGCAGGGAAGGCAGTGTTTTATCAGATGGTCATTCTTTTTGGATTATATCAATAACAGTGGGTAATCATAAGCCATAGCAAGCAAAGGCGAAACCTGAAGAGTCTTATTTAAGAATTCAGTAGTGATTCCCAATTCAGAAATAGTAACACGCTTCCCAGGTCATTCTGAAACAGGTTGTGTGGAACAGTGGAACATACTTTGAGGAAGTCTGCATTAGCCTTTTTGACTTCTCCAAAGATATTTTGTTTGCATCATTATAGCTAGGAATACTCTTTTAAAATAGGCAAACATAGTATAATTAGGAAAACAGGGAATATGGTTCAATGAAGATAGGCATGGGAGCAAGGAGAACAAATTTTGAATCATAGCTCTTTGCACAAGAGCTAAAGGAAGAATTTAAGTCATGTCATTCCCACTGTTGAAGTTCAATTTATCTGGTCATGCTTTGTGATCAGATTAGCCCTGCAGGTATCTATTGAGAGTAGAGTGGACAATAGTTACTGGCCAGCTTATTTTCTTTTTGGTAAACCATCTTCTTCCTAATTACTAGGAATGTTAACTAGATGGCTTGCCCTGCTTGCTAACAAGGGTTGGCAATCAGAATTCTTCACCTCCCTGTCCACAGTGGCCAGCTGAGCAATAGGCCCAGTTACTCAAGTTGGACCAATCAAATTTATCCCAATGGCTTTTTAGAGATCGAAGAAGTGCTATTCGCTATATTTTTTAACCTGCCTGAGACAAACCTCAACATGTAGAATAACACAGAGATGAAGAAAATAGAGGGAAACTTGAAAATATCATTGAAGTATGTACTTCAACAAAGCTCTGTCTAAAGACAAAACCACTACTAGAGTTTGAAATTTTGATTTGTTGAACCAGTAACATTTTGCGGCAACCTCCTACCAGCTCAACATTGAATTAGATTGCTGTTACTTAAAACAAAGTGATTTCTTTTTTTAATATAAAAATATATTTTTAATAATTTTAATTTTTAAATTACAGTTAATGTATAATATTACATTAGTTTCATGTGTACAACCTAACAATTAGACATTTGTATAACTTATGAAATGATCACTCCAATAAATCTAGTACCCATCCGACACCATACATCATCATTACAATATTGCCTTATTTCCTGTGCTGTACTCGACATCCCCATGTCAATTCTGTAACTACCAATTTGTACTTCTTCATCCCTTCGCCTTTATCCAACTCCTCAACCCTGCTTCTATCTGGCAACCATCAAAGTGTTCTCTGTATCTATGATTCTGTTTCTGTTCTGCTTGTTTGTTTGTTTTTCAGATTCTACATATAAGTGAAATCATACAGCATTTGTCTTTCTCAGTCTGACTAATTTCACTTAGCATTAATATTCTCTAGGTTCATCCATGCTGTTGCAAATGACAACATTTCATTCTTTTTTTATGACGGAATCATATTCTAGTACATATATACACAGCTTTTTCTTTATCCATTCATCTATCGATGGGTACTTAGGTTGCTTCCATATGTTGACTGCTGTAAATAATGCTACAGTGAACATATGAATGCATATAACTTCTTGATTTAGTGTTTTGGGCTTCTTCAGATAATACCCGAAAGTGGAATTGCTGGGTCTTTTTTTTTCTCTTGCTAAATCCTTTGTTTAAAAGTCTATTTGCCTGACCTGTGGTGGCGCAGTGGGATAAAGCATCGACCTGGAACACTGAGGTCGCCGGTTTGAAACCTTGGGCTTGCCTGGTCAAGGCACATATGGGAGTTGATGCTTCCTGCTCCTCCCCCTTCTCTCTCTCTCTCTGTCTCTCTCTCTTTCACTCCTCTCTCTCTCTCTCTCAAAAAAAAGTCTATTTTGACTGGTATAAGCATTGCTGCCCCCAAACTTTTATTATTATTTTTTTCTGATTTAAGGGATGAGAGAGTTTTAAAGGAGAGCTAATTCTGAGGGAAGTAGCAGTTAAGTAAGATGAACGTAACATTGTAAGAAAACCTTGGCTATTAGAAAGAATAGTCAGTCTGAAAATACGACACCCGTTTTGGAGATTTGCCATCTGGTACAATTTCCCCATGCCATCTTTCTCTCCCTGTTGTGTATGTCCTATGGAGTAACATGATAAAAAATATTGGGGGCAGAGGAATTAAAATTAAGAACCTGAACAGGAAAGAGCACTTCCACTAGAAATTTTGGAAAGGGTTGGGACTCGCTAGGATGTGATGGGATGTGAGTTGAGGGAAGCAAGGGTGTGCCAGTGTTTCCTTTGCAGTGCTCAGCGAAGACTCTAGATGGCTGACCTAGTAGAAGAGGAGGAGCGTGGCACTTGGAGGATGACTAGTAGAGACTTAGATATCTCTGGATGTCTGATGGAGTAACAGGGATCCCAGCAGTGACTGGAAATAAGTAGCAGTTTTCAATGTATATCCACTGCTTGAGGATACAATGGTACTCAGCAAGCATAGGTGTGTATTGAACACACATAAATTAACAACAGCAGATTCTCAGATGCAACTGAGAGAGATGATTGCAGGGAAGTAGAAGTCCTTTATCAGTACCTGGGGATAAAAGCCACTGGACTCTAGGTTTTAAATAAGATGCCATTTAAACTCATGGTGTGGTGGGGCCTGAGGAAATTCTAATAGATAAAAAAGCATTTATGAAACTATCAACATTCATATTATACAGTTATTAAGTATTATATGTTTATTGTTAACATTATCATGTAAATTATGAGGAAATTATAATATATTATTAAAAATCATGGCTTACGAATGTAAATGATTGAAATATTCAAGTTTAAATCTTCTGGAGTTCTTAAGGATGATGTTCACTATACTGACACTTTTGAATATATGCTTTGCATCTTACCTAATTTATAGAATAGTTCTGCCTAGAATATATCACATGACCCTGTAATATTTGCTTGTATTCAAATTTGATTTCCAGTCTTTAATGTGTTTTTATTTCAATATTTTTTATTAACCAGTAAGACAAGAAATATTTTGTTGTTGTATATGATGCTGCTTTTTGGAATTTCTGCTTTTGTCTCCATGTGACTTTCTAAGGCCACATCATAAATGCCAACTAATAAGATTTACATCTAATAGGAAGAGAAATTGTCCCATTCTGTACCACTTTTAAAAAGCATTTATCTCATTTGAATGATAAGCATTATGAAAAATTTCCTTTAGCTATACTCACCTTGTATTTTTCTTCACAGTAGTTTTGAAAACAATTTTTTTTGTATTTTCTTAATAACTAAATAGCAAACCTTTCCCATCGTAGTCTCATCCGATACTGGCCATTCTCCTCCTTTACCTCTAGGCTGCTCAGACTAGATCAGAAGAGAATTTTTTGGCACAACCAGGATGCTGTTTTCTTAAATGTAAATTTCATCTTCCTTCTGGTCTCTGGATGATCTGCTTCTGCCCCTCTCTCTTGGCTAACCTTGGGTTTTTCCATTCTCTGTGTGTTTCCAGTGCTTTAGAGAAGTCAAACCCTATATACCAGCAGATAGACTAGAACATCTTGTACTCCAAAGTTCTGTCTGTCTTTTCTAGAAATGGAAACTGTTGCAGTTCATATTTGCTTCATAATAGACTGTTCATATGTGCTAGGGGACACAATAAGTGTCTAATGCTGAAGAAAGGGTTAGTCTGTCCCCCCTCCCAGCCTTAGTTCTGGTCTCTTAACCAGGCTCTCTCACTTGTGCAATTGGTCTCCATTGGCATGTGCTTCCTAAGACAGTGTGTTGTGGATTTCATCCTTTCTCGTTAATCATGCTGTATTTATATTCGCATCTCCCCTCCCAATTCATATCCTGTCTTAGTCGGGAATCTTAGACTTCACTTAACAAACACCAAATTCAAACTGACAGAGTAAAAAAGGGAATTTACTGACATATATCTGAAAATTCCAGAGGCCTCAGTTTTTACCCCCTTTTCATTTTTTGTCATTGCTTTTCTCTGTGTATCCTTTGTTCTAAGGCAGGTTCACCCATTTTGTACCTGGCCATTGACACTCACATCAGAGAACTATCATGATAAACTAGTAGCTGAGTAAACATTTCTGTTTTGTAATAACTGGTAACAATTCGAGGTGACCCTCATTGGCCTAACTTGAATCACATGTCAGTCTTAAAATATTCACAGGGGCACAAGCCTGCAATGCAAGTTCTACCCTTAGATACAAGGGCGAGTTACCCCCATCAGAACCACATGAGACTAGGATAAGGATGGATCTCCCAAATAAAAATTGGAATATTTTTACTACAATAAAGGGAAAACAGATAACTTCTCAGGCATAAACAAGATTCTTAGTACTCTCAGCATATATAGGGTGGGGCAAAAGTAGGTTTACAATTGTTTGTATGGAAAATAATACAATAGTCAATAAATAATAATAAAGAATAAACTCTATGTTTCACGTATTTACATCCATAAACCTACTTTTGCCCACCGCCATAGTTAGTCTCAGTACTCAATAGATAATTTAAATTCTCCTGACAGTCCTCACTTTCCTGTATTACTAACAGTATTTTCACTGATAGTGAAAACTAACTCACATAGAATGTCATGTGTTTGCTAATTGGAACAATAGCAGGTCACGTTTTTCAGTACCTTCTACATAATAGACTGTGAGGAAAGCATTATCATCAGGCCTGGACTGATGCAGACCTGACTGAGAATGACCTTGGACTCTGTACCATTGTTTCCTTGGAAACAGTAGAGATAAATGGGCAATGTGTGTCTGCCTCCTTTGTTGTGTGGAACTGCACCTGTGTTGAGAGAGAGCTTTGTGTTGGCATGGAGGACTCCGATCTATGTGACTAGGATAGTATAAAATATTAATAAGGGGATGGGCTTATGGTTTCCAGATGTTCAAGTGACTCTCATGCGCCTTGGTGTTTATGGTTCAGATGGGTGAAGGGGCAATAGAATCTGTGTATTTGGGCACGTGCTGGGACTGCCTATGACATGCTGATATTGTACCTGCTGTAACCCCTGCTTTAAATTGTTCTTTAAAGTTAAGTAAATGTAGCATATGGTTGATGTGGGGGGGTTGTCAATTTTTTTTTTTTGCCTATTTTTTTCTTGTGAGTTGCTGCCCATAAGAAACTCATAACCTCCAGCTGTCCTGTAGCATAGGCACTGTCCCAATGCTTTATATAGAACTTTTTCATTATTCCTTTTGGAAAAGTCTATTAATTTGATATGACTTAGAGACAAACAAGCTGAAAGTTGGAAGGCTGCACAATTTACTTACGGTTATGTGTGCAAAATGTAGAAAGACCAAGGTCACATCCTGACAGTCCAACCCAAGATTTTGTACCCTCAACCAAAATACTATGCTAATGTGTTTGCTCTAGATGACCTTTAATCTTTCGGTAATCACTTCAATGATGTGCAAAGTTTATGTCATGTTGTCTTTAGGTCTAAATTTTACTAACTTAGGTCCTATAGATGGGAGGTGCTAAAAAGGGGTTACTTGCTGACTCTTTGGTAGGAGCATACAACATATTTGCCTTATAATCTGGTGACACACATCTGCTTCTGTCAACTTTTTGAAAGTTACTATACTTCTACCCTGCAGCATTAGAAAATTTGTTCTTTTCTCTTTAATATATTTCTTATGAGATTTTTTTTTTCTCTTGACTGAAATTTCCACCCACATAAGATTAGCTACAGTCTTTGTCCGGCTCTTATCTTACTAACTGTGAAAGCATTGTGTACTCTCTGTTCTTAATTGGAAACTATTCACCTGAAAGTTTTGAAGCTTGAATAGCTTACTGGTGGAAGCTCTTTTTTTAGAGCATAAGTATGTCTCTGTTGATATAAGTGATTGGCTGTTTCAGGTAGAGAGGATCTGAAAAGCAAGCAGTGGAAGTAATATTCAACCTATTAAAATAATACTGTAACCTAATACTCAAATTGTATTTAAGGAATTCTAACTATGTATTAAAAATCAGGTGAAACAGAATTTTTTTTTCTATTTTTAAAGTTAGTTTTAAAAAATCTTTTTAAAGTTTGAAGTTTAAAGATGAAGACCTGCCCTAGCTGGTTAGCTCAGTCAATTAAGAGCGTCATCTGGAAACAACAAAGTTGTGGGTTCAATTCCCAGTCAGGACACACACAGGAAGCAACCAAAGAATGCACAACTGAGTGGAACAATGAATGCTTCCCTTCTGCCTCCCCTCTCTCTCCCTTCCTCTCTTTGTCTCTTCAATAATCAATTAAAATTAAGCCCTGGCCAGATAGCTCGGTTGGTTGAAGTGTTGTCCCAGAGCGCAGAGGTTGCTGGTTCAATTCCCCAATCAGGGCACATACAGAAGCAACTCGATGTTCTTGTCTCTCCCTCTCCCTGCCTCTCTTGAAAAGCAAAATCAAAGCCAGCAAACAAAAAGAAATGAAGACCCAAATGTCAGCATCTGAATGAAAAGGCTAAGAGTAAAATTAAAAAAACAAAAAAAAAACAACATGATTTATTCCACTTAAGCTTATGGGGAATAAACCATATCCTCTTTATTAACCTCAGAACTTTATTGGATGAGGCCATTTGAATCAGTCCAGCTACATCAGAGTCTTAAAGCTAGAAGTACTAAACGACCTGTGTGGCCCACTAAAAGTTCTTAGTTGCATTAAAATTGCCTCAAATAAAACCAGAAGATAAAATGGATTGAAATTGTCCTTTCAAATGTCAATTTGATCTATTAGGAAAATAGTCATGGATGGTGTTTGAAGGCTAAAAATCAACATATAAAGTGGATTAAGATTTGGGGACTTTTGTTCATGTTATACTATTCATTATTCAACAACTATTTATTGAGTAGCTATACATGCTCACATAGGAAAAACATGACAGCACAGAAAAGGAAAAAAAGAAACAGATTAGAGACAGGCAGGAAATAGTGAATAGCCAGGTCCATTTTTGCATTAGAATGAGTACTGGGAAAATGTGAATTTATTAAAACACATAGAAAAATGTAGAAGCACATCTGTCTTCAGATGTAAGGAAAATGCAATGACTGTGCCTTTTCTAAGAAATTGGCAAGAGACAGCCTGCATTTAGTCTTTTTTTTTTTTTAGGGGTGTCTGTTTTTGCCAGTCTAAAGGATGCTAACCCATAATAGATAATGATTCTTCTTCATTATGGTAGTTAGAATATAGGTTCAAGAAACAAATGCATGCTTGAAATCTTCATGATAAGAAAGATTATCAGTATGCTTAGATTTTTCTTTGGACTTTCATAAAAATAGTTACAATACTATAAAGGTGCTTTATTTAAACATATGAAACCTTTATTGATGGTTTGTTAGTACCGAAGAATTGTTTCTCTTCTTTGCGAGCTGTTTCTACAGCCTAGAACTGATCCAAGGGACATATTTTGCTGATTGGTACATTATTTTTCTCATGTACCGTTAGATTTAAAAGTGCTTCCAAAGGTTTTTCTTCCATTATAATTTCACGTTCAATTATATTGCTTTGAGAATATATTTCTTAAAAGAATAGTTGATACTCAGAATCTCATTTGTATACATAAAAATTCTCACTCCCAGTAGAGCAGAAAGGGAAATTATTTGTGTAGATATAGGTTGTAAATGTCACATTTCCGGCACTATGTTGTATGATAGACAGATTATGTATGAAGCTGGGTTCAGATTCTAGCACTGACACCAGCTGTGTGACATTAGAAAAATTACTTAACTTCTCATGACATTTTTTATCATGAGTACAAAATAAGTGTAAGAATAGTACCTGTCTCGTTGGATTGTTTTAAGTAGTCAATATATGTTAGCATTTATAGAGTACTGTAGTATTTTTTTATTATTAAGTGAGAGGCAGGGAGGCAGGGAGGCAGAGAGACAGACTCCTGCATGCACCCTGACTGGGATTCAGCCAGCAAGCCCCCTACAAAACGATGCTCTGCCCATCTGGGGCCATTGCTGTATTGCTTGGCAACCAAGCTATTTCAGCACCTGAGGTGAGGCCATGGAGCCATCCTCATCACCTGGGTCCAAATTGCTTGAACTATGGCTGCAGGAGGGGAGGAGAGAGAGAGAGAGAGAGAGAGAGAAGGGGTTGGGGTGGAGAAGCAGATGATTGCCTCTCCTGTGTGCCCTGACCGTGAATTGAACCGCAGACATCTACACGCTGGGCCAACACTCTACCACTGAGCCAACCGACCAGGTCCATTTTGTGTGTGTGTGTGTGTGTGTGTGTGTGTGCATATTTTTTAAGTCAATCTTTAAAATTCAATGGCTTAGGTTTAAAAAGGTCTATTTTTCAACAGATTAGATCTCTGAGTCATGTTTGTTATGCCATACTGATTTTCTTGTTTTGTTTTCAATGTAAGATAATTAGTCTGAATCTATTTAGATTTTGAATAATATAAAAGTATAGTATTTATATGCCCAAATATGCAGGTATCTCTTTATAGTTAATATCTTTTTGGATGTCAATATAATTTAAAAGAACAGTGTTTGAGTTAGTTTATTCATTTATTCACAAGATTGTGCAATGAAATATGCCAATACTTAGAGAAAAATGTCCAGAATCTTTTCAGAAGAGATAAAAAAGTAGGCAAATAACTACAGAAAATTATTTTATAGATGGTGAACAGTTAAGCTATGACTTATATAATAGTAGGGGCACTTGGTAAATACTAATTCATTCTAAAATTCTGTAAATTTTATTTCTTTACGAGAGCTTAGAAATTCCATAATTTATTTAGAAGATAAAGATTTTATTCTCATCTCAGGGATTGAAGCCACTTTAACATGAGGGTTAGATGTTGAAATCAATGCACATGATATTATTTGAAGTCCAAATTACCTTTGGTCATTCTTAAGGTTGTAGGATCTGGTTTTGTCTGAACCACATCCCATTGACAGCTTTCTTCCAACTTTAGAAGAGCTCTCTTTTTCAGTTCAATGGATTAAGCAGTTGGGTTACATTTAAAATTTATGCCATATATAAAAACTGTATACTTTTTCTCATAACATTAAGCATCTTGCACAAATACAGGAATTCAGAGATTGGGTGGATTAAAGGAAGATCAGATGTGTCACTCTAATTGTACTTTATTTATTTATTTATTTATTTATTTATGACAGAGAGAGAGAGAGAGAGAGAGAGAGAGAGAGAGAGAGAGAGAGATAGGGACAGACAGGAAGGGAGAGAGATGAGAAGCATCAATTATTCATTGCTGCACCTTAGATATTCATTGACTGCTTTCACATATGTGCCTTGATGGGGGGCTACAGCAGAATGAGTGACCCCTTGCTCAAACCAGCAACCTTAGGCTCAAGCCAGCAACCTTGGGCTTCAACCCAGTGACCTTTGGGCTCAAGCCAGCGGCCATGGGGTCAAGTCTATGATCCCATGCTTAAGCCAGCAACCTCGTGCTCAAGCTGCTGAGCTTGCACTCAAGCTGGATGAATTTGCGCTAAAGCCAGCAACCTTGGCGTTTCGAATCTGAGTTCTCCTTGTCCCAGCCTGATGCTCGCACTACACCACCTCCTGGTCAGGCTAATTGTACCTTTTTTTGTGGAACATTTAGTTGAATGGAATAGCTAGCAGAGTCACTGGTGCTATTTTAATTTCTTTCACTTTCATTACTCAATTCCTCTCAATTGTCTTAAGTGTATATACTCAAATTAATAGGAGTTATTTATTTTTTATTTTAAATGACAATTATTGGCTTTGTTATTTATTTTGTTATTTATATCTTAGAGAAAAAGAGAATAAAAGGAAAATGAGAAATATAAAGAAGGATTTCATTTATTGCAGACAGCAATATTTTTAAACATTTTTTTCTCATTTTGCTTTCTCTCTTATTTCCTGGCTACATGATACCTATACTAACCCCAGAATTCTTTATTCCACCATTATCAGTATGAGTTAAACACATGTTTGTTGTGCTCCAACAGTATAATATAAACCCCAATACCTGTAGCATGGAGGAGATACACAACATCTCTAGATGAGGGATTCATCCAGTCCAGTTGTATTGCCTCAACTTCATAACCCATTCATTTTGCTTTGGGCACATGAAACTCTTTATGCTAAACATGCATGTTGGATGGCATGGTAATCTCTGAAATGTTTTTCCTCTTCACACTCTAGTCCAGGTCTGCAAGAGACCATAAGTCTAATAGAAAGCCCTGTAGGCCCAGAAATAGCTGAACTGGCTTAGTTCCACTCCGTGGAAGAAAATCCCTTCTTTCTTGAATGAAAATTATTAATTGAGGCATTTCTTAAGAGAACTATGTCAGGGACATATAGTGAATGACAGAAGCCATTATTATCAAAGTATATACTTCATTATATTATGTATATGAGATTTAGTTGTATAATTTTCCAGTTATTTCATTTTTATTTTTTAAATTGATTTTATCAGGGTGACACTCTTTAACATAATTAAACAGATTTCAGGTGCCCAATTCTACAACATATCTCTGAAACCTTTCTAAAATTCCAGTCATCCTTTAGCAGCCTAACATTGATTTGTTTCTTTTCTGAGTTATTTAGGAAATATAAGAAAGAAATTATGATACAATGTGATAACCACAATTTATGAAGGGAAAGTACATGAATGTTCTATATTCTTCAGTTATAGCTAGATTCTTTTGTTTAGTTAGTTTTGTTTAGTTGTTATAAATGACATATGTATGTTCATGTTAAGTTTGCAAATCCAGGTGATAGGTATATAGATGTTCCCTATATAAGTCTTCTCATTTTTCTGTCTTTAAATTTTTTCATTAAAATACTGAGAGGAAAAGTCCAAAGCTTATGCTTTTAAAAATAGGTCTTTTGATATATTTCATTCCATAAACATCCATTAATTATCTACTATATGCACTTGGTTAAGTGTTATGGGCAAACTTGAATTCAACATGGTGTCTCCTTTAAGATTTATATCAATTATTGATTGTTACGATAATACTGCATGACCAACATGGTGGCATGCAACCATAATACTTTATTTTTATACTCATGAGTATGCTCATTTTTATACTCATAGGATTGTGAATTAGGTGATCTCCCCTGACTGCTTCAAATTGTAAATTCTGCTGGGTATGGTCCCTTGCTCTATTTTACCGAACATATATTCATTCTGAGATTCAGTCTCTTGTCATGATGATGGCAGAATTGAGGGAGGATAAACCCTGACAAGAAGTAGATTTCATTCCTTTGGTTATATGGCATCTGCTAAAACATATTGGCTGAAGCAAGTCACATGATTGAACCTAAAGTCAAGCAGAATGAAAGGAAGCTCTGCTTCTAGTGGGAGGAAGTATGAAACCACATGGGAAAGGGCATGCATGGTACAGGAAGGAAAGCACTGAAATCAAGCTGAAACCTACGACAAGAGGTTTGGTATTTACTTCTTGAAGTAGCAGACAAAATATTGCAATGCTGGCATTAAGATAATCATCTTGAACACAATAATAATGGATTGCTCTAATTGTTCAAAGGATAAACAAATATTATTAACTTCTAATCCATGGGCCAATTTTCCATACTCAGTGATTCTAACTTTAAATCATTTGAACGCTGCATAGATTAATCCACCTTAATTATCAGACTATGTTATAATAAGGAATGTAAGTGAATATTTATTAATCTCTTACTATTTTTAAGATTCTTCTCTAAATCTAGGCAAGTAGTAATAATTAATTTCCACTTCTTTTCTTTCAAAGAGGTTTCAATGTAGTGAAATATAAGGACATTTTGATTTTTTTATCAATTATTTTGTTAATGATAAATTTATAAGTGTTAAATTACAGACTTTAATTTTTAAACAATTTTTAGGAATAAACTAAATTTTTCTTGTATTTTAATAAAAGGTTTACATTTATTTAAAATTATACTCTTGTTGTATATATCAACACTGAAGGAAATCAACCACAATATTTTTATAATTAAAAATAAATAGCCTGACCTGTGGTGGCGCAGTGGATAAAGCGTCGACCTGGAAATGCTGAGGTCGCCGGTTCGAAACCCTGGGCTTGCCTGGTCAAGGCACATATGGGAGTTGATGCTTCTAGCTCCTCCCCCCTTCTCTCTGTCTCTCTCTCCTCTCTCTCCCTCTCTGTCTCTCTCCTCTCTAAAAAAATGAATAAATAAAAAAAAATAATGTGGAGAAAAAATAATGTGGGGGTGTAAGATCTTTATTGCTTGCAGAACTTCAAAAATCTTTTAATTTTCCATTAGTTTCAGCATAATGACTACTTAAATGGAAGGGAAAATAAACTTTTTGAGCCAAACTCTGTGATACAGACCCAGCCAGCATGTGCTATTAATTTAAACTCTTTCTTTCAATGATTTGATTATATTTTATGATATCACCCACTCAGTGGATTGAATATAGAAAATGTTTGATTTGGTTACTAAATAAGGGATAATGAAGGTCATAAAATGTCTACTAAAATGAATAAATTTCTATTAAGATAAAATGTATAAATAAGTCACCAACTGAAATCAATCTCCACATACATCGAGAAAGAGGGAGTATGTATGTGTATGTAAATATATAGATAAATAGAATGAATATATGGAGAGTATATAGTATGTATATATTTAAAATTACAGATTGCTTAGAATTTATAATGATTGATTATATTTATTTGCTCTATATAATTAAATTACTCCCTATAAATCACATATAGATCAACCTGTTCTTATATGCTGACATGAAAATTTATATGAGAATTTAAAAGCAAAAAATTTAAAACCACTTGCCAATCAGAACACATAAAACTAAAACGCCTGACAATTTCAAAGATTGTTGAGGATGTGAACTAACTAGAACCTTCATATCTTGCTGGTGGAGGTTTATAGTATTGGCACGATTGCTTTGGAATTCTCTTTGGCAGTATCATATAAATCTTAACATATGTACACTCTGTGACACAGGAATTCAACTCCTATGTATATAGCCTAAAGTAATGTATCTATGTACATACATCAAAATATATATACAACCCTGGCCAGATACCTCAGTTGGCTAGAGCATCGTCTGGAAGCACAGATGTTGCTGGTTTGATCCCTGGTCAGGGCACATGCAGGAACAGATTGATACGCCTATCTCTCTTGCTCTTCTTTCCTCTCTCTCTCTCTAAAATCAATAAAATAAACATTAAAAATTAAATATATATATATATACAAAGGTGTTTATAGCAGCAATATTCATATGACTTCTAAACTGAAGACAACCTAAATACATATTAACCCCAGAACAAATAAACATCTTGAAGAATATTCTCAATTGAACGCTAGACAACAATGAGAAGGATTAAATTACTGCTATACACCATAACATGGATGAGGATCAACATAATATTTGACAAAAGAAGCCAGTCAAAACTATACACTGTATAATTCCATTTATATAAAGTTCAAGACAAGGCAACACTAACATAAGATCTTAGAAATCAGTATGCTGGTTATTTTTATGGTGGTGCTTAGTGGGTGAAAGTGGGCACTATGGGGGGTGACTCAAAGGTGTTAATAATGTACTTTCTTTTTCATCTTGGTCATGATTAGATGGGTGTGTTTACTTTGTTAAAATATATCAAGCTGCATTATCAAATTTTGTGCATCTTTCTGAACATGTTATATATTTAAGAGCTTTAATTGAAAGATAGTCACTATACAAAGAATTGCACATATTTAATGTGCACAGTTCGATAAGTTTGGGCATAGGCAAAACACTTGTGAAAACATTACTACAATCAAGGTAATAGACAAATCCAGTACCTCTCAGAGTTTTCTTCTGTCCTTTTGTTTTGTGAATATGTTATATTTTTGTAAAACATTAACTTTGGAAAAAGGCACAGTCTTGTTTCTCAATGATTTCCTGCCACCCTTATTTTTCACAATTTCTGAAACAGCTGCTTAATAACTCTTAACACATTCTTACCACTTCCCATTATTTTTCATTCTCCAAATCATGGAGGAATTATTGTAATCTTTTCAAGTCCCTCATGCGATTCACTTACTATTAATTCTTATTGTGGAGAATAGACAGCAGACCTCAGAGAATTTACAGAGCCTCACTTCATTCTTGTATCTGCTAAAAGAAACTTTACATTACGAACCTTGATTATCGTTTCTCTCCATGCCACTTAGAAGGATATCTTTCATAACAACTTCGTCTGCTACCACCTTTCTGCCCAAAGTAATTTACAACAGCTATGGAAATTTTGAAATTAGATTGGAGACTTTCTGTCCCAAACCACATCCTTCCTGAAACAGAGGGAGCTTTGAATAGTTTGAGGTTATTCCTAATCCTGACAATAATATCTAAGAATAACAAAAGACTTAATGGCTTGATCTAGTCAGTCCATTTCTCAAATCAAAGGTGAGGACTTTATTTTTTCTTGAGAAATCAAGGTTAGGTCTGTCTCCAGGCATGCATTTTAAGCAGTGAACTTGAGTTCCTAAGAATGGAAGGCCTTGTAACTTAAGCACAGGGCATAGTCATTCAACTGGAAAGCCTTCAACAAAGGAATTGCTTCCTCATGAGCAGTATTAAAGCAACTTTCCATTACTAAGGCATGTTAAAATACCTCTTGGGCATTGTGCCAAATCTTTAAGCTGCATTATAGGCTTTTTTTAAAAATGTATTTTTCTGTGAAACAGCTCAAATATTCTTTCCTTTCTCTCTCCTTTTTTTCCTACCCCTTACAGACTCCATTAAAGTTACCCAATTTCAAACATTAATTTCTTCTATGGTTCTCGTAAAGTTTTACCCAGGGAGATATTGAGAAGCAAGTAATCTGATGATGGGGCAGAGTTCTTTTGTGACTAGAAGAGATGAAATCCCTGTAGAATGCAGACTTGTCAATTTTTTTTATTTTTGTCTTACACTAAAATATAGCTTGCATTATAAAGAAAATTTGCCAATAGTAAAAGATCAACAGCGTGACTTAGGAACAAAACAAATTTAATCATGAACTCCAGTCAGTTCCTTCAAATATTATTACTGGATTCTCTGGTTGTAAGTGGCCAGATGTGATGTGTGGGGTGATGTGTTTGACTGCTGGCTGTTTCACCTAAATCTATTTTACCTTTTTCCTTAGTTATGTGAGGTAACCCAACTGGTGGCCATAGTCCCCAATCTCCTTTGCAACTATGTATGGCCACTCAATTAAATTCTTGCTAATAAAATAGGAGCATGTTTGTCAAATAAGTTTGTAAAATATAATTTTCATGCTTTTTCACTTATAGTTTGCATTGGGGGCTGGGCAGTGCCAGTTATATGTGGTCTGTGAAATTGCAAACTATCTTTCTGTTTGGGAAGGACCATTGTTCACTAATGTTTGCTGGAGGAGAGGTTTTCCAGCCAGAGAGTTTGTGCAGAGAGAGAGAGAGAAGAGGCAGAAAGAAGCTATGTTTGCAGAGTGAGAGAAGAGGGAATGCAGAGTACTAAAGAAAAAGCCAGTTTTGCAGAGAGAGAAGAAGAAGGAGAAAAAAGCCATATTGGCAGGGAAGGTGTGCAGATGAGGAACCAGCACTGAGGGACTTTAGGAGCCCTACTGAGGTTGGTGGGGGGCTTTGATTCTAGGAGGAACTAGAGAAGATTCTCCTGGTTGTGGAACTGGAGAATGGGTAGTGGCTTTGGAAGCCCTGAATGTAAATGGAAGTGTTTTCCCTGTGTGTTTGCTCATTGGCCCATGTGAAACTTTAATAAAAGAATGGCCTACCATTTTTTGGCTTCACTGTTTCTTTAACATCTGTCTGAATTCAATGAGAACCTGCATGTGAGTGGCCATGATGGCGGCAGCCGCTGGCTCTATAGAGCACAAAGAATTTTTGCTTGATCTGGATTTCCTCTGTTTCCTCTTTACACATGTTGAAGATCAAATGAGGCAGTGGCCAGCTATCACCCTACAGAATAGAGCTGTGTGCTAATGGGTTGCATAGCACCAACATGGAAGGTGCTTTAACGTTGAATATCTTGATGGCATTGAGCCACACCTCCAGTCTAGACGTTGATTTCACATGAGAAAATAATATACTTCTGCCCACTTTTAGCCATTATACATTTTTATCTTTGTTCTGGCAACTAATATTTATCCTGACTAATTCAGATAGCAGTTCTAGATATTTCTTCTAATTCTTATCTCATCAGGCACAAGGGTGGTAACGTGCCTGATAGTGTTTGTGTTTTCTCTACACACTTTCCCACACCTTTGGAAATTATCCTTTCATTAAACATCCTCACTTCTATTTGGAACCTAAAAAAACAATGTAGGTGAACAAACAAAGCAAAAACAGGTGCATAGACACAGAGAAAAGTGGCAAGAGGGGTTGGAGGACTGGGTGAAAAATGATGAAGTGACTGAGAAATTCAGATTGGTAGTTACAAAATAGATTTTTTTTTAATTTCAGCATTCCACTCCTTCCTTTGACTATTTCTCACTTAAGTTCTAAAATAAACTGCTTCTGCTGCCCTTTTAAGAACTATGTTCTGGGGAAACAGGTCTATTCATTCTCACTTCCATATTTACATCCTTTTGGTTAAACCTGAAGTAAGAAAATGTGGAGAGCAAAATCTCTAGCAATTACAAGCTGTGATATTGATCAAGTTTTTAAAGGCTTTTTGAGCATCAATTTCCTCCTCTGAAAAATGTAGATGATAATAACAAAGCATGATGCTAAGTGATCTAGAAATGAATGTACAAGAATATGATGACTACTGTCCTGAAGGTATTTAACAGCTAATTTCAGAAGACTAAATGAATTATAGGATGACCTCTTTGATGGCAAAATACATATCTGGTTACTATAAATTAATATTTCTAACACTTTCCACCATGCTTTATACATACCTAATATTAAATATATATTAGTTTATAGTGATAAGCAGAAAAACGTGAAATGAGGAGTTTTTTAAAAATCATCATCACATTTAATGAAATAAATCATTCTAACTGACATTTTAAGAAAAGACTATAACTTTTTAAAAATATTATTAGTTTCTCAACCCTGGCTGCTTGGCTCAGTGGTAGAGCGTTGTCCTGGTGTGAAGAAATCCTGGATTTGAGTCCCGGTCAGGGCACACAGATGTAGCAACCATCTGCTTCTCCTCACCTCCCCCTCACCCTTATCTCTTTCTCTCTTTCTCTACCCTTCCCACAGTCATGGCTAGATTGTTTTGAGCACTTTGGCCCTGGATGCTAAAGATGGCTTCATGGAGGTGCTGAAAATAACTTGGTTGTGAGCACTGGCCCCAAGTGGAGGTCACCAGGTGGATTAGGGTACAAGCAGGAGTCTGTCTCTCTATCTCCCCTCCTCTTACTTAAATTAAAAAAAAAAAACAGGGAAAAATGTCATGATGTATATATTTTTAAATCTCCCACATAAACTGATGACTGCAACAATGTATTACTTTACTTTGATTTCTAGAAACTACTTCAAATAGTATATCTGAAGCTAAACTCTTATTTTCCTCAATCTCAGTCCCCTCCCCACAGAATTGTCTCCTTCTGTAGTCTTTTCTTCCTCAATAAGACAATTCCATTTTTAATTGCCTCAGACTGGAAATTTTTGTGTTTGTCTTGAGTCCTTACTTTCTCTCACTCCCCATGTTCAATTCAATAAGAAATACCAGTCCCTACACACTTGCTACTTGGTTCATGCCATGCTGACATCAAGTCACATCCAGCTTATATTGGAAATCATCTCTTAACTGGTTTCCTTGTTTAGCTCCTGGTAATCAAAGTGGTCTTTAAAAAAATCAGCCACATTACGTCACCTCTCTTCTAAAAATCTTTAAGGGCTTCTCATCTCTTTTAAAATAAAATCTGTATCCCTTACTCTAATCTGCATTGTCTCTGGTAATCTATTCCCTGGCTACTTCTGACCTATTCTTCTATCCTGCCCTTTACTTATCCTTCTCTAGTTATCAGCCTCCTTTCTTTACCTCAACTACTAAAATTGGTATACTGGGATAATTTCTTCAGATTGCAATATGGCTTCATCAGTCACTTCATTCATGTCTCTGTTTGAATGTCACTGCATCAGAGCACTGCCATGACCATTGTAATTAAAATAGCTAGCTATAGATAAATGTATGTATACATATAAATATAATGATATGTCTTTAACCACACATTAATATCATTAGTTATGAATTTTACAAGCAAAGTCTCTGGTTTTGGTCTTCGTTAACTATTATTACCTTATGCTTAAGATAACTCTTGATGCATATTAACATAAAAAAACAGTTGACTGAATGAATTAGTACAATTATTACATAGAACTTGGTGGAAATTAGGGGAAGCATTTAAAGAAACAATCTACCACTAGTTTCTTTTCTCTTTCAGTTCACTTAGGGTTACAGGAGCAATAATTAAGTACCTGAACTCACTTTGGAAACTATTGAATAGAATGATAATTAGACTCTGTGAAAGAGTTGGCTTCTTTTAGCTACAGTAATCTTTTCTATATTTCTAGATTTAAAGTCATCCAGTTGTGCGATGATTAGCAACCGAGTTAAAGCAGTGGCAAAGGAATTAGAATGAGGAGGATGGATGAAGAAGGCTGAGAAAGAATTTATAGAACTGGATAACATATCAGGTGTGGAAGGTGAAGGAGAGGGGAAGAGGCTGAAACTTGCCAGTCTGGGAAATTGAGTCAGTAGATATAAAATTTTGCTATTTTGCCTTTATTGAGAAACTCCTACTTCTTCTTCACCAACACATTGCCTTGACATCAACATTGGCAACTCTCATGAAGAATTAGCTTTTATCTGGAAGAAATAATGTGAACAGTGTAAAATAACAATTACAAATGAGCTGATTGAGTTTCCTGTAGCATAAGACAAGGACAAGGAAAAAAAAAAACCTAAAAGCAACTCTTAAAAATAAGGCAGTTATCTCAAGAATGAACATGGTAGCATTTAAAATCCTGACTACTGAGCACTTTTAAAACTATTGCCTTTGTTCAAACAAGTGTTGCCACTTGTCTGCTGACTTCCCTTCTTTTTCGCCCTACTGAGATAATCAGTCATTTTTGTGTCAACAGACTTACATCCTGTGTAACAAAATAAAAGAATAATGGAACTCTGTGGACTTCAACTAGTCCACTGAACATTCAAAGGAAATAATTTCAGATTTAAATTCTTGATCAATAATTTAACCTAAACCTTGTTTCACTAAATAATATATTCATATGCAACAAAGTAAGGGAGTTGCATAGACCAAAAGTTCTCAAACTTAATTATGCATCAAAGTCACTTGAGGAGCTTCTAAGAACTCAGATTCGAGGGCCCCAGCTCCAAAGATTCCAATTCAGTAAGTATGGAATAGGGCTAGATCGTTTTCATTTCTAATGACTTCCTTCAGGATAATGATGTTGGTGATCTAAGGACTACACTTTGAGAAGCACTGTCATAGAGTACTACTTCTCTGTTACCGGAGAAAGTGTTCTTCAAAATATTAAAATTTAAATCCAGATGTAGAGTAATAGCTATGAGACTGAGATAGTCATTCATCCTTGTCATTGCCAGTAGGACAATTTTACACTACCCTGAACCTCTAAGAGATGTAATCCTTGAATGAAGTGTTAATTAACCACATCACTAGTGAAACAGAGAAAATGAGGAAAAGAGAAGCAAAGAAATGAAGTTTCTAAGTCTCTGTCCTGGAAATGTAGTTCTGGCTTTTACAGAAAAAAAATATTTTTAAACATTCAAGTAAACCCTTATTTTCTACAGCCATTGTCAATCACAAAATGGTCTGTAAGGTCAGGCTTGACAATTTAGCTTTAGAGAGTCAAGCTAAGAGGATAGAGAAAATATCTGTAGGCAATTTTTCTAAATATTTATGTAAAGCATGAGCTGCCTTCCCTTATATTTAAATATAATTTCAAATTTAACTAACTTATTTTCTAACCTTAAGGGTTTTCAAAAATATATTTACAGACAAATTCTCAGAATCTATGACATCTTTCTGTAATTCATCCATCCATTGTATAATATGAAAGGTTTTCGCTGCCTGAGATACTTGTTCCATGCTAAATGCCTTAGATTGCAATAATATTTTCACATCAAACTATTGAAGCGTGTTTTCTGCTAAAATAGGTTCTGTAATATATTTGGGAACATCATCTCTCCAAACAAAGAAAATAAAACTGAAAAAGTCCTCTTCTCCAGAGAAAAGTAGAAAAAATTAATTACAGTTTATATTCAATATTATTCTGTATTAGTTTCAGAAGTGAAACTGCGGCCCTGGCCGGTTGGCTCAGCAGTAGAGCGTCGGCCTGGCGTGCGGGGAACCCGGGTTCGATTCCCAGCCAGGGCACATAGGAGAAGCGCCCATTTGCTTCTCCACCCCACCCCCCTCCTTCCTCTCTGTCTCTCTCTTCCCCTCCTGCAGCCAAGGCTCCATTGGAGCAAAGATGGCCCGGGCGCTGGGGAGGGCTCCTTGGCCGCTGCCCCAGGTGCTAAAATGGCTCTGGTCGTGGCAGAGCGATGCCCCGGAGGGGCAGAACATCGCCCCCTGGTGGGCAGAGCTTTGCCCCTGGTGGGCGTGCGGGGTGGATTCCGGTCCGGCGCATGCGGGAATCTGTCTGACTGTCTCTCCCCGTTTCCAGCTTCAGAAAAAATACAAAAAAAAAATACAAAAAAAAAAAGTGAAACTGCATAGTGGTTAGACAATCAAATCATGTACTTTATAAAGCAGTCCTTTTGATATTTCACCTGGCCCATACATAGTTTTTATGATATTATTAATTATATTCCCTGTGCTATAATTTACATCTCTGTGACTCTTTTGTAACTACTTATTTGTACTTCTTAATCCCTTTATCATTTCATCCAACTTCCCAATCTCTCCTCTCTGTCAGCTGTCACTGTTCTCTGGGTCTATGAGTTTGTTTCTATTTTGTTTATTTAGTTCTTTAGATTCCACATATAAATGAAATTGTATAGTATTTGTGTTTCTCTGACTTATTTCACTTAGCATAGTACCCTCTCTAGATACATCTATGCCATGGGTCCCCAAACTATGGCCTGCGGGCCGCATGCGGCCCCCTAAGGCCATTTAGCCGGCCCCCCGCCACACTTCCGGAAGGGGCACCTCTTTCATTGGTGGTCAGTGAGAGGAGCATAGTTCCCACTGAAATACTGGTCAGTTTGTTGATTTAAATTTACTTGTTCTTTATTTTAAATATTGTATTTGTTCCCGTTTTGTTTTTTTACTTTAAAATAAGATATGTACAGTGTGCATAGGGATTTGTTCATAGTTTTTTTTTATAGTCCAGCCCTCCAATGGTCTGAGGGACAGTGAACTGGCCCCCTGTGTAAAAAGTTTGGGGACCCCTGATCTATGCTGTTACAAATGGAAAGATTTCCTTCTTTTTTTTTTTTACAGCTGAGCAGTATTCTGTTGTGTAAATGTGCCACAGCTTTTATACCCACTTGTCTACTGATGGACACTTGGGCTTGCTTTTATAACTTGGCTATTGTAAATAATGCTGCAATGAACATGGGGGTCCATATATATTCTTTCAAATTAGTGTTTTGTGTTTCTTTGGATATACAGTATTCCCATAAGTAGAATTACTGGGACAAAAGGTATTTCCATTTTTAATTTTTTGAGAAATCACCATACTGCTTTCCACAGTGGATTCCTCAATCTGAATTCCCAAAAACAGTGGACAAGGGTTCCTTTTTCTCCACACCCTTGCCAAATCTTTTTTGCTGATTTATTGATGATAAGCAGTCTGACAGGTGGAAAATGGTTATCTCATTATGGTTTTGATTTGTATCTCTCTGATGATTAGTGATATTGAACACCTTTTCATATGTCTATTGTCCATCTGTAGGCCTTTTTTAGATAAGTTTCTATTCAGGTCCTTTGTACATTTTACAAATGGATTTTTTGTTTTTCTGGCGTTGAGTTGTCTGAGTTGTTTTTAAATTTTTGATATTAACCCCTCAAAGATACTTGTTGATGATAAAACTTTTAGGGTCCTGCACAATGCCAAGAATAGTGCCTGAAACACAGTACACATTTTATATCCTTGCTCAGTGATTGATTACCTAATTCAAATGGGTTGATAATACATTAACCACTATTGATCTTATTGTCATGCATTTTGGCTTCCCAGAAGAAGTGAGTGACTGAAAATAAAGTTTATGTTTGAAAAATGGCTGCATTTAAATGGTAAAATAAATGGTAAGCATAACAACAGAGTATGAATTTCAATAGTATATATGATCTTCATGTAAGTGGGAATAGAATATGAAACTAGTCTTTACTCAGGAAAATTAATCAACAGCCTTGAAATTATTTTTAAGAGATATATTTCTATACTTTTAATTTAGCAGGTTAGAATTTACTTGAATGCAATTCACAATGATGAGTGGACATTTTTCTGTATTTTTCTATATTGTCTTTAGGCTTAACCTATCCCTCGTAGCATTTTTTATAGCGATTTAGGGGAGGAAAAAGTTTTCCTCAACCCTCTCAGTGTCCTGGGCTGGGTCTGAAAATAAAAATGATGAAGACAGATTAATAGAAGAAAAGCATACACATTGTGTTGAATTTTTATATGTATGCTGGAGCCATCACAAGAGGATGAAGACTTGAAGAAGTGAGCAGAACAGGAAACTTTTATACCTTCGAAAGAAAGGCATGCTAAATTTGTGAAGAATTGGCAAGACAAAGGCATTTGGGCTAAGATTAGTAAATGGTGAAAAAGTAACTAGGAAGATAAGAGTTCCTTTAACAATGTTTGTTTATACACAGAACTCAACCTCCCAATTCCCTGTGTCTAGTGATAAGAACATCTTCCTTCCTCCTGGTACAAGGTGGATACCTTTCATGTGAGAGTGTTATGACCTGTTTTAGGGAAGAAGGGCAAGAGAGGAGAGGTCAGAGGGACTTTTCTGCTTCTGTTGGTTTTCTAAACCCGTCAGCTTAAGATATTCAATATACCAAGGTGCCATATTTGGGGACAGCATGTCCTGAACCCCATCACATTATCACTTTACATTTTGTATTTTGGAAGTCGGACAAGGGTATTACATACTGAAACCAAACTTCATAACCCTTAAGATTGTGACTAGGTGAAGGAGAAGGGGAAGAACTCGAAGAGTTCTGTGCTTCTTGTACGTGATCATTAAAACCTTGAAATTATTATTATTTTAAAACACCAGAGGCAGGCTCCCAGTGTAATCCTGTGGCATTAAAAAAGGCTTAAGTTGAAGACTATAGGGGAAATCTCACTTTTTAAATATAATCAAAGTGTAAAATCAGACTTTTCAGTGATGAAAATACAAAGTGGGCTAAATGAGTATAAATATTTTATTTAAAAAGATCTTGGAATTTTCTTAGAAATTAGGGTAAGATAACTCAATAGAATTAATTTGAAATTTTAAATACAGAAAAGCATGAAATGTTTGTGATAAAGATAACAAGATTTAAAAGCATGTAATTGACCAAGACATGTCTTAAATATACTATATAAATCAGATTATTTAGGAAACCTATTAAAATTAACTTTTCATAATTAAAACTGACTTCCGTAGTCACAGTGAAATTTTCATGTTATAGTTAATGACTTCCACAGTCACAGTGAAATTTTCATGTTATATTTAATCTGGATAATTAGTACGGTATTGATCTTGATACGGAAGTTTAACTAAACTGTGTGTAAAGAATGTGATTATATTTTCCAAAACTGTTGGTTAATTTTCAATGCATTTTGCTTTGAACTTTTTTTCCCGTTCACTTGGGACTGTCATAAAGTCTACTCCTCACACTTCAACCCCTTCCTGATTGAGAAAGCATGGCTGAGGAAGATCATTCCTATTCACTGCCTTATATTTCAGAAGAGGGCTCGAACACGTGACTATAGTTAGTTATATGATACAATTTACTACTCTGTAGACCTTTTCTCCAAGGATAATTGTGCAAATAAAAATAAAAAACAGCCACATTTTAACTTATCAAACCAGAATTTACTTCTTATTCAACTATGTTTTCAAGAGGATAGAATGAACTAAGGGACCAATGAAATCAAAATTTGTTGTATACCAGCATGGTACCAATGAATCAAAATGACAGATATAGAGAAACCTACCTAATTACATGTTCCTGAATTGCGTCAATGGTCTGACTTAAGGGGACACCGTCCAGTAAGTGTCCTGCCTGCTAAAGTAATATTAAAATGGGATTTGCAGAGCTCTCAGTAACTGTGCTGCTACTTTTTCACTATGTTTAACCACTGATGTTTAAAGATAGCTGTAAGGCTGGTGGCATTGCAGGTTCACATTGGATTCAGGCAGAAGGTAAAGAAACTGTGTTGGATTCAGGCAGAAAGTAGAGAGGAAGGGAGAGAGAAAGAAACCGAAACATTGATATGTCTCTGTATGTGCCCTGACCAGAGATTGAACCAGCCACCTTTGCATATCAGAACGATACTCCAACCAACGGAGCTATTTGGCCAGGGCTAAACATAACTTTTTCTAATAATCCAAATGACCTTTGTTGAGTGCAAGCTAGTCACAAGATATGTTACATTAAGTTAAAAACATAAAGAAGATACATTTCCCCCTTTATGTACCTTAAAATCTGGTTTGAGAAGCAGATACAGAAAGGGCTATCTTTTGTACAACATGGTAGGACAAGGATAAGTTATGCATAAGGTCGTATGGGAACCCAGACTGGAAACACTCAGTTTTGTTTTTGAAGTATCTCACATCTTTGCCAAAAGTAACACCATGGGAGTGACGTCACGGAAATGGCGCCGTGAGCAGCGCGTCCGACAGCTCTCCCCTAAATCACAACAAATTTATCAACTAGAAACAAAAATTTATCCTCGGAGCATTCCGGAGTTCCACACAAACTGATAGCGAAAGGACTGTTATCACTTGAATCTGAGAGACAAGGGTGTGGAGGAATCTACCACAGGGACGTTCTTTCAAACCGCAAGGAAGTGCGCCTGTGGTGAGTCAGCCCATATACTTGGGAACCGTGAGCCGCTGCGAGCGGCCGCCGCGAGCCCCCGCGAGCCGCCGCCGCGAGTGGCCGCCGCAAACCGCCACCGCGAGCGGCCGACACGAGCCGCCGCGAGCAGCCGCCCGCGCACCTGGTCCGGTTGAGCACCGCTGACGTTCCCAGTGGCCCACACACTGGAGGTCGGGGTCGCCGGCCAACGGTGCCCGGGCACGCGTGCCTTGGGCATTCCACGCGCCCAGGGCGCCCTGCTGGCCCGCACACCCAGGGGGCTCCATTATCCTGCGCCTGGTGCGGTCCAGCCGCCAGCAGCGGGGCGAGCGGGAGAGGCTTGGGAGATTCTCTCCGTGGGCGGGGCACCTCACCCAGCCATTCAAGCTAACAATCAAGCGTTGGGGGAAGAGCATGCGCAGGCAGCCTAAAATACCTTCGGAAGCACAGCTGCGACCCAATCACTGAAATTAGCTTAACCCATGAAATCTGCGCACCCTCGGTTCTAATTGATAAGATCTCTCTCAGTTCAGCGATCCAAGACAAGAGGCGTGATATTTTTTAGTGCCTCTCGCTAAAGGGGCGGGGGCAACTTCTGATTGATAGAGCCTCCATATTCAGGGATAAACGCTAACAAGAAGGACTTGGCAGATAATAAGGTCTATACTACACTAGTCATAAGCAGAGACTAGTGCCTCTTCTTCCCTGCAAAAACAGGCTACAAAGTGTGGAAAGCCTGGGTTGAGAGGTCCAACTAAATGATAGGCGCTGAACAGTCATCTTGACAACAATTGACTCCCACCCCCGCCTGATTACACTGGAGGCCCTGACTGTCAGAGCCTTTCCCAAAGCCTTGCACTGAGTGGGGATAGAGTGGGGATTTCCCAGCTCTTTGAGCCTCTTACTCCCCAGGCAGAAGCAGTTGCAGCCTTATAGCTGGATCACCAGGCTGCTAATTCAGAAAGGGGGGACTAGGAGAGAGAATCCAGGAAAGCAAACTCTCTCATCGTTGGACCCTGCAAACGCCAACAAGCCTTTACCTCATGCAAGACTAAAGCCAATTATATGACATTGCCATAGAATCCCATCAACTGCAAATCCCTACCTAAGAGTGACACAGGGGCAGAGCCTGGGGTACAGAGTCACCGACCAGGAAGAGAGAGAGAAAAGAAAAAGGAAGAAGTTAACCTCTCAAAATCAAGAAAAACCCACAGACTTTACAACTTGATCCACTAATTTTTTGTTGTTGTTGTTGTTTGTTTCTTCTATCTTATTACCTTTATTTCCTCCACCTCGGTCCTTCTATTCTCTGCCCATCTTATGCTTCCCCTTTCTTGAACTACACTACCCATGAGTGTTGCATTTTATTTTTCTTCTTCATCCTCACCCTCCTTTAGGGTTATACTCCAAAACACTTAACTCTCACTCTCTCCTCTTTTGTTTTTTTGTCTTGCTTTATTTTGTTTTTTTCTCTTCCTATTTTATTTCTTCCTTCGTTTTTCTCTTTTTCTTATTTTTTTCCTTTCTATTCGTTTTTTCTTTTCTCATTTTACTTTCCTCCCATATAATCCTCAATCACGAACAAATTAGTTAATTTGGGACTCAAGGCTTTTTTTTGGCTTTATTTCTCTTTTTTGCTTTTGTTTTTATTTTTTTTTCTTGTTTGTTTATTTTTGTGGCATTTTGGGTGCTCCCAACCCAAGGTCTCCATTGTATTTAGTCTTCGCTCCACTTAATACAACAGATTTTTACTTATTATTTTTATTTTTTCTTCTTTATTATTCTTTTTTGGTCCTTTTTTCTGGTTCCCTCTTATCCCTCTCATTATATCTCTGAGTTGACCATCACTTACAAGCAAATCATCTTATGCTTGTCTAAGATTTTCTTCTTTTTTTTTTTTTTTGCATTTAGTAGGTCCCTACTCCCTTTTTTTTTGCCCCTTGAACTCTTCACCCCAAATCAGGCCCTCCATTATAGGCACGATATTTCCCTGAGGAGGGGAGAGGAGGGAAAGAGAAGAGAGAAAAAAAGGGGGAAATAATAAATTATTACTGTTTTTTTTTGTGGGGGTGTTTTACCTTTTTTTTTTTTTTTACTTTTTACTCTTTATTAATTCTAATTAGTGCTATCAATAAGACCACCCTCAGATGCCGATAAGAAAGAGGAAATCGAATATTATGGATACAAAAGAAAGAGAGGTAACACAAATAGATGTGGAAAAATCTATGGAGAAAAGACTTAACATATTGGAAGCCTTGGAGCTAAATGACAGAGAATTTAAAATAGAAATCTTAAAAATACTCAGAGATATACAAGAAAACACAGAAAGGCAATATAGGGAGATCAGAAAACAACTCAATGAACACAAAGAATATATTACCAAGGAAATCGAAACTATAAAAACAAATCAAACAGAAATGAAAAACTCAATTCACGAGCTGAAAAACGAGGTAACAAGCTTAGCTAACAGAACAGGCCAGATTGAAGATAGGATTAGTGAAATAGAAGACAAACAACTTGAGGCACAACAGAGAGAAGAAGAAAGAGACTCAAAAATAATAAAAAACGAGAAAGCCCTACAGGAATTGTCTGACTCCATCAGAAAGAATAACATAAGAATAATAGGTATATCAGAGGGAGAAGAGAAAGAAAATGGAATGGAGAATATACTCAAACAAATAATAGACGAGAACTTCCCAAGCCTGTGGAAGGAACTAAAGCCTCAAATTCAAGAAGCAAACATAACACCAAGTTTTCTTAACCCCAACAAACCCACTCCAAGGCACATCATAATAAAGATGACACAAACCAATGACAAAGAAAAAATTCTCAAGGCAGCCAGGGAAAAGAAGAGTACAACATATAGAGGAAGGCCTATTAGATTATCATCAGATTTCTCAGCAGAAACTCTACAAGCTAGAAGAGAGTGGACCCCAATATTTAAAGCCCTGAAAGAGAGGAACTTTCAGCCAAGAATACTATACCCATCAAAGCTATCCTTCAAGTATGAAGGAGATATAAAAACATTCACAAATACAGAAAAGATGAGAGAATTTATCAACAGAAAGCCCCCACTCCAGGAAATACTAAAGGGGGTTTTCCAACCAGATTCAAAGAACAAAAGAAAACAACACCACAAGTAACAGCTCCACCAAGAACACAATAAAACCAAACTTAAACTGTGACAACAAAGGAAAAAAAGGGGGGAGAGGATGGAGATTAACAGTAGCAAAGGATGATGAAGTGCAGAAATACTTATAAGATAGGGTACTACAATGAATATGGTAGGTACCCTTTTCATTACTTAATGGTAACCACCCTTGAAAAAACCACCACAAAAACACTTGACTTAAAAAAGGTAGCAACAGGTCCTGGCCAGTTGGCTCAGCGGTAGAGCGTTGGCCTAGCGTGCGGAGGACCCGGGTTCGATTCCCGGCCAGGGCACACAGGAGAAGCGCCCATTTGCTTCTCCACCCCTCCGCCGCGCTTTCCTCTCTGTCTCTCTCGTCCCCTCCCGCAGCCAAGGCTCCATAGGAGAAAAGATGGCCCGGGCGCTGGGGATGGCTCTTTGGCCTCTGCCCCAGGCGCTAGAGTGGCTCTGGTCGCAACATGGCGACGCCCAGTATGGGCAGAGCATCGCCCCCTGGTGGGCAGAGCGTCACCCCTGGTGGGCGTGCCGGGTGGATCCCGGTCGGGCGCATGCGGGAGTCTGTCTGACTGTCTCTCCCTATTTCCAGCTTCAGAAAAATGCAAAAAAAAAAAAAAAAAAAAAAAAAGGTAGCAACAGAGGAAAGAAGTATGGAACACAAACAAACAAAAACAAATGATAGAAAAACAAAAGAGAAGAATCAAACTAGATACAAAACTAACAGAAAGCAATTTATAAAATGGCAGTAGGGAACCCACAAGTGTCAATAATTACACTAAATGTAAATGGATTAAACTTACCAATAAAAAGACACAGAGTAGCAGAATGGATTAAAACAGAAAATCCAACTATATGCTGCCTACAAGAAACACATCTAAGCAACAAGGATAAAAACAAATTCAAAGTGAAAGGCTGGAAAACAATACTCCAAGCAAACAACACCCAAAAAAAAGCAGGCGTAGCAATACTCATATCTAATAATGCTGACTACAAGACAGAAAAAGTACTCAGAGACAAAAATGGTCATTTCATAATGATTAAGGGGAAGCTGAATCAAGAAGACATAACAATCCTTAATATATATGCACCAAACCAAGGAGCACCAAAATATATAAGACAGCTACTTATTGACCTTAAAACAAAAACTAACAAAAATACAATCATACTTGGAGACCTCAATACACCGCTGACGGCTCTAGATCGGTCATCCAAACAGAGAATCAATAAAGATATAGTGGCCTTAAATGAAATACTAGAACACCTGGATATGATAGACATCTACAGGACACTTCATCCCAAAGCGACAGAGTATACATTTTTCTCTAGTGTACATGGAACATTCTCAAGAATTGACCATATGTTGGGCCACAAAGACAATATCAGCAAATTTAGAAAAATTGAAATTGTACCAAGCATATTTTCTGATCATAAAGCCTTGAAACTAGAATTCAACTGCAAAAAAGAGGGGGAAAAACCCACAAATATGTGGAAACTAAACAACATACTTCTAAAAAATGAATGGGTCAAAGAAGAAATAAGCGCAGAAATCAAAAGATATATACAGACAAATGAAAATGAAAATACGACATATCAGAATCTCTGGGATGCAGCAAAAGCAGTAATAAGAGGAAAGTTCATATCACTTCAGGCCTATATGAACAAACAAGAGAGAGCCAAAGTAAACCACTTAACTTCACACCTTAAGGAACTAGAAAAAGAAGAACAAAGACAACCCAAAACCAGCCGAAGAAAGCAGATAATAAAAATCAGAGCAGAAATAAATGAAATAGAGAACAGAAAAACTATAGAAAAAATCAATAAAACAAGGAGCTGGTTCTTTGAAAAGATCAACAAAATTGACAAACCCTTGGCAAGACTCACCAAGGAAAAAAGACACAGGACTCAAATAAATAAAATCCAAAATGAAAGAGGAGAGATCACCACAGACATCATAGAAATACAAGGAATTATTGTAGAATACTATGAAAAATTATATGCCACCAAATACAACAATCTAGAAGAAATGGATAAATTCCTAGAACAATACAACCTTCCTAGACTGAGTCATGAAGAAGCAGAAAGCCTAAACAGACCAATCAGCAGGGAGGAAATAGAAAAAACTATTAAAAATCTCCCCAAAAATAAAAGTCCAGGCCCAGACGGTTATACTAGTGAATTCTATCAAACATTCAAAGAAGACTTGGTTCCTATTCTACTCAAAGTCTTCCAAAAAATTGAAGAAGAAGCAATACTTCCAAACACATTTTATGAGGCCAACATAACTCTCATACCAAAACCTGGCAAGGATGGCACAAAGAAAGAAAACTACAGACCAATATCTCTAATGAATACAGATGCTAAAATACTAAACAAAATACTGGCAAACCGAATACAACAACATATTAAAAAAATAATACATCATGATCAAGTGGGATTCATCCCAGAATCTCAAGGATGGTTCAACATACGCAAAACGGTTAACGTAATACACCATATCAACAAAACAAAGAACAAAAACCACATGATCTTATCAATAGATGGAGAAAAGGCTTTTGATAAAATACAACACAATTTTATGTTTAAGACTCTCAACAAAATGGGTATAGAAGGAAAATATCTCAACATGATAAAGGCCATATATGATAAACCATCAGCCAACATCCTATTAAACGGCATAAAACTGAGGACTTTCTACCTTAAATCAGGAACAAGACAGGGTTGTCCACTCTCTCCACTCTTATTCAACGTGGTGCTAGAAGTTCTGGCCAGAGCAATCAGACAAGACAAAGAAATAAAAGGCATCCATATCGGAAAAGAAGAAGTAAAGCTATCACTTTTTGCTGATGATATGATCCTATACATCGAAAACCCGAAGGACTCCACAAAAAGATTATTAGAAACAATAAACCAATACAGTAAGGTTGCAGGATACAAAATTAACATACAAAAGTCCATAGCCTTTCTATATGCCAACAATGAAATATTAGAAAACGAACTCAAAAAAATAATCCCCTTCATGATTGCAACAAAAAAAATAAAATACCTAGGAATAAACATAACAAAGAATGTAAAGGACCTATATAATGAAAATTACAAAGCATTGTTAAGGGAAATCGAAAAAGATACAATGAGATGGAAAAATATTCCTTGTTCTTGGATAGGAAGAATAAATATAATCAAAATGGCCATATTACCCAAAGCAATATACAAATTTAATGCAATTCCCATCAAAATCCCTATGAGATTTTTTAAAGAAATGGAACAAAAAATCATCAGATTTATATGGAACTATAAAAAACCCCGAATAGCCAAAACAATCCTAAGGAAAAAGAATGAAGCTGGGGGCATCACAATACCTGACTTTAAACTATATTATAGGGCCACGATAATCAAAACAGCATGGTATTGGAAGAAAAATAGACACTCAGACCAATGGAACAGAATAGAAAGCCCAGAAATAAAACCACATATATATGGTCAAATAATCTTTGATTAAGGGGCCAACAACACACAATGGAGAAAAGAAAGCCTCTTCAACAAATGGTGTTGGGAAAACTGGAAAGCCACATGCAAAAGAATGAAACTCGACTACAGCCTGTCCCCGTGTACTAAAATTAATTCAAAATGGATCAAAGACCTAAATATAAGACCTGAAACAATAAAGTACATAGAAGAAGATAAAGGTACTAAAATCATGGACCTGGGTTTTAAAGAACATTTTATGAACTTGACTCCAATGGCAAGAGAAGTGAAGGTAAAGATAAATGAATGGGACTACATCAGAATTAAAAGTTTTTGCTCAGCAAGAGAAACTGATATCAAAATAAACAGACAGCCAACTATATGGGAACTGATATTTTCAAACGACAGCTCAGATAAGGGCCTAATATCCAAAATTTACAAAGAACTCATAAAACTCAACAACAAACAAACAAACAATCCAATAAAAAAATGGGAAGAGGACATGAACAGACACTTCTCCCAGGAAGAGATACAAATGGCCAACAGATATATGAAAAGATGCTCAGCTTCATTAGTTATTAGAGAAATGCAAATCAAAACTACAATGAGATACCACCTCACTCCTGTTAGATTAGCTATTATCAACAAGACGGGAAATAGCAAATGTTGGAGAGGCTGTGGAGAAAAAGGAACCCTCATTCACTGTTGGTGGGACTGTAAAGTAGTACAACCATTATGGAGGAAAGTATGGTGGTTCCTCAAAAAACTGCAAATAGAACTACCTTATGACCCAGCAATCCCTCTACTGGGTATATACCCTAAAACCTCAGAAACATTGATACGTGAAGACACATGTAGCCCCATGTTCATTGCTGCACTGTTCACAGTGGCCAAGACATGGAAACAACCAAAAAGCCCTTCAATAGAAGACTGGATAAAGAAGATGTGGCACATATACACTATGGAATACTACTCAGCCATAAGAAATGATGACATCAGATCATTTACAGCAAAATGGTGGGATCTTGATAACATAAGGAGTGAAATAAGTAAATCAGAAAAAAACAAGAACTACATGATTCCATACATTGGTGGAACATAAAAATGAGACTAAGAGACATGGACAAGAGTGTGGTGGTTACCAAGTGTGGGGGGGAAGGGAGGACATGGGAGGGAGGGAGGGAGAGAGTTAGGGGGAGGGGGAGGGGCACAGAGAACTAGATAGAGGGTGACGGAGGACAATCTGACTTTGGGCGAGGGGTTTGCAACATAATTTGATGACAAAATAACCTAGACATGTTTTCTTTGAATATATGTACCCTGATTTATTAATGTCATCCCATTACCATTAATAAAAATTTATTAAAAAAAAAAAAAAAGTAACACCATGTGTATGGTTTTATAACTTCTCCCTCTTTCTAGTCTTTACGTCACCTTTCCCAATTTTCTTTTCAAGATGCATCTATTCTGTGTTCCCAAAGAAAGGTATTTGATTCTTTAGTCTGTCACTTACAACTTGTGGGCCACTGGACAAGTTACAAAATAACCTCATTGAAGATTAAATGTATTGATTCATGTGAAAGGATTAGCATGCTGCCTGGCATACTGAATGATAAAGACATGTTATTTTATGAATGATCCTATCTGAGTGACGTATATGACTTTCATTTGATGTCAGAAAGCAAAGGACAGCTCTGGCAGTCAGCTCCTTAATAATAGGAAACAAATGTTTTGCATAAAGAAAATGAGGATTTATATCCTTACTTAATGCTCTATTTAGTTTGCTTTGCTGATTCATTCTGACAAAGTTCACTTTTTATAAATTTTCTGAAGTCATGCATTCATATTTTTTTAATTTTTTTGAATTTTATTCATTTTAGAGAGGAGAGAGAAAGGGAGAGAGGGAAAGAGAGAGAGGAGAGAGAGAAAGAGAGAGAAGGGGGGAGGAGCTGGAAGCATCAACTCCCATATGTGCCTTGACCAGGCAAGCCCAGGGTTTCGAACCAGTGACCTCAGCATTTCCAGGTCCACGCTTTATCCACTGCGCCACCACAGGTCAGGTGCATTCATATTTTTAAAAATCAAATAGCATACAGAAAAGTGCATAATTTAATAAACAACATCTTGCTTTCATTCATCCCACCGTTGTATGCCCCTTCCCTTTTCAAATTTCAAACAATTTGAAATATTTTAACTTTCAGTTCTTTTTATGACTACTGTCCTCTTTCTAAATACTACTATTATATGATAATTTTTATTTGTTAATTTTACAATTGCTCTACGATTTTTCTCAATTGAATATGAACAATTGGCTTAATAACCTCTTATAACCTTTTTCTTCTACTGCCAATTCAATTTTATATTAGTAATCTCATTTTTTCCACTTGTTTCTTCCTCGTCAAACATTTTAAACCTTCATTTCTTGTTCCACTACTCTGAGTAAAATTTTGAATCATTTGTTGAATTAATCAGGGTTCTCCAAAGAAATAAAACCAATAGAATTTATATAAGGTGGGGCAAAAGTCAGTTTACAGTTGTGAGTACAAAAAACACAGAGTTTATTCTTATTTTATTATTTATTAATTATTGTATTATTTCCATATGAACAACTGTGAACCTACTTTTGTTCCACCCAGTAGTATCAGGATATTTCTATCAGGCTTTGAAAAGGTGGGAGATTAAGAAGTGCACTTTAGAAACTCAGTAGAATACTTTCATTGACTGTTGAAGTCACCGGCATTGGAACAGAGAGCCAATTGAATACATGGGTTGGAAATATGAACTCTATATAGTAAAGATTTAACAGAATGCTAGTTCTCAATATCCATTATAACCTTTTTCCTTTTCATAACACAGTTCTCTGGATTTAAGCTGGAATGGGGTGGTGTGGTTAAGCTCAGGTTGGTGAGATGTGAGTGGAAGTGTGTAGCAGATGAATTTCATTTTGAATGTGCTGAATTTAGAATGTTCATGATAATCTAAGTACAAAATTTATTTGTCATTTGAATTTAAACTGCTAGAACTCCAGTGAGATCCAGGCAAGAGATCCTTCTAAACACTGCTGACAAATAAATCTCCCTCCAACTTAGTAAAATTCAATATTTAACAGTTTTTTAAAATTTTGGTTTTCTAAAAAAGGTGCTGATTTGAACTGTAGTTATCATGGTATTACTCTGCTGAAAAAAAAGTTATACTTTCCACGTATTAGTTAAGGCAGAGATTAAACTATAACCAAGAGACTTCCTCAAAACTATTGGCTCAAATAAGACAAGTAATTTACTGTTTTATGTGGAGAAGTCCAGGAGAAGTAGATGAGTGTGAGCTCCATGTGAATATCTGGGGATACCTAAGGTTGCAAAGCAGCTCAGCTATCTTTAAACCACATTTTATAAAACCCCTGGTGCCCACTGCCATTTCCAGCCAGTGGGAAAGATGGAACTCTGAGGCAAGTGGTTTAATCATAGTTGAGTGAACCCTCAAGCTGCACACATCACTTCTACTTTATGGCATAGACTAGACACACAGGATGCATGAAATAAGCAGTATTTAAAGATGTGATGTTTTATGGAGAAAATGGAAGTGAGATTTCCAGATAAACAGACAAGTATAACTATCTTTGAGAAAATATATCATAACCTAATTTGGAACAAGAGGAGAGTACATGTAAGTGAAAAGGGATCAATTAAAGAATTATTGTATTAGATTAGATTGTGAAGGAAAAGTCACAAGTCTCTCTGGAATTTTAAAATTAAATGACTGGGACGATAATATTATTAAAAACAGAGAGACAAAAGTCAGAAATAAAAATTGATTTTTAGAGAAAATTCATTAGTATAATTTGAAGTTGAATTGAATATTTATAAAACGTTGAAATGAAGTTTATCTTGAAGACAGATCTGATTTTATAAAGTTCCCTGTTACTTTTCTTTTGTCAATAAAAATGATTCAGGAACCTTCTCTCTCCTCCACCATCTTTGCTTTTCTATGAATTAATTCATAAGGCAAACATGTATTGAATATTTTCATTAATTTCCATGTCTTGTCTTTATATATAACTACAATAGAGCTAGACCATGAATTGTGTTTTTGTATAAATGTTTTTATTTAAGAGTTTCCTTTCTCTTCTTCCCTTAAGCAGGCCTGATTCTGTGTGGAAATCTTTGTGTTTTGGTCTCCACATCTTTGTAGCTGAGAAGGTCCAGGACTCAAATCAGAACTCTGATTTCCTTTACATAGAATGGGCACTGAAGACACTAGGCAGCCCCCTCACACAGGCAGTGTCAAAACAACAGGGCAAGAACAGGTTCTGCTCTCTCTAGCTTTGAGATTTAATTTGATTCCTTGTTCTGACTTTGTTCAGAGTTGGTATCGCATGTTCAGAACCGTTGATTATTCTGCATTTATCTTCCTGACTGGCAGTCTCTGGAATCAGATTCTTCTTGTCTAGTTTTTTATTATCTGACAGAATTGTTCCTTGCCTGCTGGACTGCCCACTGAACTCTTTTTAAGAAGAAACATTTTATTGTTAAAAATTTTCAAATACACACAAATATGGAAAGAATAATATTTAGTTGACCCTTGAACAACATGAATTTGAACTGCATGGGTCTATCCATTTATATGCATGGATTTTTTTTCAATGAATGTCTGGATTGTTTTCCATTCATATTTGGGAATCTGCAGATGTGGAGGCCTAACTGTATGTATATGCCATTATATATAAGGGGCTGAAACAAATAGGCATTTGGATATCCATGGAGGTCATAGAACCAATCTCTTGTGGATATCAAAGGGCAACTAGGTTTTTGGGGAGTCAAAAGTTATATGCAGATTTTTAACTGTGTAGGGAGGTAGGCGCCCCTAGCCATCATGTTGTTCAAGAATCAACTGAGCTCCATGTATCCATTACCCACCTCAACATGTATCAATATTAGACAAATCTTATTTCTTGTTTTATTTACTCTCCCTTTTCTATTTATTATTTTTTTCTGAACTCTTTTAAAGCAAATCTCAGACATCACATCATTTTACCATAAATACTTTTAGTTTGCATCTCTGATTGATAAACACATATATCCATATATATGTGTTTATATATATCTATCTCTAACATGCATTATTGTTTCTAATAATTTAGCAATAAATCTTTAATACTTACTTCATGCTGGATTTGTATTATATTTCTGTGATTGTTTCAAAGATGTCCTTTTATAATTGATTTGTTTAAAATCAGAATACAAATAAAGCCCACATTTTCTATTTGAATGTTAAATCTCTAGTCCCTTATTCTGTCACAGTTCTCCACACTCTGCTCTTACTTTATGATTTTGTTTCTTTGAGAAAGCAGGTCATATTCCTAAGTATGATACTGCCAAATATTTATTTATCTTTCTGGAACTTCCTGGTATTAACCTCTTTCTTGGCCAGCCATCCAATAGCTGAAGAACTCTTCTTGCTTTGTTGGATTCTGCATACTGCTTGTTTGTGATAAGCCCTGTTTAAATGTCAACCATAGACTTCTGGGACAAGGACTCTTCACTCTAGAAGTATTAATTTGCCTTCAGGTATATTGCTCTTTCTTTTAACACAAACGCTAATGGAATTTCTCAAAGGTATTCTCTTAGAAAAGGATAAATAATATTTGAATACCTTGTTCCTCACTTAATTATTTTAAGACTTTAGATTAACTATGTCACAGATATAAAAAGTGTAACCATTGTTTCATTGAAAAAATGCAAATATTAAAAACAAAAGAGGTTTCTGTTAACAAAGACAGACAGTAAAAGAATTATAAAAGCATCACACATATTCATTAGATTTGAAACTAGACCATCAGATCTAATTTATTCTGTGGATTTTTGCTTCTCCTATCAAAATGATTTATAATAGACTTGAAATGTTTACATGTTAGTATTCTAAATTGTGTTATTGCATATGAGGTTGAGCTTTCAAGATCCACATCTATCTAATGAACACAGCCCTCAACTTTTAAGTATGGCTCTTTATTTGCTACCAAGTCACTGCTTCATTTATCTTTATTTCTGTGAAAAAAAAAAGAATGTATACTTTCATCGGTTGATTTGTTTCTTGTCACCCTTACAAAATCCATTGCTGATACAATAGGATATTAGAAAACTGTTTTAAATGCTTTCAAAGATTGGAGCTAGGCAGTTGCAACACAAAGAAACTCAGCTGGTAAAAAATGGTGTGTCTCATTTCAAATACAAGTTACAAGTCATTAAGCAAAATGATATAACATCTAAAATTTTAAAAATCTGGAATCTCTACTCAGTGATACAACGGTAAATTTCAAGAGCATCTAGAGGCCAGTGCCCTAACTTTTGTGTGTCTAGAAGATTATTGCTATTTCTAGGTGAAATATTAACTTCTATAGTAAATCATACCATGAGCAGTGAAGACTGTGTGTAAAAGAGAAGAGGGTTTCTCTTTTTAGGTGGAAAATTTAAAATTAGCATTTAGAGATTATTTATACCTTTGAAATATCACTAATTTTATGGGACAAATTTTCAGTGTCACTTAGCTTCATTAAGATGTACAGAATACTAACAAAATGGCAACTTAAATCAGAGAGGAAGACCTATAAATTCAATGAGGCCTAATTGATTTGATTTAATGGATGGATGAGCCATATTTCAGAAATGCTAATGAACTCAAGAGAAACTGCAGTGACTCATAATAACAGGAAAAGAAGATCAGTTTGGAATTACATTTTTTAAATAAATGAGTAATCTATCCCTCGGAATAAGGCATCTATCTTTTCCACAATATCTAGATGTGGGAATAAGGTAATTTCTCCTCATAGATATTAGGAGCAAAATTACTAAAAACTAAGGTAATTAGGATTTTCTGAACTTTGTTCCAGATTCTATGGGCTAAGAAGAAGGGAGATTCCACTACTTACTATTGGAAATGAGGTAATGACAGTATCCACTTTGAGAAACATAGATTTTTCTCCTTTTAACTTCATAGGCAGAAAAGTGACCAAAGGAATAATGCCACGATTGAAATCCTTCCCCCACTTCTATCTAATTCTCTCCTCTGTGAGAAATGTGCATCTCAGAAGTTGGATGGGTGATTTGAGCTGCACTTATAATGTCTTCAACTTTGAATTAAAAACTGAGACAGTTATTCAGTCAAGTTTCTTGCAAAACCCTGCACCTTATACCATTTCCTTCCTTCCTTCCTTCCTTCCTTCCTTCCTTCCTTCCTTCCTTCCTTCCTTCCTTCCTTCCTTCCTTCCTTCCTTCCTTCCTTCCTTCCATCCTTTCTTCCTGCCTCCCTCCTTTGCTTTCTTTCTTCCTCCCTCCTTCCCTCCCTCCCTCCCTCCTTCCCTCTCTCCCTACCTGCCTCTCTCCCTCACTCTCTCTCTCCCTCTCTTATTGATTAGACCAAGATTCTTTCTTAAAACCTGCTGTATTGACTTTCAGTAAGAGTGAGATAAATTTTCCCACATTACTTGTGGGAGGGATTCCTTAGTGAAGATATCCCACCCTAGTTTCTCATTGTCATTTTACTTTTCTCATTTTGCAACAAGGAAATTAAAGTAAAACCAATAAATGTAAAAAAAACAAAACAAAAAACAAAAAAAAAACTATTTTTCATCAAAGATGAAATTACATTTCATTTTTTTTGTGACGTATGTTACTGAAATTTATAAATCCCAGTTGCTTTTTCAGAATTTATCTATATTGATAGGAATGAGAAATATTTCTCCTATAGAAGAGACTCATTTTAAATATAAATTTGAAAACTTAGTAGAATTGATGTTGAGATATTGAATTTTGCATCTTTAAAATCAAATCTGAATTTCAATTGCTTAATGTCCCTGCATGTGTTCACATTATACTGAAATTTCCAGGTGAGTGAGATAAACTGAAATAACACATAATAATTGATGCAATTTTTTCAGGGAGCAAATATATGATAATTTTTCATAGCTGTTACATTATTTTCTCAAATATCTCCTAGATATGACATTTTTTGGCTCTTATTCTATTTTTTTTTTTTACAGAGAAAGAGAGAGTCAGAGAGAGGGATAGATAGGGACAGACAGACAGGAACAGAGAGAGATGAGAAGCATCAATCATCAGTTTTTCATTGTGACACTTTAGTTGTTCATTGATTGCTTTCTCATATGTGCCTTGACCATGGGGCTACAGCAGACCAAGTAACCCCTTGCTAGAGCCAGCAACCTTGGGTCCAAGCTGGTGAATTTTGCTCAAAGCAGATGAGCCCGCACTCAAGCTGGCGACCTCGTGGTCTCGAACCTGGGTCCTCCGCATCCCAGTCCGACGCTCTATCCACTGTGCCACCGCCTGGTCAGGCTTATTTTAATTCTTAATAACAATTTCCTATAGACACAATAGCCATGAAACTATCTAGATACCATGTGCACATACCTATAAGTGAGAGAACAGTCATTCCTTCAATAAATCATCAAAACAACAATAGTGTCATGTGTGACTTTGATCTGACAGATAAACTTTTAAATAACATTAATGCATAAATGGAGAGATAGTTTATATGTATGTGTTGGGGAGCAAGTGTGTGTGTGTGTTGTGATCATATAAGGAAACCTGATAAATAGCTTTTTACCAGCGTATCTTAATCTTTAAATTTACTCCTCTTCCTATTTAACTTGTTACTATTTTCAAATTGTCCTGTTGCTTACAGCCATTAAACATTTTTAAATTTTACAATTCATGTAATTATCTAGAATTGCATTATAGAGGGAAAAATAAATCTTAACTACCTAGTAAATCAAAATGTTAACATTTATATCTTTCCATGCAAGTTTGAATGTAATTTCCATGAACATTGTTGCAATCTTTCCTTGTACATATGTTTTGCATTAACAATATTGTTTGAACTGAAGAGTACATCAAAGCACTTCTCTGTGTTACTATATTGGTTTTCTAACAATTGTTTTGAGTGGCTAAATAATCTTGAGTTGAGTTTCATTAACTACATTTCTATTATTATTTAAGTATTTTTATTTTTCTCATTTTATAAACAACATGTTAAAGTCTATGTTGACGTGTAAGTTTTATATATTTTATATTTTGCCTTAGGATATAACACTATTATGTATTGCATATGTAAAAGAAGAAAGAAAAACACCCAAGTGTTCCTTCTGGATAGGGCCCTCTGTTCCAGGTGTGTTTTTACTACGTCTCCTGTGTCATCCATCCCAGCCATAAACATTCTTATTTTACTGTCCTCACCTCAGAGAAAAAACTCTTCCTAATTGACTCTTTTAGGGTATTGTCTTGTGTCATGCTGATTCTAGAAGATTGTCCTTGAGTATATTTCACTCTTTGAGGTAGTATGTTATATGATGAAAAGAGCATTAGCCAACTTGTCATTTATTCTGTTGTTGTTGTTTTTGAGATGATGTCGGTTTGTGTAATCAATTTTTAAATTTTTTTCAATTACACTTGACATTCAATGTTATGTTAGTTTCAAGTATACAGCATAGTGGTTAGCCATTTAAATAACTTACAAAGTAATCCCCCTGTTAAGTCTAGTACCCCCCTGGCACCATACATAATTATTAGAAGATTATTGACTATATTCCCTATATTGTACTTTACACCCCTGTGACTACATACATATAATATAATGGAATATTGGCCATAAAAAGGAATAAAATCGTACCATTTGTCATTTGCTCTTGTGTTGTACATGGCTTCAGTTTTTCATCTATAAAATGAGAATAAAAATACATATCAGTCAAGATTTTTGTGACACTTAACAGAGAATAGCATCTATGAATATATATACTAGGTATATCTGAGGCTCTCATACAATGTAACTTGAATCTTAATCGACCCACATTATTAACCAGATACCTTATAGACCTTTTTATAGCAGTAGCGTCTGAGAGAACTTTCTGTTGTGATGAAAATAATCAGCATTGTTTAATATGGTAGCCACCAACCACGTGTGGATATTGGACACTTGAAATGGGGCTATTACAATTACAGAACTGATTTTTAATTATGTCCAATTAGTTAAAGCATAGCTAACCATATGTGGCTATTGGCTACTACAGTTGGCCAATACTCTTCTAGAGAACAGGTTCTAGCTTCTGTTAGCTAAACAATGAATACTTTCTTTTATTATTTTTTTTATTTTTTTTTTCACCAGAGAGAGAGACAGGAAGGGAATAAGATGAGAAGCATCAACTCGTAGTTGCCTCACTTTAGTTGTTCATTGATTGCTTCTCATATATGCCTTGACCAGGGTGTTCTAGCTGCACCAGTGACCCCTCACTCAGGTCAGTGACCTTGGGCTCAAGCCAGCAACCTTGGCCTTCTAGCCAGCATTCTTTAAGCTCAATTCAGTGACCATGAGGTCATATTGATGATTCCACACTCAAGCCAGGTACCCCGTGCTCAAACTGGTGAGCCTCTGCTCAAGCTGTCAACCTTGAGGTTTTGAACCTGGGTCCTCAGTGTCCCAGATCCATACTCTATCCACTGCACCACCACTGATCAGGCAATACCGTCTTAATTATGGGAATTTCTGGGTAGGTAAAGCCACCATGGCTACACCATGAAAACTGATGACAGAAATACTCTGAAACTGAGGGGACTATGTGAAAAATTTTAATTATGGCTATATAAGCAGAGATGTACTCTTTTTCCACATAAGGCTGGAACCAACCTTATAAGGACAATGAACTAGGGCCCCTTGATCTTATTAGAGCCATAATGCATTTCCCACAACCAAAGTGATTGTCTAGAAAAATAGTTAGTAATACATGGATAGTTTATTGCAGAGTAAAAATTAAGTATCTTAATGAACCAAATTTTGCCTACTGAATGAAAATCATATTTTCAAAAATTGAGAAACACTGAACCAATTTTCACAATAATGAGCTATGACAAACTATTTGAATTGGTGCCTTGCTTGCTCAGTGAGGCATTCTCTTGAAGTTCAATCAATGGGTGAGATTTAGTTTACATTTTGAATAATGTAATAATAGGAGCAATTTTTTAACCTAATTGCTCATAAAGTCAATAAATAATGATTTATAAATGTTAACATGTGATTCTGCAATATTTAATGTATACATGCTTAAAATAAGTTGATTTTAAGAAATTCACATTGAATAATATTGCAAACTAATAGTGTTGCATCTATAAATGTTGCAAATTGGGCTCTGACCGGTGAGCTCAGTGGTAAGGCATCGGCCCAGTGTGTGGAAGTCCTGGGTTCGATTCCTATCAGGGTACACAGGAGAAGTGCCCATCTGCTTCTCTGCCCTTTCTCTCTCCTTCCTATCACTCACTTCCCCTCCTGCAGCCAAGGCTCCATTGAAGCAAAGTTGGCCCGGGTGCTCAAGATGGCTCCATGACCTCTGCCTCAAGTGCTAGAATGGCTCCTGTTGCAATGGAGCAAGGCCCCAGATGGACAGAGCATTGCCCCTTGGAGGGCATGCCAGGTGGATCCCGGTTGGGCGAATGCAGGAGTCTGTCTGCCTCCCCGCTTCTAACTTTAGAAAAATACAACAAAAAATGTTGAAAATTATTTTTTTTAATTTCAGTGCCATAGTTATATAGCACAATCATTTTACACTTGTGATTATCAGAAATATAGGAAAAAGCAAGTACTACATTTTATATAATTAATATAGAAAAATTATTGACTTGTTTTCGTGGAGTTTACATTTATCACAAAGCTTTGTTAACTACATATCGACCTCTGATAATATATTTTTAGAAGATTAATTTTAAACCTATTAATAGATTAGAAATTATAATACAGATTATCCATGAAAGGGAAAATACAGCTAATAATCACACTTATTGACAGTATTTTAAGTTTAGTAATGTATTACAAAACCAAAAATAAGACTGCTTTATTTCAGGACAATTACTTGTTTGTTTTTTTTTTTCTTTTTCTTTTCCAAGTGAGAGGAGGGGAGATAGAGAGACAGACTCCTGCACGCACCCCGATCAGAATCCACCTGGCAACCCTGTCTGGGGCCAATGGTCTGCCCATCTGGGGCCATGCTTACAACCCAGCTATTTTTAGCACCTGAGGTGGAGGCTCCACAGAACCCTCCTCAGTGCCCAGGGCCTATGCACTCAAATCAATTGGGCTATAGCTGCAGGAAAGGAAGAGAGAGAAGGGGGAGAAGGAGGGTGCAGAAGAAGATGGTCACTTCTCCTCTGTGCCCTGACTGAGAATCCAAACTGGGATATCCACACACCAGGCCAACATTATACCACTGAGCCAAATGGCCAGGGCCCAATTGGTCTTAATTTGAGTGTTTGTTTTCCTTATTAGAGTTATTGTCTTAATTTAAAAGAAATTTTTATTGAATTTACTGGGGTGATATTATTTAATAAAATTATACAGGTTTCAGGTGAAGGGATCATTGTTCTAATTTAGTAATTTACTTTCTGATACTGACTGCCCAGTGGAGGAATCCCATATTGGCAGAAATAGCTAGCCTCTAAGAGTCCTGCTGTATTCACCAATTTTTATGTGTCAAGTTGGCTAAGTTATAGTACCTAGTTTTTCAAACCCCGATTTAGTTGTTGCTCTGAAAGTATTTTGTATATGTGGTTAACATCTATTATTATCTGGCTTTCTGTAAAGGAGATTAGACTTGATGATCTGGGTGGGCCTCATCAATCAGGTAAAAGAACTTGGGGTTCCCCCAAGAAAATGGACCTGGGGTTCCCCTGCAGTAGGAGAAATTCGGCCTGTAGACAGAATTATACTGTGCCTTTATCTAGTGCTTGAGAGTTCCTGTTGGCCCTTCCTGATGACTTGACCTATGGATTTTTCACTTGCCTAAGCATCCTCTACAAGATGTTTGTGGTGAAATCCTGACAGACACACCTGCTGTGCTCAGTCCCTGCTCCTGGGGACACTGTGGCCTGGCACGGCTGCCATTTGATATTACAGGACTCTCAAGCAATAAGATACATCAGATGAAAGTAGTGTAGAAGAGGGCTGAAACACTTAGGCGGAATCAGCCCTGAAAAACCACGCCACTGCATATTTATTGAGTTCCAAAAACCATAGCTCAGCAGATAAGACTAGAAAGCTACAAAAGCCTTTTTTCCCATCCGTTTCATCCCCAACCCTGCACGTCTACTGTTTCCTTCATGAACAAGGACACGAGAAGAGTCAGAGTCTCAGAGCTAATCAATCATAAAAGACATCTGGTTCTTGGAGGCGTACTTGCATTCAAGTAACCCCAGGCCAGTCTCCTGTTATGGTTAACACACTCCAAGATCTCTTGTCTCCAAGTAACCCCTGCTCTGCAGTTAACTGCCATTTATATTGGTGCAGGGTGTTATCCTACAATTCAAGAAGCCAATGGGATGTCAATTGGAGCCTATCAGCCAACTCTACTTTTGCAGAAGCTTCTTTCTTGAAAGGTCTGAGCAACCATTGTTCATGGTTGCCTCATAGTTTTACAAAGATTAGCTAGACAAAGAAAGAAAAAGAAAAAACCCATGGACATGAACAACAGTGTGTTGATTGCCGGAACGGGGAGGACCTGGAGAAGGGTATATGGGGGATAAATGGTGATGGTGATTGACTGACACTTGACTTGGAGGGGGTGAATGCACAAAATTATGTACAGAGATGTGCTTTAGAGGAAGTAGGCACCTGTTCCTATTTCTCTGACTATTCTTTCTTTATTCTTTAATGATGGATCTTAACTTAATTATCTTTATATTATACCATACGTTAGGATGCCCCAGAAACAGACACTGAAACAAAGATTTGAGTTCAAGTAGTTTGTTTGAAAGGTAAGCACAGATGATAATCAGCTGTGTGAATGGAAAGTACCTCAGAGGGAGATCTGACCATAAATTCCCAACTAAGGGCAATCATAGTGGGTAGTCATGCCCAAGGCATGTCATCTTTTTGGTAAAAGGTTTATCTTTGCCTTAAGCAAGACCTGTCCATTGTTCCATTGTTTTTGTACATCTAAATTAACACACCTTTAAAACAAGAGTAACCATCCTCAAGAGAGTAATAAGCTTTATCTTGTAATCCAATTCAATCCTACCTTCCTTTTTCCAACCTCCATATAATCTTCCTTAGGTTCCTTTCTTAATTCTAAATGTAGAATACAAGCTGCAAAAGTGTCATTCTCCAGAGTATTTTGCATCTTGTTTCCTGATATTAGCAGTTTGGGCTTAAATAAATTCTTATACAGATTCTCTGTAAGTTTGGACATTCTTATGTTGATAGTAGCAAAATAAAGTGCAATTTAGATGTAAAGAAAGTACAAAATAAAGAAGGTAGTTTTTCAAGCTAGTTATGGTGGATAAATGAAGTTTAATCTGGGGGGAGAATTCTGGGAGACTGCAAGATACCACCTCAGTTCTCCCATCCACAGAAGTTAGGATACCGGAGTTTGTGTCCATCAGTTCCGAATAGTCATGCTAAATGTACCTGGCAGGCAGATCGTTGGGATTAGTATTAACACCCTCCATCAAGGTGTGCGTGCAGGCAGAGTGGGCTCCAGGGATCAAAGAGAGACCTCACAGTCATTGGTACTGCTAGTTGGAAGCTTGCTGATAAGCACCGGAATGTCACATGCCAAAGGGATATATGGGTGGGACTGTATCAGTGTCTGCTACATACTAAAAACATAGGGCACAGAGCAGATGCTAAAGTTGGTTTACTGAATTATTAAATGACAATGTAGATCTGAAAAGGACCTTCCATGTTTGTTGTAGGGTGTATTTGAGTTCCCATTTAGAGTGGAAATTAGCTCTTTCTTTGTTAGCTGATAATGGCTGCATCTTGAGGTTTTACCTATCAATCTGCTGGGGTATGCTAGTTCACAGTCACCCTCAAATTTCCTTTACTTCATCAAATACACATTTTGAAGAAAATTGGATCTGTCTGCCTGTACCTTTCTGGAATACGCCAAAGAGTATGAAATGAAACTTTCAACATTTCATGACAGTAATAAAATAAAAAGGTATATTCTATCAATGGTCAAAGTAAATACAAGTTATTTTAGGACGAATCTATAAGAAAAGGCAAACAAAAATATGCAGATTTGGTAACTTCTTCCATAGATTTTTCCAAAGAGAACAAAAACAATACTTGGATGAGCTAGTATATATTTCTGAACTGTAGGGTAATGTGTACCTACAAACTACCTTGTCTGCATGCTGACAAAATTTGCTAAACCAGTATGACTTAGGAGGATTTCACGTTACTGAGAGAAAGAGGCAACCCGTAATATAAAACATTACACTGCAAGGGAAGCTGGCCTGTTGGTAATACTTACAAAATTGATTTGTGTTGCTTGAGATCCTAGAGGCAATAGGGAAATTTTATAACAGTCAGGTACAAAATTAGCCTTTTATCTTGCCTCTCTGTGTGTTTCCTTCTCTGTACTTCACAGAGATGTTCTGAATAGTTGAAGTCTTCGTATTTCTACAGCATATAGAGATCTTAGAAGAGTATATGAAGTGTTTGATAAATATTATTATTAATGAAAATTAATTGAGTCCATTTTCAACCTTACAGAATTAACAAGACGGATCCCATAATTGTGCTTATGGTGTAAAAAATATGGCAATGAATATCTGCTTAGTTACTGAAATCAGATTGTGTGCATTAAGAAAATTACCATATATGAAGCAACTGTGTACCTCTGATTTCTAAACAAATGTGCCCTTTAGCAAAGCCTTTCAACAGATCCTTGGAAAGAAAAGTTTTGATCTTGAATAAACCATTATATCTGCGATGTCCTGTTTCCATTTTAGTTGCATAAGTTTTGGTTATATAAATGATTGTCTGATCTCTCCCCAGGTGGGGAGAAGGATACAAGGATATCTCTTCCATTATGACTTCACTCACATAGGTTAAAGTCAATCAACAAAGGAATTCTGACCAGATAAGAACTCTGTCCATCGCCCTTTTTCTGGAGGTCTCAATGGCCGAATCAAACTCACAGTATTTCTGTCCATCAAATTCTTATAAACTGTCTAGTTTGCTCATATAATGTGCGCTCTGATCAAGAGTTGAGGTTCTGGATATTAGCAAGTCTGATTTCACACTCTAGCTCTTCCAAATTTACCATCTGAGCCTGACCTGTGGTGGCGCAGTGGATAAAGCGTCGACCTGGAAATGCTGAGGTTGCCAGTTCGAAACCCTGGGCTTGCCTGGTCAAGGCACATATGGGAGTTGATGCTTCCTGCTTCTCTCTCTCCTCTCTCTCCCTCTCTGTCTTTCTCTCCCTTCTCTAAAACTGAATAAAAAATAAAAAATAAAATTAAAAAAAAAACAAATTTACCATCTGAGTCACCGTGAGCACATGAATTTAAGTTCTCTAAGGCTCAATTTCCTTTATTTTTTTAACAAGGTAGAAGAACACTTTATTTTATTGTTTATTTAGAAATTAAAATTTAATGGGGTAACATTGATCAGTAAGAATACATAGGCTTCAGGTGAACATCTCTATAGCGTTTGAACTGTTGATTGTGTTGTGTGCCCATCATCCAAAGTCAAATCATTTTCTGTCATCATATATTTGTTTCTCTTTATTCCTCTCCTACTGGTAACCACTTCACTTTTATCTATGTCTATGAATCTCAGTTTTATATCCCACCTTTGTGAGGTATATATTTATCCCTCTTTACTCCTCTCCCCCCTAAAATGCAAATAACACCAGTACAGGATTAATAATACGCTTTCCATGGAGATAAAGTGAGATAATTAAGGTAACGTCTGGTTTATCCAAAATTCTAAAATTGTTAGCTGATTAAATTTTAAAACCTTATATTTTTCTTATTGTCTTCAGTGACTACAGGTGATATTTATCTACTATACATTGTAAAATAGTCCCTGTATTTTTAAGTTATATACCTTACAAACATAGAGACAATGAAATTCTTTTCCAAAGAAGACCAAGATTTGAACAGGTCTCAATAGGAAAATGAGGCAAGTCATCTTCCTTTACTTTAAAAAGCAAGAGTAACATTCGTTTCCTCTCAGAAACTTAAATTAAAAAAGAATCAAATGCATATTCTGTGACTCCCCATATTCTTTTTGGATTTCATACCAAGTTATTAATTATATTCTGTTAATTGGAGACATTTATATTGACTATCTGCCAATACTATTGTCTAGTCATTTAGTGAAAACTTTACTTTATCATTGTAAAAATAGAATTCTATTTCAATGTCAATTATCATGAGATATTTAATTTCTTATTTACCCCAAAGAAAACATTATAGATCTAGTGGACAAAAAGCCTTATTAAACTCTCAAATTAAATCTCAGCTGGAAACAAGCCTGCTTAATTCCATCTCCATAGGATTTTCATCTTCAAGTGTTTTATAAATAACTTTCCATCTTAACAATGACTTATTGGTACTTAGAGTACGATTATTGAGCTGAAACTATAAATTTATAAACAACATTAAAGGAAAATGTCTACCAAATACTAAGGTGAGAAAAATTATGACTTCAAACCAGAAGATTCTGAGACTGTAACATGCAGAAAGAAAGACAGCTTACTTCCACCAGTAATCATGACAGCACTTAATTTACTTGGCAGGGGCAGGGAAGAGAGGTTGGAATGTTACCTGGAGGAGAGATGTAAGAGAATATCTGTAGGGCTGTAAATTATAATATTTCACTCAGATCTTCTGGTATGAGCTTCTGGTTGGTTGGGTCTGGCCATCATTGTCAAACTCTTTACAAAATATTTTCAATAATTGCAATTGCAGAACACTATCATTTAGATGTTCGTGTTCCACACTCAGACTAGAAATCACAAGATTTGTTCACATCTCGTTTTGAAACTTTTCTGTTCTGTTCCATCTGGTTATTATGATCTAGGAGAGGGCATATTTATTTATATTGCTGAAGGAAATAAACACTACAGAATTGGCTATTGAAATCAATCTTATTTGTGAGCAGGACAAAGTAACATTTGTGATGCTTGACTTTTTATAAACCTCTAATATCCTCCACCAATCTGTTCACTGATGCTTATAAAATCTAACTCCTCTACAACTAATAATAATGATCAACATTTATATGGAATTTACAGTGTGCAAGATATTCTGCTATGTGATTTACATATATTAACTCATTTAACTTTCAAATTAGCCAGTGAATATATAGTGTTATTGTTCCATTTACATATTTGAAGACTGTGGCAACAAAAGAATATGTAACATGCCCAATGTTTCAATATCTAAAGAAGGAAATAAGAATAAAGGGAATAATAATAATATTAGTAAGCAAAAATATTGATAGCTATCATTTAATTTTCACAATATTGCTATAAAGCAGGCCTTATCTACTTTTACTTTCCAAAGAGTAAACAAGTTCAGAAAAGTGAACAAATTTTCTTCAGGCCCCACACCTAATTTAGTGGCATAATGGAAATTAAAATACACATTCTTCTGACTCTAAGGCTACTATACTTTCAATTATAAGATAATCTACCTCAACAAATAATATAAGAAAAAGTAGTAACATATTGATTTACTTTACTCTACAGCTTGAGTAACCAAAATAAAATCTGTTTCTGGAGTCAGATTTCAAAATAGCAATGTGAGAAATCTGATGTATCTGAGTAAAAAGGAAACAGCTCACAAAGTTTTGATAGAATGCATTTTGTAGCCATCAAAAAAGAATCCACATTTTTGCAACTGATGTTTATAGTTCAGCTCTGTGGTCCACTTTATATGAATTTAGGAAGGAAGTGGTTTTTAAAATGAGACACATCTTAAGTTTTTTATTTATTCTCCTGCTTGTCTTTTTAGATTTCTCCTTTACTTTTCTTGACATGAAAAGAATGTCCTTTTCTTACTTCTTCAAAATCATTTTTAGTAGATATTTTCAATTTAATGCTACTAGCTGCCATTTCTTATATAGCATTGAACCAGGAGCCAAAAGGCATATATTCTGTTCATAGATCACTATTGACTTACTGGTGACATTCAACCAAATCCTCCAAATGACAAGTAAATAATAGTTTTTAAATTGTGTGGGTATTTTATCCAAACTCTAACATTTATCTAGTTATTTGGGAAATGCTGAACAGCTGACAGTGTTTCATTTTTACTTGGTTGACAGCATGTATGCTGTCATTTGAGATAGTAAAAGACTAATTTCCATCTATATAATCAGCAATACACAGGTGTGAAATTCACATCAGAATGTTTCGAAGAGCTTTGATTGTAAGATTTCATATAAGTAGAAAAATAATGAATGGTTTAGTGTACTAATTCAAAACAATGACCTATATAGTATCAAGTAAAACTGCATACTTTAAACAAGATATAACAATTAGTGCTATAAATAATAAAATAAAGTATAATGTTGCTTAGAGTTATACGTTTCATTCCATGTTAGCATGAATTCATTTCAATTGTTAAAATGTTTAATAATTATTCAGTGTCTTGGCATTTTGCTAGATGAGAGCAACAAAATATGAATGAGAAATTTACATTTTATCAATGAGTTTAATTAATAATTTCACTTCCAAATTATTTTTTATTCTTTTTGCCTAATTCTAAAACTGTTTATTTATTTATCTTTTGTATTGGTTTCAGATGTGCAGCATAGTGCTTAGACAGTCATAGACTTTACACAGTTTCCCTCGGTATTTCCAGTACCCACCTGGCCCCATACAGAGTTCTTGTGATATTACTGACTACATTCCCTATGCTGTATTTACTTCCCCACGACTACTTTGTAACTACCAATTAGTGCTTCTCAATCCTTTTACCTTTTTTACCCAGTCCCCCAAACCACTACTCCTGGCAACCACCAGTTTGCTCTCTGGTTCTATGATTGACTTCAATTTTGTTTGTTCACTTATTGTCTTCTTTAGAACCCACACATAAGTGAAATAATATAGTATTCCTCTTCCTTGACTGATTTATTTCACTGCCCATTATAACTTCTAGGTTCATCCATGCTGTTGCAAATGGTAAGATTTCATTCTTTGTTACGACCAAGTAATATTCCATTGTATATACATACCACCACTTCTTTATCCAATCACTTACTGATGGGCACTTGGATTGCTTCCCCAGGGTAGCTATTGTAAATAACACTACAATGAATATAGGGGTACATATATTCATTTGAAATAGTGTTTGGGGTTTCTTTGGATAAATCCCAGAAGTGAAATCACTTAGTTATAACACAGATAGATTTTTAATTATTTGAGGATCCTCTATTGTTTTCCACAGTGGCTTCACCAATCTGAATTCCCACCTACAGTGCATGAGGGCTCCCTTTTATGCACATCCTTACCAACATGGTCATTTATAAATTTACTGATGACAACCTTCTTGACAGGTGTGAGGTGATATCTTATTGTGGTTTTGACTTACATTTCCCTGACAATTAGTGACATTGAGCATCTTTTCATATGTCTTTTAGTCTTCTGTATGTCTTCTTAAGAGAAGTGTCTGTTCGGATCCTTTGCCCATTTATTAATTAAAGTATTTGACTTTTTTTTGTGTTGAGTTATATGTGTTCTTTATAAATTTTAAATATTAACCCCTTATGAGATATACCTTTACTGAATGTGTTCTCCCATTTAGTAGTTTGTCTTTCTTTTATTGATGTTTTCCTTTGCTGTGCAAAAAACTTTTTAGATTGATACAATACCATTTGTTCACTTTTTCTTTTCTTTCCTTAGTCAGAAAAAAATATTGTTAATAGAAATATCAGAGGTTCTACTGTTTTATTCTAGGATTATTATGGTATTGAGCCTTACATTTAATTAATTTTGAGTTTATATTTATGTATGGTGTAAGGAAGTAGTCTACTTTCTAGTTTCTTATTTTTATTTTTTGCAAGTTTATCTCCATTTTCCCACCACTATTTATTGGGTAAACTACCATTACCCCATTGTATGTTCTTGCCCTCCACACCCTAAACCACAAAGTGCTCTAAATTCTGAATTTACCTCACCAATAAAGTGTGATAAAATATCTCTTTTTGAAGGAAGGGTGGCCTTAGCATTTTGATTAGTATTTAGAATTGATTATAATGCATTTTCTTCTTTACCTCACTTAGTTAAAATTAATCCAGATAAAATATGTATGCCAATATTAATATTTATATTAATAACATGATGGAAAATTTAATTTAAAATTTTAAAATAGAAATTTGTCACATTTATCAGTTGGAGTTTTAAATTTTTATATAGATTTATGTAGGACAGAAGAGCATCTCAAAGTTCAAAATGAAAATGCTAAGTGTCTTCACTAGCTGCTTTTAAGTGGACATATATCTTGTTTAAGACAAAACAAATTAATGACAAAAAACAAAAATAATAAAAACTTAAAAAGGAGATGTGTCTGCAAAGAAAGATTGGATAATTATTATTTTGATAAGTGACAATTATTAGCAGCATTTCCTTATTAGTACCTCCAAATAAGCTTGAAATAGAATGGGTGATAAAAGAAGGTCAGATAGGGTTTTTTTTCCAGGTTGATAGGAGAATTCAAAAAAAATATCGGATGATATACCAGACAAAAAATAATCTGCGTATGTCAGAAGGGATGTTCTCTACCTCCCAACAGAAAATAAATATTCAGACAATTTTATTAAGCACTTTCAGAGTACCCTCCAGAAAACCTTTACCAGTTTAGATTCCCAACAGGTGCTCATTTCTCCTCTCTAGGAAAACATTTCTATTACAACTTTTAATTTTATTTATCTGATTGTTGTTGAGTAACATCTCCTTTTTTAGTTTGCACTTTTATCTGAGATTTTCTTTTTTGCTGAATCCTTTCACCCTTTTTACCCAGCCCTGCAACACCACTCCCCTCTGATAGCCGTCAGTCAGTCGGTTCTCTGTATCTATGAGTCTGTTTCTGTTTTGTTTGTTAGTTTATTTTGTACATATGTCCCAATGATTCCATTTCTGGGATTATATCTGGAAAAACCTGAAACAGTAATTCGGAAGAATATATGCACCCTTAAGTTCATTAAAGCCAAAATTTAAAAGCAGACTAAGTGCCCAGCAATAAATGAGTGGATAAAAAAGGTGTGGTAAATTTACACAATGGAATATTATTTGGTCATAAAAAAGAAGCAAATCTTATCCTTTGTGACTACATGGATGGACCTAGAGAATATTATGCTAAGTAAAATAAGTAAGAGAAAGAAAACAGACTGACAGCTATCAGAGGTGAAGGGGGTTGCAGGACTGGGTGAAAAGGTAAAGGGATTAAGCAAAAAATAAAAATAAAAGAAAGAAAAGAAAACCTCATAGACACAGACAACATATGATAACTACCAGAAGATATGGGCGTAGTTGGAGATAGAAGACAGTTTAGGGGAGATAAAATTGTGATGGAAGGAGACTTGGCTTGAGGTGGTGAACACACATCACAATATACAATTATGTATTATAAAATTGTACACCTGAAACCTATCTAATATTATTAAGTGATATGACCTCAATACAATGTAAAAGATAAATATTTGCCTTTTGTTGATGATAAAAATATTTTCATATATGAACTATTTATCATTTGCTTATTTTCTTGTTGCTATACAGAAGTTCATGGATTGTTAAGAATCTTAAAAAATTGAATTCATTTCACTGTAAATAGCTTCATACTAATATATATGATGTTCTCCTTAGAAAATATTTAGTTTTAAAATAATTAAATTGATGTTTACCTAATCATATGACTTTATTTTTATCTTAATTAAAAAGTGCTTCTTTGTTCCCCCAAAGAGAAAAATATTCACCCATAGCTGCTTCTGTTACATTCAGAAGTTAACCTTTCACATTTAAGTCTTATGTCCGTCTAGATTTCTTCCTCTAGTATTTTATTTTCAACATTTCTGGGTACATATTGGTAGACATTTTTGGACCTTTTAGAAGAATGTCCCAATTGGGGTTTTCTGTGTTTAGAAATGTTAAAAAAACATACTTACTTTTATTTCAAATACTGTCATATTTGTGTTTTTAGTCACTCATTCTTCCCCTTTTCCTTTTCTCCTTTACCTTTAATTTCAGTTTTACAAAATTAATCATGTGACCTTTCTTATGTTAGTTTCTCTGACTCATTACCCTTGTTTCTACGGCATATTCTGAGTTGAACTTAGGGTAGAGACATGCGTTAGTTTGCTATGTTGTCAGGAAAAAGATATATTTATACCATCCAGATCTTGTTTTAGAGCTGAAGCACTCATTTAGTAGTGCCTGGAATGATTGACAGTTCACATCTGAGTTCCTTTATTCCTAGGAATTGTCCAAGGCCAAAGGCAGCTGCCTCTCCCCAAGTCATGTCCAGAAAAGACAGAGTAGTAGCTTATTTTAAAAATTAATTTATGTAAACTTTATGTATTCAAGTTAATAAAATTAATTTTTTTATGTTTGTAAAAATTTATGAACTGGATGTGTTTTGCTTTTAATATACTTTGGACATATTAAAATATTATTTGATATATTCAAATGAATATATGTATGTGTGTTTATAAGTAATAAATCATAATAGTATAATGAATACTAATGAACTTAAAACTCAAATCCAACATGAGAACATGTTGGGGATATATAATTCAAAACAAAATCTTCTGCTATCCCAGAAATTTTCTCCAATAAAGGCAGAAGGGAAAGAAAACAGTTCTATTATTGAATAAGCATTAAACCAGAGTGTGATGTGCATCACAGGCCATTTGGTAAAGACATTGCAAAGACAGAAAGAAATCTCGTTGTTTGATATATCCAAGTAGATACAACCATTATATTCATGTTCTCAAGAGAGAAAATAGCTAGCCCTCAGGTAAGAGGACTTGACAGCAACATTTGTCACACGTAGTTCATCTTAAATTCACTGGTGGTTGAGGTGACCATCTAGGTTAACTAATTGGTTTTATCCAAAGGAAAATGAAATTTCTCATATTACAGGAGGTAGTTTTGGAACAAAGTCCCTGCTGAAGAAGCTCCTAGTCTCCCACAGAAAAAAGAAGATAAGAATATTATCTTCTTTTATGATTATGTTTCAAAGACTTGGCTCCCTTGTCCTAGAGAAAGATTGTAAAGTTTTAAAGAACGTTATATTCAAAGGCTTATTTAGGCATTTAAAAAATTTACACACATTTCTGCCTGACCAGGCGGTGGCGCAGTGGATAGAGTGTCGGACTGGGATGCCAAGGACCCAGGTTCGAGACCCCGAGGTTGCCAACTTGAGCGCGGGCTCATCTGGTTTGAGCAAAAGCCCACCAGCTTGAACCCAAGGATGCTGGCTCCAGCAAGGGGTCACTTGGTCTGCTGAAGGCCCGTGGTCAAGGCACATATGAGAAAGCAATCAATGAACAACTAAGGTGTCGCAACGCACAACTAAAAACTAATGATTGATGCTTCTCATCTCTCTCTGTTCCTGTCTGTCTGTCTGTCCCTGTCTATCCCTCTCTCTGACTCTCTCTCTGTCTCTGTAAAAAATAAATAAATGAATAAAAAATTTACACACATTTCAAAGAAACAGAGAAAGAATTTACAAGTATAAATTTTCTAACGAAAATGCTCTGAAAGGTGGCCGATTTCCTTCCTTTTTTTGTATCAGGGAAAATTAACATCTTCTTTTTCATAGTATTTACCTTCACAAATACATACAATAAAATACCTATCAGTAATATATAATACCATCATGTCACATCCTTTCCAAAAATTTGTGTTGCCAGATTTCTTAATTTCTACAGGTACGGCGGTATAAAATGGCATCCAGTGTCTTTATAAGATGCGTCTTATGAAACACTTCAAATTCGGTCAACCTCACCATTTCTTGTTCTAGTCACTGCACAATTAGTTAGTAGCCTTCTAGCATTTTCAAGCAGGCACAGAATAAAATATTTTTGCCTCTGTCAAGCCTGGGGTTCCAAGTTGATTCCAACATATGGGACTTTATGAAACTCTGTCATATAGCTATGCATATTCCCATGGGATGAACTTTGACTATTGGATATGGGAAGTGGAAGGTACATGTTTCCACTCCTCATCCTTCTTCTCCTGGTTGGATTGACCTGAGATGTAATTAAACACTTCTTAATAATCCTATAGGATAATCAGTCATAGTTAACCAAAACCAGGTTATTAATGCATCCTCATCTTGGCTCTCCTTCCCTCTATTTCATTTTGCTTGTGCCTTACTCCTGCTGCTTGGGACTTTATTGTCTTATGAAGCAATAGCTTTCTGAGGAGCGCAGGTTAAGATATAATCTTAATTTTCATTTTTCTGATTACATAGTATATATTGGCCATAACTGTGAAATGCCTATTCATGTGTTTTGTTTATTTTTATCAAAGAGAGGTGAATGTTTGTTTATACTTTTCTCATGAATTAGTAGGATTTCTTTACACATTCTAAAGACTAATGGTAGGTAAGTTGTGTATTAGGGTTTTCTTCTTTCTGTTTGTTGCTTGTCTTTTATTTTCACTTGTCTCATATCTTTTCACTAACAAAATCTTAATTTGATTTGGTTAAATTGAGCAAATTTATTTTTGTTTATCTGTAAATTATTTCCTCTCTCAAGTCAGAAATACGTAATTCTGTATTTTCTTCTTCATGTTTAACAAAGTTTGCTTTTTCATATTTACATCTTAATACATATTTTGTTAATTTTCTTCCCATGGATCTCATATTATTGTAATTGAAAAAGTATATTCTAGTAAATTATACTTTCATCTGTTTCTGCATTATGTTGATCTGATTTAGCAAACCAACTTGCTAAATTTTTCTTAATTATAATACTTGTACAAATTCCGGGTTTTTTAAGTTTAAGAATAAATCAGCACTGCATAATGACTTTTTTTTTCACATTCTAATACACACACATACATGCAAACACACATATATTTACATTTCCTTTCTTTTTCTATTGCACTGGCCAAGATTGTTGTCAATAAATAATTATTGGAAACAGTGCTAAATGGCTTTTTTGTTTCTTTCTGAATATTAAGAGAATGCTTCTAACTATTTTATTATAAAGTATGTTTATTCAAGTTTTTCATTAATTCTATTTGTCAGTTTCAGGCAATTCACTTATATTCTTAGTTAAATGAATTCCTATTATCAAAGGGTAGTGAATTTATCACATTTTTCTCCATTATGAGGTAAAAATAATGCTTTTCTCCCTTCATCTTCTATTGCAGAGAATGGTTTTTATATGTATTCTAAATTTAAGCTGCCACTGTGATCTTGTGATATACTTATCTTAGTTATGTTGTATTATAATTAGTTGATGCCCATTATAATATGGTTTCCTAACAGTTTGGTTGGGATTTTTATGCATCTGAATTCATGAATGAACTCCCTCCAATGAATTTTGATGAAGATGAAATTAAAGTAGTAAATTATGAAGAATCAATTGCAGCATTCTGTCTTTCCACTGAACAAACTTTTTTATCAGCAAAGTTTTATTCATGTAATTCAAAAGTTTCTTCTTTTAGATCCCTTCTGTGTTGTTAAAAAGAATTCTTCATCATAGCACTTGTTATATGGTCTGATGTTGTTTGGTTTGGTGCTTGCCACCTTGAAGAAAATCTTTTTTGTTCCTTTTGACAATTTAAGGATTATTGAGATTAAACCGGAAACATATTGATTTATTCTAACCTACTGTAAACTTGTTTTCTTGATGAGATCGATATTTCTAGGTGTGAAACTGCTGTGTAGAAATGGTAATGCTTCATTGCTTCTTTCCAACATCATATTTATTTCAATTTTGCGCCTTGTCGTATGCCTACCGGAACTTAGGTTGGCTTTGTTTATTCTTATTTTCCATAGTGATCTGAAATTTTTGCATGCTTTCATACTAGTTTTTATATTTTTGAATGTATTTCTTTAAGTATCCAAGTTAAAAATGTGTTTTGGGGGGGTCAGTTAGGCTTATATAAAATAAAAATTACAATATTATTTTACTTTCATTTCTTATCCTATTCACTTTCTGCTATACTTTGACATAATATCAGATTTGGACCAATAATGTTAGTATCATCAGAATTACTTCTGAAATTTGCATTCAGTTTGCCAACTATATTTGCTTAATAGCTTGATGTGACAACATAGGATGACCAGAGAGCGTTATATAGGCAAAAGTAAATAGCAATGGGCTTAAGGGAACCTAGCAACCAAATTGGAAGAACAAGCAGGACACCTGTAAGGTGACTTCTATTGACGTAGAGCTGCTGACAAGAGATATAACATCTTAAACATAAAACTCAATCATTTTAAGGAAATTTAATTGTAGAATTCCAAAGAATTTCCAAAACATATCTAGAACTAAAAAAAAACCCCAAACCAAAAATAAAACAATAACATCCTGACCAGAGGGTAGTACTATGGATGGAGCTTCGGCCTGGAATGCTGAGGACCCAGATTAGAAATCCTGAGGTTGCTGGCTTCAGTGCAGGCTCATCTGCCTTGAGTGCAGGCTCTCCAGCTTGAACACGGGGTCGCTGGCTTGAGCATGGGATCATAGACATGACCCCATGGTTGCCAGTTTGAGCCCAAGGTTTCTGGCTTGAGCAGGGCGTCACTGGCTCTGCTGGACACTCTCCCTCCCATCAAGGCACATATGAGAAAGCAACCAATTAAAAACTAAGGTTCAGCAACTATGAGTTGATGCTTCTTATCTCTCTCCCTTCCTGTCTGTATGTCACTCTTTATCTCTTTCTCTCTCTAAAACAACAACAAAAACAATAACAATGTGCTTTTTAATTTCAAAACTCAGTAGATAAATTTAAGAAGAAAGAGAATGACTAATCTTGAAAAGCTAACTATTGGCCTGAAAGATAAAGGGAACAAAATACAGTACAAAATATGAATTCATAATATTTCCAAAAAATTAAAAGTAATAGAGGAATAATGTCAAGGAAAATTTCTTTGGTACAAAAATATAAGTCTGCAGACTCAAATGGCTCATTAATTTTATGAAGAATTGATGGAAAATAACATTCACTTAGATAAAATTTCTAGACTGAATGTGAGTGAAACAAAATGTACAAGTTTCTAAAAAGAAAGACAAGTTACTTAAAAGGAAAAAGAATCATACTGTCAATAAGACTTCTCATATACAGTCTTGACTTCAAACAGAAATATAGTATGTGCAAAATGGGGAGAAAAAATGATTGTAACACACAACAAAATTTACACCTCGTCATGATGTAATTAACTTCTCAGGGTGAGCAATGGATATTGTGATGATACAAAAAACTCATGGAACATATTATCCATTCACCTTATCTCAGGAAACTACAAGAGAGATTATTCTAAGCAAACAACAAATCAGAGTGGAACCTTCCAATCAGAGTGAGAAAGAGGAGAGGAAACAGTAAAGAATAAAAATGTATGGCCTAGCCATTTTTATATATGGTTAGATTGTGATACTGGAAATGAAGATTTGAAATATGAATAAGGAGTGATATTTAGAAGTAATGATTCTTAGAAGAGAAAGAAATGCTGAAAAGAATGGACTAATCATAGTCAAGTGTCAGAAGTACTAAACTATCTCATTCAAATCTATGAAAACTGAGTGAGCAAGAAAGGAATTAAGTAAAAGCAGTCTAAGCAGGTTGTAGGAGTATGCAGCAGTGAAGAAAGTAAAAATGTTCAAAACGTTTCCACTTACTGAAGTAAGGGGTAAAGTCAAGAAGCATGGCCAGCATTTTCTTTCTATTTTAAAATAAACGTGTTTGATTCTGAACGAAGAAGGTGGAAATCTAATACTAGTATAATGATTAACTTCAATTAACGAAGGAAATAAATAGAATTAATAGTAATGTAGCAATCCAGTAAACATTAGGAAAAAAATAAAGAACATAATTTGTAAACATAAAGTGAGATGGAAGGAAGAAAATCAGTAATACGAATTGTTAAACTGCATGTATATGGGATGAATCCCATTTAAAGAGAAACTTGGAAGACTGGATTAAACAGAAAGTTATAGGTGGATGTCAGTATCATTCTGGACTTAATTTATTTTCTTTTTCTTTTTTTTTTTTGTGACAGACACAGAGAAGGACAGACAGACAGGAAGGGAGAGAGATGCATCAATTCTTCGTTGTTCATTGCTTGCTTTCTCATATGTGCCTTGACCAGGGTGAGGGTGGGGGATGCTACAGCAAAGCAAGTGACCCCTTGCTCAAGCCAGCGACCATGGGGTCATATCTATGATCCCATACTGAAGCCAGTGACTGCACGCTCAAACTGGTGAGCCTGTGCTCAAGCCGGTGACCTCGAGGTTCCAAACCTGGGTCCTTTGTGTCCCAGTCTGACATTCTATCCACTATGCCACCACCTGGTTAGGCTGGGCTTAATTTCCTGTACAATTGGTCTGTCTACTTGTAACACAATCATTTTTTTGCCTCAGTATCTTATTTTTTATATTTCTGTAGCATAATCTTGAATGACAGCTTTTCAGAATAACTGTGTGTCATTTTGTTGGTAAAACAATGAATCATCTGGTTGCTCTAATTTTTATTTTAATATCTTTATATTTCAATAAAGAAAAATAGGTATATTTGCTATTTAATTTTTAAATATAAAAACTTAGTATTTCTTTCAATTTACCTAAAATTGTTTTAGATCTTTCAGTGGAATCTTAGGGTTTTTCTTTGTACAAATCTTACATTTTCTTTGTTAAATTTATTGATTGATGTATTATATTACAGATTCCTATTTATTTTTAAACTGTCTTTATTCACTTTTTATTGTGGTAAATACATATACATAAAACTTACTGTTTTATCATATTTATAAGTGTATGGTTCAGAGGTATTTAACTACATTTATCCATCACCACCAATGGATTACTATTTAACACTAATCTTTTTCACTTATATTTTTGAATGATTATCTTAATGTATAGATCAAAATTCTTGATTTTATAGTACTCTATAACTGGCAACCACATTTCATGTTCTAAATTTTCAACATTTTTCACTTGAGTCTCCTGAATACATAGTACATAATGAAAATCAACAATGTGTCTTGTCTTCTCCATTTTTTATTTACACTGTTGGCGAATGCAGTCTCCTGCATGCCATCTTTCTACCCCCCTCTAAAACATTTCTGCACCAAGAGATAGTGCCCTCACAGCCTGTGCCCAGCTTATCATCTTGGGTGAGACTATCGTTCCCTGTTTCAGATTTGATGAGTACTCTTTTGTCTCTGCTGAAACTGTGTACGTAATAAGGCACCTGACCGAATCTATTATATCTGTCTTCCAAGAAGAGGGGACAAGGTTCCTTCGACTGTGGCACCAGCGGGGTGCACATAGGCAAATTGCTCTGCATCTGGCCACTGGAAGAGACTGCTGGCCTTGGCGCATAAAGGCCACCATTGAAGGTGATCTTGCTCTGGTTCTTCTCTAGGTAAGTGAAGCCTTATTCCAGCTAGTGCTTGACTTTGATGTTTTCCTTGGAAAGTTCCTGTGACAAAAGACAGATTAACCTTAGAAAAACAAGTGGAAGTTTAAGAACATGTATACCTACTGTATACATGCCCATATACATGGTAGAGATTCAGTATAACTGAGCAACTCCTCGAAATGGTGAAAGCCACCACTTTAAATACCATCTCCAGCCAAAGACAAAAGAAGCTATTTGGCGGTGGGAGACAGTTATGTGAGGTTACAAGGAAAAGTGTAATAAACAGGGTTAAATATTTTATTCACGTTTAAGTGTTTGTTTTCCATTGATGAATATTTCTAGAGATTTGGAGTCATTCTTCTCTTTATGGTACACAGAGGGAGACACCTTTACATATGGAGATTTCCTTTATTAATGTAAATGTATCTTATTAAAATGTAACTTATACTCAATTTTCACAGCTTTTACTATGTCTGGTGTTTCTTAAAAATAACCAGCCTAATTAATCCCTTTGGCAACTAGGCATAGTCCTGGCATAATCCCTATGTCAATGAAGTAGTATATTCTGCTCGCTTTCAAAGCCTACTTGAAATAATTAGGTACCAATAAAATGGAATATTATTAGTACTATATTCAGTTGCAAACCATTTATCAAAATACTCCATTTACCTAACCTTTGACTTCAATTTAATCATTATAATCTATGAAGTTTATATTTAAAATATATCTTGAGTTTGGCCACTTTTACAAAGGTATCTCTAATGCTACTACTTTAGTCAAAACATCAACTCCCATATAAAGTATTGGCATAGCCGCATACCTGGTCCCCGGTCAAGTCTTCACCATGGATAGTTATTTTACATATAGTAACAAGAACGACTTTTTAAATTCATACCAGATCACATATTTTTCTTGGTCAAAAAATATTTTTTTCCACTTCATTTATAATATAATTAAAACTCTTTACCTACAAGATATATCTCCTATATTCCCTGTATTATTGTTCAACGTCGTTTTTTCACCTTTGATATTGTGAATTGTACTAAGATATATATCTATATCTATAATAATATATAGATAAATAAATATACATATGGTGTTTGTTTCTATTTATTTCAGGGAACTCCTAAAACCCTTGGACTTTCCTGTTATGAGGATTATAGAGGTGTCTTTTGTTATATTAATGAGGCGGTCTAGGAAAGCTCTTACAAATGGTTGTCTGTGCAACCACTATGTGATTAAAGGGTTGAAATTTTGTCCTACTCACTGATCTCAAGTAGAGGAGAGGGGCTGGGGATGGAATTTAGTAGCAAATAGCCAATGAATTAATCAACCATACTTATGTAATGAAGCCTCCATAAAATCCCACAAGGATGGGTTCAGAGAGTTTTCTGTTTGGTGAACAGGTGGGGATTTGAAAATGTGGTGCACTCAAGAGGACATATGTTGGGCAAATAAATTTGTAAAATCTGTATTTTCTGGTTTTGCTCACTTTTGCTGTTAAAAATGGCAACTGCTCATGTGATGATGCTACTATATGATAGTGCTGATTGTCTTTCTGCTTGGCAAGGAGCTTGGTTATGCTATTGTGTGCTAGAAGAGGGTTTTCACACTGAAAAGTTTTAAAAGGAGGAGCTAGGAGGCCATTTTGGGAGAGACAGGCCATGTTGTTTCAGGGAAGGGAGGCCATGTTGTTGAGGGCAGAGAGGCCACATGGTGGTTGGAGAGAAAGCAGCAAGATGGACGTATGCAGAGAGAAGGAGATGGGGAAAAAAGGTGAAGAAGGCTTTTCGGGCCTTTGATTCTAGGCAAACTTGGATGTGTCAGTAGCTTTGTGAGCATTGAATGAGTGGGTTTTGGTGCCCATGTGTTTGTTTTCTACTTGCTGGCTGAGTGTGAGGCTAGAAATAAAGAAAACGACCCACCAGTTCTTGGCTCCATTGTTTCATTACAATCTATCCAAATCAAATGTGAACCTGCATGGGCCAGGCGGCTGTAATGGTGGTCACACAACATATATGTAAAAGCTCTATGCCCTTTCACTTTACCTTGTCCTGTTCATCTCTCCCATCTGGCTTTTCTTGAGTTATATCCTTTTATACTAAAACAATAGTCTAGTAAGTAAAATATTTCTTTGAGTTATGTGAGTTGCTTTAGCAACTGAATAAAACCCAAGGAGGGGTTTCTGGAAACCTCTGATTTATAGCCAGCCATTTATTTTTTTATTTTTTATTCTTTTTTGTATTTTTCTGAAGCTGGAAATGGGGAGAGACAGTCAGACAGACTCTCGCATGCACCCGACCGGGATCCACCCGGCACACCCACCAGGGCCGACACTCTGCCCACCAGGGGGCAATGCTCTGCCGTGACCAGAGCCACTCTAGCGCCTGGGGAAGAGGCCAAGGAGCCATCCCCAGCGCCCAGGCCATTTTTTGCTCCAATGGAGCCTCCGCTGCGGGAGGGGAAGAGAGAGACAGAGAGGAAGGAGGGGGGGTGGAGAAGCAAATGGGCGCTTCTCCTATGTGCCCCGGCCGGGAATCAAACCCGGGTCCCCCACCCGCCAGGCCGATGCTCTACCGCTGAACCAACCAGCCAGGGCCTATAGCCAGTCATTTAGATAACAACCTAGAATTTTGATTAGCAGCTGAAGTCCAAGAAAGAGATTGTTGGAACCTCTAATCTGCAGCCTATTTGTCAGAAGATAAGGTTATAACCTGAGTTTGTGATTGATGTCTGAAGTCGTGATGAGAGGGCAGTCTTGTAGGACTGAAACCTTAACCTATTGAATTTGAAGTGATCTCCAGGAAGACAGTGTGAGAACTGAGTTTGAATTCTGGGACACCCACCCAGCTCGTGTCTGGAGAATTTTTGGTGATGTGGGAGAAACACCCCCAGGATAGAACTGGGTGCTGAACTTTTCATAATCTCTCTCCTTTGTTCATACCCTTCAGGCCACAATGGACTTCTTGCTCATTTTCCAAGCTCATTCCAACTAAGAGTTTATCACTTGCTATCACCTCTTCTTGCAATATTCTTCCCCTAGATATGCACATGGCTTATACATTCCCATCCCTGTAATTTCTGCTTAAATGTCACATCTTCATAGATGCCTTCCCTGACCATATTACCATTACATTCTATGCTTTATCTCCTTTTATAACTAATTAAAAACTTAAATTATTTGTTTATGTTGTAATGTAAGCTCCATTATGGCTGAAATTCTATATATTTGTTTTACTGTTATATCTCTGGTATTTAGATTAGTGCCTGACACATAATAGACACTCAGAAAACAATAATAATAAATGGTAAAAGGATGAATGAAGTCATCTTTGAATTAAACATCTTTATAGAATATATTAAATATGATTCCATAGTATTTTTCTGTTCAGTTATGCAAGATCATACTTTTTATACAAACAACAGTCCCCAGTTGAATGTACTTATGCCAAATCTACACAAAAGAACAATATCATAAAATTTTATTTCCTTTGTCTCTAGCTTTTATTTCCTGCTCTCTCATCCTTAATAAACATCAAAATCCCCTTCCATACTCCTCCATTTACTGCCTTCTTACCCATTCAATTTGAGCCACCTAAGAGACTTCTACTGTCCCACTGCCCCTTAGTGTTAAAATAAAACTGTTAATTAAGTTTTCTGATTATTTGACAGATAATGTTCATTTTTTATGACTAAGTTAATCAGTGAATTGCATTAACTAGATATGTGTCTATTATTTTCATCTTTCATAAAACTTAGCTCAGTAACAGTATTTTATACAGCAAAAGCAATGGAAGGGCCCTGGCTGGTTGGCTCAGCAGTAGAGCATCAGCCAGGTTCAATTCCTGGCCAGGACACATAGGAGAGGTGCCCATCTGCTTCTGCACCCTTCCCCTCCCTTTCTTTCTATCTCTCTCTTCCCTTCCTGCAGCCAAGGCTCCATTGGAGCAAAGTTGGCCTGGGTGCTGAGGATGGCTCTGTGGCCTCTGCCTCAGGCACTAGAATGGCTCTGGTTGCAAAAGAATAATGCCCCAGATGGGCAGAGCATTGCCCCCTGGTGGGCATGCCAGGTGGATCTTGGTCGGCATATGCAGGAATCTGTTTGTCTGTCTCCCCACTTCTCACTTCAGAAAAATACAAAAAAACAAACAAACAAACAAAAAAACCCAAAGCTAATAGAAGGACTTCCAATTTCAGATGAACATGTAAAGAGCTTGGAAGTCGCTACTCCAGACATTAGTATAAGAAAAAGATGGGTAGGCCCTGGCCAGTTGGTTCTGTGATAGAGTTTCAGCCAGGTGTATGGATGTCCCAGGTTTAATTCCTGGTCAGCACACACAGAAGAAGAAACCATCTGCTTCTCCACTCTTCTCCCCCCTCTTCCCTTGTCGCAACCATGGCTTATTTGGTTTGAGCACATCAGCCTCAGGTACTGAGAATAGCTCTGTGGAGCCTCTGGTGGTAAGAATAGCTTGGTTGCAAGCATGGCCCCAGATGGGTAGAGCATCAGCCCCAGATGGGCATTGCTGGGTGGATCCAAGTCAGGGAACATGTTTGAAGTCTGTCTCTCTATCTCCCCTACTCTCACTTGAAAAAGAAGAAAAATAAAGACATAAAAAGATGGTAAAACTGAAAATGTATAACTTTTCCTGGACCCATTAGAGAAATGAGATCACAGTCGTCCCAAAAATCTGTAGAGACAGGCAAAATCAAGAGCTTCAGAGTCAAGGCCTTCTTATCTAGAGCAAAGCCACTCAAACCATAAGACTTTAAGTGGCAATTTTGAGAAATTTCTTGAGGTACAAACCACCTTGAAAGTTAGAAAGTCCCAGGGACCACAGTCTTAGGGATTTCCCATATTTTTATCAACTTGACCTCTAGAATCCCACTAAGTTCTCACAGTGAAGATCCAAGATAGATCTGTTCTGAGCTCTCAGATGGATAGGGGGAGAACATTCATAGTGACATACTTTAAAGAGTATCCATAAAAATTTATACTCTCTAGAGTAAAAGTTTTTGAGCCTTATCTCAGAGAGGGGAATGGCATATCTCCAACTCTGTACCCGTCTAGACTTCCTGTCTCACCTAAGGAGAGACTAAAAGCTAATGGAAGGGCCCTGGCTGGTTGGCTCAGCAGTAGAGCATCAGCCAGGTTCAATTCCTGGCCAGGACACATAGGAGAGGTGCCCATCTGCTTCTGCACCCTTCCCCTCCCTTTCTTTCTATCTCTCTCTTCCCTTCCTGCAGCCAAGGCTCCATTGGAGCAAAGTTGGCCTGGGTGCTGAGGATGGTTTCCATTGGGAAACACTTGGAAAGAACAAATCCTAGACACAAAATCTCACTAAATCAGGGAGATTGAATTTTTTTATTATTAAGTGAGAGGAGGGGAGGCAGAGAGACAGACTCCTGCATGCCTTTGACCAGGGTTCACCTGGCAAGCCCCTTATGGGATGATGTTCTGCCCATCTAAGGCAGTTGCTCCATTGCTCAGCAACTTAGTTATTTTTAATGCCTAAGGCACAGGCCACAGAGCCATCTTCAGTTCCCAAGGCCAATCTGCTTGAACCAATCTAGCCATGGATATGGGAGAGGAAGAGAGAAAGAGAGAGAGAGAGAGAGAGAGAGAGAAAGAGAGAGAGAGAGAGAGAGAAGAGGTAAGGAAAGGGGTGGAGAAGCAGATGGTCACTTTTCTTGTGTGCCCTGACCAAAAACCGAACCTGGGACATCCACATGCGAGGCTGATGCTGTACCACTGAGCAAAATAGCCAGAGCTGGAAATTGAATCTTAATATTATAAAAGACATTGGCTCTTCTTTGGCTTGTGGCCATTCCAGCAGGATTCTAAGATAGTAACAATTAATTAAATCTAAAAAAGCTACAAGTTTCAGACTTTATCTGAGTTATTAAGAAAGCCTAAGTCAAGAAGAAAAATATTTGGACATTTAGAGGAATTTTAAGCCCCTGGTATCTACAACTAATTTTAAACATGGCCTGACTGTAAGTACCTAACAAAGGAGTATAAATATACATGAAATGAAAACTGATAGAACTAAAAGGAGAAATAAATAAATTTGCTATTATATTGAAGGGCTTTTTGGTTGTTTCCATGTCTTGGCCACTGTGAACAATGCTGCAATGAACAGGGGCTACATGTGTCTTTATGTATCAATGTTTCTGAGTTTTTGGGTTATATACCCGGTAGAGGGATTGCTGGGTCATAAGGTAGTTCTATTTTCAGTTTTTTGAGGAACCACCATACTTTCTTCCATAATGGTTGTACTACTTTACAGTCCCACCAACAGTGAATGCTATTATAGTTGGAGATTTCAGCATCCTTTTTTCAATAATTAATAGATCAAAGAGATAGAAAATTTGTAAGGATAAAGTTGACCCGAAAACTACTAATCACTTAATCTAACTGGCATTTATACACTACTCCATTCAGCAACAGCAGAATACACATTTTTCTTAAGCTCACATAGAACATTTGCTAAGATGAATCACATTCTGGGTCATAAAATTCCCCCTAAGAAATATAAAAGAATAGAAATCATACAAAGTATGTCCTCAGACAACTATGGAATTAAAATAGAAATCAATAACAGAAAAATAGCTAGAAAATCTCTCATTATTTAAAAATTAAACAACATATGGCTCAAAGATGTTTAAAGAAAAATTAAAACATATCTGGAACTAAATGAAATTTCAACTTATCAGAATTTGTGGGATGCAATGAAAACTGTGCTTAGAGAAAAATTCAGAGCATTGAATACATATATTCAAAAAGAAGAAAGTCATAAAATTAATAATCTAAGCTTTCACCTTAGGGAAAGAAAAACATTCTTTTTTTTTTTTTAATTTATTTTATTTATTTATTTTTATTTTTTATTTATTCATTTTAGAGAGGAGAGGGAGAGACAGAGAGAGAGAGAGAGAGAGAGAGAGAGAAGAGACAGAGAGAAGGGGGGAGGAGCTGGAAGCATCAACTCCCATATGTGCCTTGACCAGGCAAGCCCAGGGTTTCGAACCAGTGACCTCAGCATTTCCAGGTCGATGCTTTATCCACTGCGCCACCACAGGTCAGGTCAAGAAAAACATTCTAAGGCTAAACCAACAAGAAGAAAACAAATAATAAAAATAGAGCAGAAATAAATTAAATTTAAAATAAAAAATAGAGAAAATTAATAAAATCAAAAGCTGTTTTTTTTATTTTTTTTGGCAAAATGGGTCAGTAAAATTTATAAACCTCTAGGCAGTCTAATCAAGAAAAAATAGAGAAAGCATAATTTAACAATTTCCAAAATGAAAGTCATCATTACTGATTCCATGATAATTAAAAAGATAAATAATACTACAAGCAACTTTATGTCAAGCAATTTGACAAATTAGCTGAAATTTCCTGAAATACACAAACAACCAAACTCACACAAGGAGAAATAAATAATATGAAAAGGCCTATTTTTATTAAAATTGAATCACTGGTTAATAATTCCTCTCCCCCAAATACCAGACTCAGACAATTTCACTGAGTTCTACCAAACTTTTAAGAAATGATATCAATTCTCCACAATCTCTCCCACAAAATAGAAGCAAAGGGAATACTTCCTAATTTTTCTATGAAACCCACATTATCCCATTACCAAAATTAGATAAATATGTTTAAAAAAGGGAAATGACAGACCAATATCTTTTATAAATATTGATGCAGAAATCTTCAAGAAAATCTAACTTAAAATGTATAAAAAGAATGATAAACCACAAGCATGTGCAATTCATTCCATCTGTGGAAGGAATGTTGCACATGGAATCCAGAATGTGACAAAACAACCGTGGTACAGGTGTACACAATGATTGTGCTACAGGGGGTGGAGCAAATGGGGTAGCTTAAGTAACATTGGCAATGAATCTAATCTGCAAGCAAGACTAAAGACAAAAGAAACTGTACATAAATATAGTAATGTTGTTTTCTATAGGGGTTCAGGTTGACTATTCTGATACATGTACTATAACTGAACAACTAAATAAATGAATCACTAATGATGAGAGTCAGGCTTCTCTCATTGTTGGGGTGGGAAATTACAGCTAAGCAAGGGAAGAAGCTACAGTAGTTCATGTGGTAATAAAAGCTGGAGACATCAGTCTGAATTTATGTTTAGTTTGGATGTGTGTGTGTGTGTTAATATACACATGTATATTCCCTTGCTCTTTCAGCTGAGAGGACCTAAGCCATGACACCCTAGAAACAAGAAGTAGACCTGGTGTTCAGATTTGGTTTCTAGTACCTTCATCCAAGTATAGGAATCAGGACTTCTTGGCGAAATGTCTGCTTCTAGGACTGGGGCAAGACATAGACAAGATAATCCTGGAATATTTTGTAGTGCTATAATATAAGAATGTGTTAAAAACAAACAACTCGCCATGGCTGGTGGTTCAGTGGATAGAGTATTGGCCCGGCATGTTGACATCCTGGGTTTTATTTTAGTCAGGACACACAGGAGAAGTGGCCATCTGCTTCTCTTCTCCTCCTTTCCCCCCTTCTCTTCCTTTTCTCCTCTGGAAACCAGTGGCTTGATTAGTTTGAGTGTGGCCCCTGGTGCTTAGGATAGCTCCATTGGTTTGAGTGTGTCAGCCTCAGGTGTAAAAATAGCTCGATACTCGAGCATTGGCCCCAGGGAGGGTTGCCAGGTAGATGCCAGTCAGGGTGTATGCAGGAGTCTGCTTCACTATCTCCCATCTTCTCACCTGAAAAACAACAACAACAACAAGCAAATAAACAACAACTTGCATTAATAAGAGTATGTCAAAAGAATTCATGAAAAAACTTAAAGAACTTCTAATGGCAAAGAAAACTAAAAAATTTGAGGAAAAAAATAAATAATATCATATTATAATCCAAAACATAAAATAAACATCTATGAGTCCATGAATTTATACATTAATGATTAAATAAATAATTAAACAAGGAACGTAAACATATAGTCCATGATGAAGAATTCCAAATAATTTATGCAGAGTCTCTGCCCTTAAGGACGTAGAACAAAATTCCCACTCTTTAGGTGTGGGCTGGGCAAAGTAAGTTCCTTCCAAAAATTAAGTACAGTATGAAAAGGGAAGAAAAAGAGTAATTATCTGGTAGAGAAACCTAACAAACACTGCCTCAACCATGCAGTCAAGATTAACATCAACAATGATAAATCATGTTGTTATGAAGAAAATGACATTTTATCTGTATAGACTTCCTCCTCAAAACATAACTTGAATCTAATCATGAAAAAAAATTTGCCCTGGCCAGTTTGCTCAGTAGTAGAATGTCAGCCCAGTGTATGGATGTCCTAGGTTTGATTCCCAGTCAGGGCACACAGGAGAAGCAACTATCTGCTTCTCCACCCCTTACCCTCTCATTTATTTCTCTTTCTCTCTCTCTCTGTCTTCCCCTCCTGTAGCCATGGCTTGAGCATCACCCAGGGTGCTGAGGATGGCTCCTTGGAGCCTCCACCTCAGGCACTAAAAATAGCTCAGTTATGAGCATGGACCCAGATGGGCAGAGCATTGGCCCCAGATGGGTGTTGCTGGGTGGATCCTGGTCAGGAAGCATGTGGGAGTCTGTCTCTCTATCTCCCCTTCTCTCATTTGGACAAAGAAGGGGGGAGGAGAAACGATCACACACAGACCTGGGAAGCATTATGGTAAGTGAAATAAGTCAGACACAGAAAGACAAAACCATATAGTTTTTCTCATATATGGACTCTAATGAACAAAATAATCTAACAAACAAAATAGAAACAGACTCATAGGTACAGAGAACAGATCGATGGTTATCACATGGGAAATGGACTAGAGGACTGGCTGAAAAGGTGAAGGGATTGAAAAAAATATTTTGGTAGTTACGTAACAGTCACAGGGATGTAAAGTACAGCATAGGAAATACAGACAATAACATTGTAATAGCTATGTATGAAGCTATGTGGATACTGGAAATATTGGAGCAACACTGTAAAGTATATGATTAACCATTATACTGTACATATGAAACTGCTCAGAATGACATTGAGTGTAATGTATATTTAAAAAGTAAAAATAAATAAATATAAAAACATCTAACAAGAAAAAATCAAAACCTCAGCTTGAGTCCTGACCAGATAGCTCATTGTGTTAGAGCATCATCCAAATACACTAGGGTTGGAGGTTCAGTTCCCAGTCAGGTCACACACAGGAAGAGGGAGAGGGAGAGGGAGAGGGAGAGGGAGAGGGAAAGGAATCAACCAATGAATGAGTAAATAAGTGAAACAATAATTAATGTTTCTCTCTCTCTCTCCTTTCTTTCTCTCTCTCAAACAAAAACAAAAAACCAGCCCAGAAGCAATTGATGTAAATTAAAAACAAGATATATTTGCATGAGCATGTGCATGCGCGCGCAGACACACACACACACACACACACACACACACATACACATGCGCGCGCACACACACACACACACACACACACAAGCTTCCCTTCTTACTTAGGGAAAGAGGGCAGAGGATCATTATAAACCATATAAACAACCATACATTCTACTCCAAAGAGAAATCATTAGTTTAGCTGCTCTGATTTATAGAAAAATACCTGTTGTTAAATAATGAAATGAAGCCAGGATCTTTCAAGGTTTGAAAGATAGAATACTGACTCTTGGAATTATGCTGTTAGACTTTAAATGTGATACCAATGCTAGTATTTTTACTCATAGGACTGATGTTGAAATTACATAGAGGAATTCTGACTATAATGAAAGGGAGAGAGCAGAGCTAATACTCAACTTGCAACTCAGGCTTTTTGTAGGGCAGTAACACTGATATTAAGGAAAAATATGCATTGCAATAATATAAAAATCTTATAAGTTTCAGAGGAAATAAAGGAGGTATACCAAAATGCTTCAGGATGTCACAAAAGCTGAAAAATGATAAGAAGATAGAACCCGACTTCTGAAATTGATGACTTCAATGTCTTAGGAAGGAAATGCGATTTCTGGCATGAGGGAGAGGAAACATAAAAATGTGCTGAGGCAGGGAAGGCAGAGCGATGTGGACTTGGAATAACTAAGATGGAAGTGCTATCAAGGACATGGAAAGACGTAAGACAGAAGCAGCCTGTCATGTGCATTATACAGTTAAACTCCCAAATTTTTCTGAACAAGCCATAACCACCAAACTCTTTCCTCTGATAAACCATCTAGCTGTCCATGGGCGAGAATAACCCAACCAGTGCAGGCTGCCAGGTAACCAGTCAATGACTCAAGAAGAAAACAAAGTTTGTTACTTCTCAATGTTTGTGATTTCTTTTTTCCTCTTTTTTAAATTTAAATCCTGCTTTTGGCCCTGGCCAGTTACAGCATTGTCCTGATAAGCCAATGTTGTGAGTTCGATTTCCAGTCAGGGCACATACAAGAATCAACCAATGAACACATAAATAACTGGCACAGCAAATTGATCTATCTCTGTCTCTTTTCTCTCTCTAAAATTAAAAACTAAAAAAATTGAAAAAAGTTAAAAATTAAATCCTGCTTTTGTCTTTCCTAGATGAAATCAATGTGTGAATTTGATTCTCTTGCATACAAGTAAAATCCCATGCTGATAGTTATATGTGTGTTTGAAGTGAGATAGAGAGTTTAGAGGGAAGTGTTGGCTTAGTAGGCCCTCTTCAGTCACAGAGTCTCCTAAAATAGGCTTCCACTGTTCAATTTCCTATTAAACTCAAAATGAGCAGAGAGTTTATGTGGAAGTGGGAACTGTACAACTTCATTACCCTGAAAGGATAGAGTCAGGATTTACCTGCACAGAGAAACAGTTCCACACTGCTTTTATACAAAATAAACCTTTTGTTTTGAACGGTTTTTGATGTATCAAAAATTTTAGATTTCCCATATACCACACATGCAGTCTCTCCTATTATATTTCATCTTACATGACATTAGTATGGTATATTTGTCACAACTAATTAACTAATGTTAATATGTTATTATTAACTAAAGTCCATAATGTTTCAAATTTCTTTAGTTTCCACCTAACATCATTTTTTGGTCTGTTTGTATTTTTTGCTGTTGTCCCAACATATCACATTACATTTAGTGATCACATCTCTAAGTAGTCTGTGACAGTTTAATAGACAGCCTTTGTTTTTATTACCTTAATAGTTTGGAGATTATTGTTCAGATGTTTTGTAGAATTTCATTCAATCTGGATTTGTGTGATTTTCCCTTTTCTTTGATTTTTTTAAATTCAGTTTATTAGGGGTGACATTGATTAATAAAATTATACAAGTTTCAGGTGTACAAGTCTATAATACATCAACTCTATATTGTACTGTGTTCACCACCCCAAGTCAAGTTTCTTTCCATCACCATTTACCCCCATTTACCTTCTTCTACCTCCCTCACCCCCTTTCTCTCTGGTAATCACCATCTATTGTCAGAGACTATGTATTTTTTCTGTTTTTTGTTTGTTTGTTTTGCTTAATTCTTTCACCTTTTTTACCCAGCCCCACAGTACCCCTCCCCTTTGACAGCTGATTGCTTTCACTGTGTTCCCTAGATTTTGTGTTGTTGTGTTTCATTTTTATTTGTCAAGGCAACTTTTGATTTTTTCCATGATCTCATTGTTGATTCATTCATTGTTTAGTAACATGTTAGTTAGGTTCCATATGTTTTTTTTTCTTGTAATTAATTTCTAGTTTCATACTGTTGTGGTTGAAGGAAGTGCTTGATATGATTTCAATCCTCTTAAATTTATTGAGACTATTTTTGTGTCCTAACATGTGATCTATTCTAGAGAATGTTCCATGTGCACATGAAAGGAATGTATATTCTGTTGCCTTGGGGTGAAATGTTCTGAAAATATCAGTTAAATTCATCTGGTCTTGTTTGTTGTTTAACCTCATTGTTTCCTTGTTCATTTTTTTTGAGGGGGGGTCTGGAAGATCTTTCTATTGATGTCAATGGAGTGTTATATTCCCTACTATGACTGTATTACTGTTAAGTTTTTCCTTTTTTGTCCCTCAAGATTTGCTTTATATATTCAGGTTCTCCTGTATTGTGTTCATAAATGTTTGTAAGTGTTATATTCTCTTTTTGGATTGATCCCTTCATCATTATATAATATCTTTCTTTATCTCTTATTATATTCTTTGTTTTAAAGTCTGTTTTATCCAATATAAGTATTGTTAACTTAGTTTTTTTTCTCATTTTCATTTGCACAACATATTTTTTCCATTCCTTTCCTTTCAGTGTGCATATCTTTCACTCTGGGGTGGGTCTCTTATAGACAGCATATATTTGCATCTTGTTTTCTTATTCATTTAGCTACCGTATGTCTTTTGATTGTAGCATTTAAGCCATTTAAATTTATCGTGATTATTGATAGCTGCATATTTATTGCCATTTTATTCTTTATAACTATGGGGTTTTTTTTCTTTTTTCTTCTTAAAGAAGGCCCTTTAACATTTCTTAAAATACTGTGTCAGTGTTTGTGAACTCTTTTAGCTTATTTTTGTCTGAGAAGCTTTTCCCTTTTCTTCAATTTTTAAATGATGGCTTTGCTGGGTAGAGTAGTTTTGGTTGTACGTCCTTGCTTTCCATCACTTTGAATATTTCATGCCAATCTTTCTGGCTTGAAGTGTTTCTGTTGAGCTGATAGTCTTATGGGAACTACCTTGTAGCTAACTATCTTTTTTCTCTTGCTGCTCTTAAGATTTATCTTTGTCTTTAACCTTTACCATTTTAATAATGATGTTTCTTGGTGTGGGCCTTTTTGAGTTCATCTTCATTGGGACTCTCTGTACTTTCTGGATATGCTTGCCATTTCCCTTCACCAGATTAGGCAAGTTTTCAACCATTATTTCTTTGAATAAGTTCTTGACCCCTTGTTTTCTCTCCTCTTCTTGTGGTACTCCTATAATACAGAGGCTCTTATGTTTCTGTTTTGAATTTTCCAAAGTGTTTCAAAACTCTTCAATGTTTGTATACATACTTCTTATCTTCTGCTTTTCCAGATACTGATTTATATTTTTTGCTGAAGCAGAAAGTCATTCTAATTTATGGTTTGGTGTTTTTATTTAGGCTTTTCTAAGTAAAAAAAAAAAAGTATATGCAGTATAATGTGTTGTCAAATTTAAGATTTTAATGTCTATTCTGGAAAGGGGGACTTGTAATGAATTTTAGGGCCAAATTAAAACAATGATGTTTGAAAACAACACAAAAAAGGAAATAGTCTGTTATCCACACTTTCCAATGTGGTAGCCAATATCTACCCATTGCACTGAGCTCCTGAAATGTGGCTAGTACAACTTGGTAATTGAAAGTTTTATTTTATTTTATTTTAATTTACTTAAATTTGAGTAGAAATAGCCATATGTGACTACCATATTAGATATTGCAGCTGTAAGACTGGCAGATACTGTTCTGTAACTTTATTGGAATCTTTACTACATTTTATTATGGTATGATTTAGTTCCTTCATCCAAAACATGCAACAAAAACATAAAATAACTATGTGGATTAATGGTTGCTGTTAATATATGGTTGACTTCCTTCCAAAGACAGGCTGTATTAATGCAGATAGAATTACTTTCTTCAAAATAATTGAACTACACTATTGTCTGTCATAAGTGATAATGCTGTTTACTATTGTATTAGTTTAATATTTTTTTCTGTAACAAATACCAAAAACTCAGTAGAATGAAACAACACATTATTATTATTATTCCATCATTTTGAAAATCAGAAGTCTGAAATCAGTTTCACTGAGCTAAAATCAAAGTGTTGGCAGGCTTGTACTCCTGAAGACTCAAAGGAAAATTTATTTCCTTGTCTTTTGCAGCTACTAGAAGCCACTACATTCATTGACTTGTGGCCCCTTCTTCCATTTTCAAAACAAGCAGTGTAGCAACTTTCCTCCTGTCTACTTCTACCCTTATACTTTCTCTCCCTGATTCTGTTCCTCTGCCTTCCTCTTACAAGGATGCTTGTGGTTAGACTAAACCCCAGGGTGATATCCCCATCTCAAGATCCTTAAGCACATCTTCAAATTCCTTTTGCCATTTCAAGTACCATATTCACAGGTACTGGGTATGAGGATGTTTTGGGGATACCATTATTTTGTCTACCACATTAATTTAATAAACAAATTGCCTAGCAATATATTGGTAATGAATTTTGAGGTATGAACTCTGAAAAGTGGTTGTTTCTAGGGTTGCTCATAACTGAAGTTTATGTTATGGTGGACATGACCCAAATAGATACCCTGGTCCATGGTGTTACTCAACACATCTAGAAATTCCCTCTAGGTTGCTGTGTTGACATTTAGGAATTCCCTCATAGCAAGAATATCCATATCCTAAGAGTAATATCTGGGCACATATGTCACTGAGGCAAACATTCCACATTTTTACTAATGTCAAATTATATTTCCAGAAATAAATTATTAATGTTCTGACACTTTACAATAGGAGTAGGTTGGCAGACACTTCTTCCTATGATATCTGCCTGAAATGTGCCTAAAGATTCTTTGAGAGACTTTTGCCCTATATTTGTCAGTATCTGCTTGGTATTTTAACTTTCATGTGAAATGTGGAGAAAGGAGAAGCAGAAATAGAAAGGGATGAATGGATATGTTAAATTTAATTAAGTTCTACATGTTTAATGCTATGTAAAGATTTTTGTGGTGGGAGAATGCCCTTAAACTTTTAATAAGGGAATGCCACATTACAACATTTTATAAAAAGGTGAGAGAAACAGTTTCCAAAAGGTGAACCACTTGACTTTAAAGGCAGTTCAGATATATGTCGAACATGGATGGATATAGATGGCATTTCTTCATTCTTCATTTCTGACCTTAGATATTTCTGCCTCCATTGACTAAGTTAGATGCCGAATGTATATCCAATGCCCCTGTATTTACCCTCTGTTAATGCATTTTATTCCACATTATAACAGATCATTTAACTGTACCTCTTAAGTTAATCTCTAACTGCTCCTAAATATTTTTTCTGCCTCCCTCATGAGATCTTCCAGCAATGCAAGTAGGATCCTAATCTCAGCCCCTCCATATCCACAAAAAAGTTCTTAAATCAGTCTCTTTTCCTTTTATGGCAAAAAAATCATTAAAAGGTTTACAAGTTTGTTGTTTTGTTAATTCTTTCATCTTAGACTTCTGCTTTTTTCCACTAAGTGATAAAGATGAAATGCAATGACAGAAGAGTACAAGGCTTCAGAATTAGAATTCTGGTTCATCTTAGTACAAGTCTCTGTGATTTGACAAGTTACTTCCTTTCTGTGATTCAGTTATATCATCTGTTAAATTAGGTTGATAATATCTTCTCAATTAGCTCATAAGAATGCATATATATTCCTCATTAGTGTGTCGCATATACTTTTAAATGCTCTATTAATTTTGTGTTGTAATTATTGGTATTATTATTCATAGTCACAGGTGCCTTTGTTTGCAGTCCCCCAGAATTTGAGCTTGAAATAAAAATTCAAGTGTAAATACTTTATTTGGGAGGTGATCTCACTCAATAAGCAAAATAGAAAAGTCAAAAAGGGAAGGGAGAGATTCCACTAAAATATATGTTAACAAGATTTACAATATGAACTCAACTTTCAAACAAGTATAACATACATGCACACACATATATATCTCAACATGATAAGAAAATTATTAGGATTTTTATTCTTTGTATTTTTCTTTAAAAATTTTTTAATAATCAATTTATACTATTTTCAAATGAGAAATCCTTTCCCCCCCCTTTTCTGGAAAGATCTAAAGCCTGTACACACCATCTGTTTAATCAATAGTAGTGAGAGCATCTAGAATTGTGTTATATTTTCTCTTATGTTACTGATATATTTGAAATATTTCATAATTTTGGCCTGACCTGTGGTTGCACAGTGGATAAAGCGTCAACCTGAAATGCTGAGGTCGCTGGTTTGAAACCCTGGGCTTGCCTGGTCAAGGCATATATGGAAGTTGATGCTTCCTGTTCCTCCATCCCCTTCTCTCTCTCTCTCTCTCTCTCTCTCTCTCTCTCTCTCTCCTTCCTTTTCTCTCATCTCTAAAATAAATAAATAAAGGCTTAGAAAAACTACATCTGGAATATTTTATAATTTAAACCATATATAAATAAAAATCACCACTGTTTTAAAAGATCTCCATACTTTAAAAAAAAATAAGAGTAAGATACTTTTAAATGTAACCTGCAATTACACAAACATCTTTTGGAGTATATGGACAATCTCAATGAATCGAATCTCTCAATTTATTTTTATATCTCTACCGTGTGAATTGATTACCTGGAGTGTTAATATTTGTTGAAGAAGTTTCAGTGCTTTCAACATTGAAAATTTATTCTTTAGTCAAGGGATCCTGTTTTTATATTTTCCCAAAGTGTAGCCATGACTTTCAACTTTAAGCTTCTGTCTTTCTACTCATTAATCTTGCTGAAAGTGCCAATGGTCCAAGTTCTGATGATTGGCAAGTAGTTCCTTGCTGAGCAAGAGTGGTACTTGGAGGCGTGAAAAATACTGGATATGACCCTGACAATTGACTTACAGTAGGGGTGAGAATGTGTGGGAGTGTTTGGCATGGCAGTACTGGGGACATCTTTGTGTCCCTGCAGAGCCAGCAAGAGTGAAAAAGCATGATTATGCTAATAAATATATACTTGATTCCATTGCTGTCAAAATGTGACAAGGAAAGAATAGATTTAGGTTTAGACCAGTGCTTTTCAAACAATGTATCAATCCACAAGCATTAGGTGCCTCCTTATGGGAGGCAAAAGCTGATATTAAGTCCTGTTCCTTGCCCTGGAGAGTTAAAACCTGCAGGAAAGATAAATGCCACACAGAAGTAGTGATTTGAAAACATGTTTTAAAAGTTCTACAGGACATGGGAATTTTTTTTTTTTGTATTTTTCTGAAGCGGGAAACTGGGAGAGACAGACAGACTCCCGCATGCGCCCGACTGGGATCCACCCGGCACGCCCACCAGGGGGCGACGCTCTGCCCACCAGGGGGCGATGCTCTGCCCCTCCGGGGCATTGCTCTGCTGCGACCAGAGCCACTCTAGCGCCTGGGGCAGAGGTCGAGGAGCCATCCCCAGCGCCCGGGGCCATCTTTGCTCTAGTGGAGCCTGGGCAGCGGGAGGGGAATAGAGAGACAGAGAGGAAGGAGAGGGGGAGGGGTGGAGAAGCAGATGGGCACTCCTCCTGTGTGCCCTGGCCGGCAATCGAACCCGGGAATTCTGCACGCCAGGCCAATTCTCTACTACTGAGCCAACCGGCCAGGGTCAAGACGTGGGAATATTTTTGATGATAAACAACTGCTTACTTATTGTACCAGGTAACCTCATTGATTTTGTTTATAATCAAGCCTTTTAAATGCATCTTTTCTAGTATAACTTGAATGTGTCTGTGTTTCTTATTTGTGTAAAATCTCTTTCCATATACATGATTTCAGGTAACAGTATAAGTGAATTTTATGCATGCTGTGTATCTTTGCGATCCTTTCTTCAATTTATTTCATCTTCAAATAGTTATGAAATGTAAAGATACCTAGTAGCCTATTTATATAAATAAGGGGTTGTGGGGGATCAATGCCATGTCTAAATCCTAAAACATTTCCCTGAGCTGGCAGGAATCTGAGCTTTTATTTCCCATTGTAATAACTCAAAAGACATTGCCCGACCAGGTGGCGGCACAGTGGATAGAGTGTAGGCCTGAGACACTGAAGAACCAGTTTCAAAACCCTGAGGTTGCTGGCTTCAGCACGAGCTCATTCAGCTTGAGCAAGGGCTTGCTCACTTGAGTGTGGGATCATAGACATGACCATGGTCATTGGCTTGAGCCCAAAGGTCACTGGCTTGAGGTCAAGGTCGCTGGCTTAAGCTCAAGGTTGTTGGCTTGAGCAAGGGATCTCTGGCTTAGCTGTAGCCCTCCCTCGCACCCCCAGTCAAGGCACATATAAGAAAACAATCAATGAACAGCTAAGGTGCTGCAACTATGAGTTGATGCTTCTCATCTTTTTCCCTTCTTGTCTGTCTGTTCCTCTCTCTCTCTCTCTCTCTCTCTCTCTCTCTCTTGCTAACTGAAGAAGATGAAGAAGATTCTCTGAGACATTGAAATTTGCTATATTATGTGTGTATGTATATATGTATGTATCTATGTATCTATGTTGCTAGATAGATAGATACATACATATTCACATGCATTTGTGTATACCATGCATAACTATATTACACATTTTAAACTGTATCAAATAGGTATTCATGTGGTAAGTATAGATCAGAGGATGAAAACCATTAACATTCTGACTCCTGAAACAACAAATTGTTTTTTAATGTGGAAAGGTTAATTAAAAGAGTTATGAGGGCTAATAAACCAGAGAGTCTTTTTGTACAATTCAGTCCATTTAAACATACATATATATATATATATATATATATATATATATATATTTAATAAAAGGAGATCAGCAACTCTTCTATGTCTTCATCTCAGCCTTCATTTATTTCTTCCATAATGTGCAATAAATAAGAGAACCATCAGATTTGGACAAACAGCATGACAGGAGGGAACATGAGGATCAGGGCTGTGGCAAAAAAAGAGACAGACAGAAGACTGTATTCTGTAAAAAGGAAGGAGAGAGATGCCATCACCCACTGTTTTCCTACGTGTTCACTGTCTTGGGGACCCTAAGTGGGGACTAAACACTGAGAGGAAGGAGAAGATGGTGAGATGTCATGAAGCTCTCTTCTGTACGTTCACACACATGTCTCCATTTCCACGGCCAGAAAACTCCTATCACCTCTGCCATGGGTACCATAAACTGTCAACTCTACAAACAAAGCAAATGAATTGAAATTTTTCAGCAACTCTTTTTTCTCTGGTGACAAAATTCAACTGAAGTAGGAGTTTGGGAGGGGTTCCTTCAAGAAAATCTGGTTCCTGAAATTCAAAATAAAACTTCTTTTACAACTATAATAGCCTCCCATATTAAGGTGAACCCTCATTTCACAAGAAGGAATGAAATTCTAGTGAAATAAAAGGAGTGTACAACACTGACACTGTTACATAGAAGCCAGTATTGGTTGTTGTTTATGGTTTTATTTATAAATGCAAGATTTTACTTCAAAATCCCCTGGATCATTGCAGTCTATTGTTGGTATTTACTTTCTGGGCTTATGATTTTGGAAGGTCGATAAATGATTAACTGTAGCTTATTTGGTTTTAGCCATGGAATCGGATAGACTGCATTTCTCACTTTGTCTTCTCAGCAGTTGTGTGTATTATGGAGATGAGCTGTGGCTCTAGCGGAAAATGCATCATTTATATATGTCAGTTGGCTGGCATCACGTGCCTACTCTGGACTTCTTCTCAGAAGCTGTGAGATTTATGACCATCATAAAGCCCTTTTCCCCCCATAGATCATGTTGGTAGAATACATGCGCCTTTCCAGGACTTCACCCTTTTAGAGAACAGCCAGAGTCAGAAAGAACAAGATGCTGTTTTGGTAATTATTATCCTCAAAGGGAGAGAAAATCCTCCTCAAAAAAAAACAAACAAAAAACAAAAAAACAAAAACAAAAACAACAACTTCCCTCTCCTGCCAAACTACTAGTGATTCAGAGTACAAACTATAGAAATGATCCCTGAAAGTATAGTCTTGATTTAGAGTACAGAGAGAAGTTAGTGGGTTATTTTTCCTTTTGACATGTTTTGTTTAGAAAAAATAGCATATAGTTATTGTTATGAAAATCTTATGGTGCGAAAGATTTAACCTGCTTAGCTTGGCAGAGCTACTAGACTAAAATCCCTGTACACATGCTGGGCTATTTGCACTGATGTTCTCCTCACTTCTCAGAAATGCATATGTGGCTTGACTTGTCCCATCGTGTAAATTATTGTCTGTTTGTGGTATCACACAATCAGAAAATAATTTTCACAATCAGAGATTACAGCTGAAACGGGACTATGGTTGCAGGTAATGAAGACCTTAACCATACAATATTACCAAGGCAAGGCTCTCATGAAAAAAGGGAGAATAAATGCTTGATTTCTTCTTCTCTCAATTTAGTCTGCCTCTGTCCCTCCCTCCGCAGCAATGCAAGGAGAAATAAAACCTGATTTTTACCTTTAAAAATGGCACCAATTAACAAAAACAAGCCATAAACAAAAATATTACGTACCAGAGTAGATGATTAGTTGTGATTACACTAGAATGACATGATTATTTAAGAGGTTATTACTTGAGCTGTAATATTTTTGGATACAGGCTGGAAACTTTTCTATCAGTAAGAAAAAAGAAAATCGACAAATTCAAAGTGTTAGAGATCTAAGTCATGGAGCATGTAGAATCAGAGAACAAGAATATAGTTTTCAATGCCAAAATAGGCAGACACATCTGTATTATGCTTATCTAGAGCTAATACACACAAACACACACAGCATAAATAAGAGCAAAGACAAATGCCAGGAGGCAACACTTGTTTTTGAATGAGTGAATCATCTTTGAACATGCTCTCTTGTATTATTCCTTATTTATTCTTTCTGGCAACATCTTGATAGGTTAAAAAAAGATATGTTTTCTCTACCAATTTTCATCTTTTTAAATACTTCTTCATTGATTTTCTCCTTTTTCTTTGCACCAAACCTTGAAATTTAGTAAAAATGGTGTTTATTTACATTTCAATATTTACTTTGTAAACATGCATTGAAGGCATACTGTACGATATGGAAATATAACTATGAAGGTTTAGATAGAATATTTTCTAACTGCAGAAGAAGTAAAAGTTAATAACAACAAAAAAGTCTTGATATGAACTGCTTTCTTGGTGATTTATCTATTTTGCCTGAACATTTCATTCATCAAACATTGATGATACTGAGTCTTGTTCTCCCTTGGGAACACCAAGGTTTGTTTGGGTGTTGCTGAATTATAGTCAACAAAAGGTTATGTTTTCATCTAAGTTACATAATAGGGCGACCACTCATTACACTGTCAGCATGTGAAAAAGAACCTAAAAATCACAGAATCAAGGAATAGTCAAGATGGAAAAGTCATATAAATGTTTGAACACATCTCAGTCATACAGATGAAGAAATTGAGTTATAGAGAAAAATAATGCCCCAGTTCCGCTTATGTGTGTACGATTACACTAGTTTAGTAGTATGGACCTGGGTAATTTAAAATGAGGATTTTTTTAAGTATATTAAGCAATTTTACTGAGTGTATGTCTGTACAGTAAGTGCATTTTAATAAAAAATTTATATATTCCAGTGCTGCTAATCTTTTAGTTATTTTTAAAATTCTTTACATTTGTAGCTAAGAGAAGTTTTCAAATGTTTTATTTTTAAATAAATTATTTATGATGTTTTTGTGAGGAACTTGAGAAGCCTTCCACACATTCTTGTGTGGCCTAAATGTAAAAAGAAGGTCCCAACTTGAGTTTTTCCCTTTATACTGTAATGGAACCAATCTATTCTCAGGAAAATTAGCCTTCTACTTAAATGTCTATCTACCTTTGACAGGAAAGGAAGCTAGAGATATGTGAGACTATATATATGTGCTTTTACAGTTGTGATACTCTCATCAGAAAGTGCCAGGATATCTCAATGCCAGGATATCTTCAAAGATCACCCTTTTGTCAAAATCTATTTTCTGTGACACTTGATTTAATGAGAAGTTTTTATGTGATACAGAAATCTCTGGCACACCTTTTGATGTTGTTACCATCCAGTTTTATTAATCACAAAGCAGCTAGATTTCAGGAACGACCACCTGTCCATTAGGATTGATTTCCAGGACTTTGGCAGACCTTACATCCAAAAATTCTTTCAGCAGCCCAGAGAATCAATTACACTAAGAATGTAATGTAATGTATTGAACTTAAAATCCTGTAGGGTGAAATAGGCATTCTAATTAATAGGAATTGATGATAAGATATATTTTGTATCATCTAATACTAACTAGAATAAAGTGTCATTCTCTTATTACTCTAGCATGAAGTTTATACTAAGTCCTTATTACTTGGTCAGTAGTATAAAAAGATTAGCAATAAGGTAACCTAATCAAAAAATATTGGGCAGATTGACAAAAGCCTTCTAAATTCAGAGCAAGTGTCAGTCCAAAAGACACTATTATAATCTCCTGGGGCCACATGGTGGATTTGAATTTTGTTGAGGAAGGTTGTCAGTGGTAATTCCAGGAGTTATTGTGGTGCTGTTCCTTCTTAGATTGTCAATTTTCACTTTCTGAGTTTTAACTTGCCTAAATACGCCTTTCGTTTTTCTGACCCTCCTTGGATTAGAAAGAGCATTCATGCTCAAATTGTTGAGCAGGAGATTCTGTCTCCTGATGGGTTCACAAAGGTATCGCCTCACTCAGTGCTGAACTAGCTCAAAGCAAATATTTCATAGTAGCTCATTTGAGAAATTTTAATTTGTAAATGTTAATATTTAAAAGTTGAAATAAAGATTGTTAGAGAACCTTTGAAGAGATTCTATTTGAAATTTTAAATGTATCTGTACCCATTCTTACAAACACAGAGATTTAAAAAAGTTTCCTAAGGCCTTCAGTTTCTAGTGATATGATGGTTTAGATACCCTAAATGATGATGGAAAACTTAGAAAATATGAATGAAATACATGAAAATAATTAAATGCATCTCTGAGCTGGCAAGATAAAAAATTCTAACTTCAAAACAAAGTGAAAATGGTAAACCTGAAAATGAGTGTTGAAATAGGTTTCCAAGGTGAGGGTACCTGCAGAAGCATGGAAAATATGCACCTTTTTCTCTGTTGCCTGATCAGGATCAGAAGACACCCATGCCATAGAGTCTAAAAAGAAGGTTCCATTCCCACTCTGATAATAAATGAGAAATAAGCCTGTTACACAGAAGAGGATGACAATGTAATACCAAAGAATTTCTCTGCCTTGACTTTTAGTGCTTAAAATATCTATGGTAAACATTAAGGAATTGTACATACAGAATGTAAATTTCAAAGTATTAAAAAAGTAATTAAGTAATGGAAAAACCTTAATCAATCAAAAACAAACCACAAAAGAAAAGATAAAATGAATGACCGAAAACAGGATATATAGAAACATAATTAAGAGTAGAAATAAATTGAGGAGATATTCATAATAAATATAAATGGACAAAAGTATTCAATTAAAAGTTAAAGAAATTTAGTCCTGAATTTAATACATCTAGCTATATGTTGTATGGAAAAGTTACCCTCACAAAATTAGGATACAGAAGTTTGAAAATCAAAGGATGAAATCATATATATCAGGCATATGCTAACCAAAAGAAAAGCTGATATAGATAAACTAATAACAAACAAAATAGATGTGAACACAAAGAAGTATGTGTTATTGAAAATGAAGAGAATGTGGCTCTGGCTGGTTGGCTCAGTGGTAGAGCATCAGCCCAGTGTGTTGTTGTCCTGGCTTCAATTCCCAGACAGGGCACAGAAGAGAAGTGACCATCTGTTTCTCCCCTTTCTCCCTATCTCTTCTCTCTCGATCTTCCCTTCCCATAACCATGGCTCAATTGGTTTGAGCACATCAGCCTGGGCACTGAGAATGGTTCTGTAGCCTTTGCCTCAGGTGCTAAAAATAGCTTGGTTGCTAAGCAATAAAGCAAAAGCTCCAGAAAAGTAGAGCATCACCCCATAGAGGGCTTGCTGAGTAAATCCCAGTCAGGGTGCATGCAGGCATCTGTCTCTGCCTCCCCTCCTCTCACTTAATTAAAAAAAGGAAAAATGAAAAAAAAAGAATTGTAATAAAAAATTTTTTACCTTCTCATTCATTTTAGACTTTTCTAAGAATTTCTAGCTGTTCCAATATTTTCTCTGAAAATTTTTTTTAATAAATTTTTATTAATGGTAATGGGATGACATTAATAAATCAGGGTACATATATTCAAAGAAAACATGTCTAGGTTATTTTGTCATCAAATTATTTTGCAAACCCCTCGCCCAAAGTCAGATTGTCCTCCGTCACCCTCTATCTAGTTCTCTGTGCCCCTCCCCCTCCCCCTAACTCTCTCCCTCCCTCCCTCCCTCCCATGTCCTCCCTCCCCCCCCCACCCTTGGTAACCACCACACTCTTGTCCATGTCTCTTAGTCTCATTTTTATGTTCCACCAATGTATGGAATCATGTAGTTCTTGTTTTTTTCTGATTTACTTATTTCACTCCTTATAATGTTATCAAGATCCCACCATTTTGCTGTAAATGATCTGATGTCATCATTTCTTATGGCTGAGTAGTATTCCATAGTGTATATGTGCCACATCTTCTTTATCCAGTCTTCTATTGAAGGGCTTTTTGGTTGTTTCCATGTCTTGGCCACTGTGAACAGTGCTGCAATGAACATGGGGCTACATGTGTCTTCACGTATCAATGTTTCTGAGGTTTTGGGGTATATACCCAGTAGAGGGATTGCTGGATCATAAGGTAGTTCTATTTGCAGTTTTTTGAGGAACCACCATACTTTCCTCCATAATGGTTGTACTACTTTACAGTCCCACCAACAGTGAATGAGGGTTCCTTTTTCTCCACAGCCTCTCCAACATTTGCTATTTCCCGTCTTGTTGATAATAGCTAATCTAACAGGAGTGAGGTGGTATCTCATTGTAGTTTTGATTTGCATTTCTCTAATAACTAATGAAGCTGAGCATCTTTTCATATATCTGTTGGCCATTTGTATCTCTTCCTGGGAGAAGTGTCTGTTCATGTCCTCTTCCCATTTTTTTATTGGTTTGTTTGTTTGTTGTTGAGTTTTATGAGTTCTTTGTAAATTTTGGATATTAGGCCCTTATCTGAGCTGTCGTTTGAAAATATCAGTTCCCATATAGTTGGCTGTCTGTTTATTTTGATATCAGTTTCTCTTGCTGAGCAAAAACTTTTAATTCTGATGTAGTCCCATTCATTTATCTTTGCCTTCACTTCTCTTGCCATTGGAGTTAAGTTCATAAAATGTTCTTTAAAACCCAAGTCCATGATTTTAGTACCTATGTCTTCTTCTATGTACTTTATTGTTTCAGATCTTATATTTAGGTCTTTGATCCATTTTGAATTAATTTTAGTACACGGGGACAGGCTGTAGTCGAGTTTCATTCTTTTGCATGTGGCTTTCCAGTTTTCCCAACACCATTTGTTGAAGAGGCTTTCTTTTCTCCATTGTGTGTTGTTGGCCCCTTTATCAAAGATTATTTGACCATATATATGTGGTTTTATTTCTGGGCTTTCTATTCTGTTCCATTGGTCTGAGTGTCTATTTTTCTTCCAATACCATGCTGTTTTGATTATCGTGGCCCTATAATATAGTTTAAAGTCAGGTATTGTGATGCCCCCAGCTTCATTCTTTTTCCTTAGGATTGTTTTGGCTATTCGGGGTTTTTTATAGTTCCATATAAATCTGATGATTTTTTGTTCCATTTCTTTAAAAAATCTCATAGGGATTTTGATGGGAATTGCATTAAATTTGTATATTGCTTTGGGTAATATGGCCATTTTGATTATATTTATTCTTCCTATCCAAGAACAAGAAATATTTTTCCATCTCATTGTATCTTTTTCGATTTCCCTTAACAATACTTTGTAATTTTCATTATATAGGTCCTTTACGTTCTTTGTTATGTTTATTCCTAGGTATTTTATTTTTTTTGTTGCAATCATGAAGGGGATTATTTTTTTGAGTTCGTTTTCTAATATTTCATTGTTGGCATATAGAAAGGCTATGGACTTTTGTATGTTAATTTTGTATCCTGCAACCTTACTGTATTGGTTTATTGTTTCTAATAATCTTTTTGTGGAGTCCTTCGGGTTTTCGATGTATAGGATCATATCATCAGCAAAAAGTGATAGCTTTACTTCTTCTTTTCCGATATGGATGCCTTTTATTTCTTTGTCTTGTCTGATTGCTCTGGCCAGAACTTCTAGCACCACGTTGAATAAGAGTGGAGAGAGTGGACAACCCTGTCTTGTTCCTGATTTAAGGTAGAAAGTCCTCAGTTTTATGCCGTTTAATAGGATGTTGGCTGATGGTTTATCATATATGGCCTTTATCATGTTGAGATATTTTCCTTCTATACCCATTTTGTTGAGAGTCTTAAACATAAAATTGTGTTGTCTTTTATCAAAAGCCTTTTCTGCATCTATTGATAAGATCATGTGGTTTTTGTTCTTTGTTTTGTTGATATGGTGTATTACGTTAACCGTTTTGCGTATGTTGAACCATCCTTGAGATTCTGGGATGAATCCCACTTGATCATGATGTATTATTTTTTTAATATGTTGTTGTATTCGGTTTGCCAGTATTTTGTTTAGTATTTTAGCATCTGTATTCATTAGAGATATTGGTCTGTAGTTTTCTTTCTTTGTGCCATCCTTGCCAGGTTTTGGTATGAGGGTTATGTTGGCCTCATAAAATGTGTTTGGAAGTATTGCTTCTTCTTCAATTTTTTGGAAGACTTTGAGTAGAATAGGAACCAAGTCTTCTTTGAATGTTTGATAGAATTCACTAGTATAACCGTCTGGGCCTGGACTTTTATTTTTGGGGAGATTTTTAATAGTTTTTTCTATTTCCTCCCTGCTGATTGGTCTGTTTAGGCTTTCTGCTTCTTCATGACTCAGTCTAGGAAGGTTGTATTGTTCTAGGAATTTATCCATTTCTTCTAGATTGTTGTATTTGGTGGCATATAATTTTTCATAGTATTCTACAATAATTCTTTGTATTTCTATGATGTCTATGGTGATCTCTCCTCTTTCATTTTGGATTTTATTTATTTTAGTCCTGTGTCTTTTTTCCTTGGTGAGTCTTGCCAAGGGTTTGTCAATTTTGTTGATCTTTTCAAAGAACCAGCTCCTTGTTTTATTGATTTTTTCTATAGTTTTTCTGTTCTCTATTTCATTTATTTCTGCTCTGATTTTTATTATCTCCTTTCTTCGGCTGGTTTTGGGTTGTCTTTGTTCTTCTTTTTCTAGTTCCTTAAGGTGTGAACTTAAGTGGTTTACTTCGGCTCTCTCTTGTTTGTTCATATAGGCCTGAAGTGAAATGAACTTTCTTCTTATTACTGCTTTTGCTGCATCCCAGAGATTCTGATATGTCGTATTTTCATTTTCATTTGTCTGTATATATCTTTTGATTTCTGCGCTTATTTCTTCTTTGACCCATTCATTTTTTAGAAGTATGTTGTTTAGTTTCCACATTTTTGTGGGTTTTTCCCCCTCTTTTTTGCAGTTGAATTCTAGTTTCAAGGCTTTATGATCAGAAAATATGCTTGGTACAATTTCAATTTTTCTAAATTTGCTGATATTGTCTTTGTGGCCCAACATATGGTCAATTCTTGAGAATGTTCCATGTACACTAGAGAAAAATGTATACTCTGTCGCTTTGGGATGAAGTGTCCTGTAGATGTATATCATATCCAGGTGTTCTAGTATTTCGTTTAAGGCCACTATATCTTTATTGATTCTCTGTTTGGATGACCGATCTAGAGCCGTCAGCGGTGTATTGAGGTCTCCAAGTATGATTGTATTTTTGTTAGTTTTTGTTTTAAGGTCAATAAGTAGCTGTCTTATATATTTTGGTGCTCCTTGGTTTGGTGCAGATATATTAAGGATTGTTATGTCTTCTTGATTCAACTTCCCCTTAATCATTATGAAATGACCATTTTTGTCTCTGAGTACTTTTTCTGTCTTGTAGTCAGCATTATTAGATATGAGTATTGCTATGCCTGCTTTTTTTTGGGTGTTGTTTGCTTGGAGTATTGTTTTCCAGCCTTTCACTTTGAATTTGTTTTTATCCTTGTTGCTTAGATGTGTTTCTTGTAGGCAGCATATAGTTGGATTTTCTGTTTTAATCCATTCTGCTACTCTGTGTCTTTTTATTGGTAAGTTTAATCCATTTACATTTAGTGTAATTATTGACACTTGTGGGTTCCCTACTGCCATTTTATAAATTGCTTTCTGTTAGTTTTGTATCTAGTTTGATTCTTCTCTTTTGTTTTTCTATCATTTGTTTTTGTTTGTTTGTGTTCCATACTTCTTTCCTCTGTTGCTACCTTTTTTAAGTCAAGTGTTTTTGTGGTGGTTTTTTTAAGGGTGGTTACCATTAAGTAATGAAAAGGGTACCTACCATATTCATTGTAGTACCCTATCTTATAAGTATTTCTGCACTTCATCATCCTTTGCTACTGTTAATCTCCATCCTCTCCCCCCTTTTTTTCCTTTGTTGTCACAGTTTAAGTTTGGTTTTATTGTGTTCTTGGTGGAGCTGTTACTTGTGGTGTTGTTTTCTTTTGTTCTTTGAATCTGGTTGGAAAACTCCCTTTAGTATTTCCTGGAGTGGGGGCTTTCTGTTGATAAATTCTCTCATCTTTTCTGTATTTGTGAATGTTTTTATATCTCCTTCATACTTGAAGGATAGCTTTGATGGGTATAGTATTCTTGGCTGAAAGTTCCTCTCTTTCAGGGCTTTAAATATTGGGGTCCACTCTCTTCTAGCTTGTAGAGTTTCTGCTGAGAAATCTGATGATAATCTAATAGGCCTTCCTTTATATGTTGTACTCTTCTTTTCCCTGGCTGCCTTGAGAATTTTTTCTTTGTCATTGGTTTGTGTCATCTTTATTATGATGTGCCTTGGAGTGGGTTTGTTGGGGTTAAGAAAACTTGGTGTTCTGTTTGCTTCTTGAATTTGAGGCTTTAGTTCCTTCCACAGGCTTGGGAAGTTCTCGTCTATTATTTGTTTGAGTATATTCTCCATTCCATTTTCTTTCTCTTCTCCCTCTGATATACCTATTATTCTTATGTTATTCTTTCTGATGGAGTCAGACAATTCCTGTAGGGCTTTCTCGTTTTTTATTATTTTTGAGTCTCTTTCTTCTTCTCTCTGTTGTGCCTCAAGTTGTTTGTCTTCTATTTCACTAATCCTATCTTCAATCTGGGCTGTTCTGTTAGCTAAGCTTGTTACCTCGTTTTTCAGCTCGTGAATTGAGTTTTTCATTTCTGTTTGATTTGTTTTTATAGTTTCGATTTCCTTGGTAATATATTCTTTGTGTTCATTGAGTTGTTTTCTGATCTCCCTATATTGCCTTTCTGTGTTTTCTTGTATATCTCTGAGTATTTTTAAGATTTCTGTTTTAAATTCTCTGTCATTTAGCTCCAAGGCTTCCAATATGTTAAGTCTTTTCTCCATAGATTTTTCCACATCTATTTGTGTTACCTCTCTTTCTTTTGTATCCATAATATTCGATTTCCTCTTTCTTTTCGGCATCTGAGTGTGGTCTTATTGATAGCACTAATTAGAATTAATAAAGGGTAAAAAGAAAAAAAAAAAAGGTAAAACACCCCACAAAAAAACCAGTAATAATTTATTATTTCCCCCTTTTTTTCTCTCTTCTCTTTCCCTCCTCTCCGCTCCTCAGGGAAATATCGTGCCTATAATGGAGGGCCTGATTTGGGGTGAAGAGTTCAAGGGGCAAAAAAAAAAGGGAGTAAGGACCTACTAAATGCAAAAAAAAAAAAAAAAGGAAGAAAATCTTAGACAAGCATAAAATGATTTGCTTGTAAGTGATGGTCAACTAAGAGGTATAATGAGAGGGATAAGAGGGAACCAGAAAAAGGGACCAAAAAAGAATAATAAAGAAGAAAAAATAAAAATAATAAGTAAAAATCTGTTGTATTAAGTGGAGCGAAGACTAAATACAATGGAGACCTTGGGTTGGGAGCACCCAAAATGCCACAAAAATAAACAAACAAGAAAAAAAAATAAAAACAAAAGCAAAAAAGAGAAATAAAGCCAAAAAAAAAAGCCTTGAGTCCCAAATTAACTAATTTGTTCGTGATTGAGGATTATATGGGAGGAAAGTAAAATGAGAAAAGAAAAAACAAATAGAAAGGAAAAAATAAGAAAAAGAGAAAAACGAAGGAAGAAATAAAATAGGAAGAGAAAAAAACACAATAAAGCAAGATAAAAAAAAAAACAAAAGAGGAGAAAGTGAGAGTTAAGTGTTTTGGAGTATAACCTTAAAGGAGGGTGAGGATGAAGAAGAAAAAAAAAATGCAACACTCATGGGTAGTGTAGTTCAAGAAAGGGGAAGCATAAGATGGGCAGAGAATAGAAGGACCGAGGTGGAGGAAATAAAGGCAAAAAGATAGAAGAAACAAACAACAACAACAACAAAAAAATTAGTGGATCAAGTTGTAAAGTCTTTGGGTTTTTCTTGATTTTGAGAGGTTAACTTCTTCCTTTTTCTTTTCTCTCCCTCTTCCTGGTCGGTGACTCTGTACCCCAGGCTCTGCCCCTGTGTCACTCTTAGGTAGGGATTTGCAGTTGATGGGATTCTATGGCAATGTCATATAATTGGCTTTAGTCTTGCTGGAAGTAAAGGCTTGTTGGCGTTTGCAGGGTCCAACGATGAGAGAGTTTGCTTTCCTGGATTCTCTCTCCTAGTCCCCCCTTTCTGAATTAGCAGTCTGGTGATCCAGCTATAAGGCTGCAACTGCTTCTGCCTGGGGAGTAAGAGGCTCAAAGAGCTGGGAAATCCCCACTCTATCCCCACTCAGTGCAAGGCTTTGGGAAAGGCTCTGACAGTCAGGGCCTCCAGTGTAATCAGGCGGGGGTGGGAGTCAATTGTTGTCAAGGTGACTGTTCAGCGCCTATCATTTAGTTGGACCTCTCAACCCAGGCTTTCTACGCTTTGTAGCCTGTTTTTGCAGGGAAGAAGAGGCACTAGTCTCTGCTTATGACTAGTGTAGTATAGACCTTATTATCTGCCAAGTCCTTCTTGTTAGCATTTATCCCTGAATATGGAGGCTCTATCAATCAGAAGTTGCCCCCGTCCCTTTAGCGAGAGGCACTAAAAAATATCACGCCTCTTGTCTTGGATCGCTGAACTGAGAGAGATCTTATCAATTAGAACCGAGGGTGCGCAGATTTTATGGGTTAAGCTAATTTCAGTGATTGGGTCGCAGCTGTGCTTCCGAAGGTATTTTAGGCTGCCTGCGCGCGCCCCTCCCCCAACGCTTGATTGTTAGCTTGAATGGCTGGGTGAGGTGCCCCGCCCACGGAGAGAATCTCCCAAGCCTCTCCCGCTCGCCCCGCCGCTGGCGGCTGGACAGCACCAGGCGCAGGATAATGGAGCCCCCTGGGTGTGCGGGCCAGCAGGGTGCCCTGGGAGCGTGGAATGCCCAAGGCACGCGCGCGAATGGGGCGCTCCGGGCACCGGTGGCCAGCGACCCCCACTCGCAGTGTGCGGGCCACTGGGAACGTCAGCGGTGCTCAACCGGACCGGGCGCGCGTGCGGCTGCTCGCGGCCGCTCGCGCTGGCCGCTCGCGGTGGCGGTTCGCGGCGGCGGCTCGCAGGGGGTCGTGGCGGCTCCCGGTGGCTCGCGGTGGTGGCTCGCGTCGGCCACTCACGGCGGCTCGCGGTTCCCAAGTATATGGGCTGACTCACCACAGGCGCACTTCCTTGCGGTTTGAAAGAACGTCCCTGTGGTAGATTCCTCCACACCCTTGTCTCTCAGATTCAAGTGATAACAGTCCTTTCGCTATCAGTTTGTGTGGAACTCCGGAATGCTCCGAGGATAAATTTTTCTGTTTCTAGTTGATAAATTTGTTGTGATTTAGGGGAGAGCTGTCGGACGCGCTGCTCACGGCGCCATTTCCGTGACGTCACTCTCTCTGAAATTTTTAAGTGTTCCTAAAGTTTGACCATATCTAAGTATGCTCAGTTTCATCTCTCTTTTATGAATCCCAAAACCTCATGTTACATTTTTCTACAATTCCTCTGTGTCCATATCACCAACTAGTTTTTGTTTGTTGGAATTAAGTTTAGAGTTGCAACTTCCATAATTATCAACATTGCTTTCTAGTAATTGCAATTTGCTGTCAAGTTTCCATCATATTTTCTAGTCATAGAACTTTCACACAAGTCCTTCACTTATTTGCTTTTTAGTTTAGCTTTCTGTAATGGAGTAGGCTTTTTCTGAATGTATATTTTAGTGGCCAAACCAGAGTATTCTACTAATAAGTATTTAAAACTGTTATTTCAGTTTAGTGTTTACATTTTAGTGTTTAAATAATTTTAAGAGTATTTAGTGATTTGTTTAATCGAAAGTAATTAATGTATTTCAGACTGAATGCCTTTGAAGGCAATACTTCATCTTATTCATCTTCATATTCCAAGGCTTTAGCAGGCAGCTACCAGGGTACAATAAACCTGTATTGATTAGCTGATGCAAATATTGCCTATTAGAATTAATATAATTAAAACTAAAAAGAAATTGTTTCAGTATTCTTTATTCTGTTCACATTCTTCATACTCCTAAATGAAAATATACTATAAGTAATGAATCTATTTTGAGAACTCAAGATCGAATTGAGATCACTTAAATGGAATATTGAAATAGCCAGTGACTCGCTTTGTGCGTTGGACAAATTTCTTCATTTTTCTGGACTTCAAGCATTGATTTTTATTATTTTTAAATAAACTGAGGATCATCATGACATGTCTTCCCTGGGTTATTTTGGTTAAATAATATAATTTATGTGATGTATTTTGACTGCAAAGAAAATGTTCTACATGTGTAATTTATTAGTATCAATATTATTACTACTCTTATTTTCATTTTATTTAAAAGTTCTATGAATAAGAATAACACCTGGTTGTTTGCATAAATAATTTTAGGATTCAGGGGTGAAATTTATAAAGACCTAAAACTATACATATAAATATCCAGATCATTAAAGTTTGGGTCCTGTAAACACAATGACTTTTAGTCTGGAAACTTAAATATCTGTGGGAATTGAGCTCAATAGAATGCATAATTCTCACCAATCAATCTGAAATGTCATACACAGCTGGGTTAGTATAACATATGGCTTGAGACAGTAGTGAATCACTTTAACATTCCAGCAATAAGATAAGACAGTTACATGTCTCTTAAAACTTCAAGATGTCTAAGTCTTACTGTGGGTATATCTTTATATCGTACAAAACCATAGCTGCTATCAAGTTGTATCTGTAGGAGTGGAAAAGTATTCTCTTCTTTCCTTCTAGGTTCTTTGGGTGGTCCAATAATTAAATTAACATAAGATAGCTTAATTGGAGAAAAACAAATTCTGTATGTATGGGAACCCCATGAAAAAATGAGACACCCTAACAGTCAGGTAAATGAACTTTATTACAACCATTTTGAGATAAGGCGAAGGGGGTAGAAATGTGGAGATTCAAAGAGGAGGAAGGCAATTCACAGGAAGACGAGAAGAGCAAATGTTTTGTCAATAGTTGTTTGCCATGCCATGCAGAAAACTCTCCCTGATATAAAATATTTTCTTTGGTGATAACTCTCTTCCTAGCACAGAACCTCTACCTAAATTCTTCTAGACAGTTAAGAGGGAGGTAAAAGCTCTTCCTGAGTCTACCAGGCTTCGATTGTCCACAGCTCAAAATAATGCACATGCCAAGTGGCACATTGTGGGGTGGCGTTTTATGCTCCCCTTCACAGGAAATTAAAAAAAAAACTATAAATTGATCCTTATGGCAAATATAGGCATTTTATTTTGAACAACAAATACATCTCTTAGAATTTCTTTCTACTTATAACTATATACACAGATACATTAAGACAAATTAAGAGAATGATCTATGGTACTTCATTCATGATAGTAACAAAGGAAGAACGTTTTTAACAACATTAATAATTATTGAAACTGTATTAAGTTAAGAACTTGTTTATTTCCCAAAAGGAAGACCATGAAATTAATGAAACATAGTTATACTTCACCATCCATTAAAATAAACTATGGGTTAAAGAGTAGATATAGTTCTTGCTCTGTAAACTGATAGTAGATATCATAACCTGGTATGAATCTCTTATGGAAGAGAACAAATACCAAGTATGCCACCGCAATTCTATATATACATGTGTGACAAAACTTAGAGGTCCTGTGAGCTTCTAAGACTTCCAAAGATTCTGAAATACAACATAATTAATTGTGTATTGGACTTTAGGTGGTAACATAAACTGAGTCTATTGAGACTGGGGAAAGGAATGTGATAATCCCTGTCATTTTTTAAACAAATGTCAAGAGATGTTGTTAGTTAATCAAGAAGAGTCATTACTCAAAGTGCCAAAATTTCAAAAGGAAGTGGGCAAATCTGGTTAAGGAAAGAGTGTAAAAGGTGTGAAGCGGTATCTCATTGTAGTTTTGATTGGCATTTCCCTAATAGCTAGTGAAGTTGAGCATTTTTTTCATGTATCTGTTGACCATTTGTATGTCTTCTTGGGAGAAGTATCTGTTCAGGTTCTCTGCCAATTTTTAATTGGATAGTTTGTTTGGTGTTGAGTTGTATGAGTTCTTTATATATTTGGAATATTAACCCCTTGTTGGGCCCTGGCCAGTTGGCTCAACAGTAGAGCATCAGCCTGGTGTATGAAAGCCCTGGGTTCAATTCCTGCAGAGGGCACACAGGAGACATGACTATCTGCTTCTCCACCCCCCACTTCTTTCTCTCTGCCTCTCCTGCAGCTATGTCTTGAATGGTTTGAGAAGCAAGTTTGCTCTGGACACTGAGGTTGGCTAAAAGGCCTTGCCTCAGGTGATGGAATAGCTTGGTTACCAAGCAGCAGCCCAAGATGGGCAGTACATCACCCTATAGGGGGCTTGCCTGGTGGATCCTGGTCTGGGCAAATGCGAGAGTCTGTCTCTCTGCCTCCTGCCTCCCATCCTCTCATTTAACAAAAAAACCAAAACAAACAAACAAGCAAACAAATCTTTGCAAATTACTTCTCCCATTCAGTTGGCTACCTTTTTGGGTTTTTTTTTTAATTTTTTTAATTAGTTTTACTAGGGTGACATCAATAAATCAGGGTACATATGTTCAAAGAAAACATGTCCAGGTTATCTTGTCGATCAATTATGTTGCATACCCATCACCCAAAGTCAGATTGTCCTCTGTCACCTTCTATCTAGTTTTCTTTGTGCCCCTCCCCTTCCCCCTCCCCCTTCCCCTCTCCCCCCCACCGTACCTTTTTGTTTTGTTGGAGCTGTTGTTTGCAAATAACTTCTCCCATTCAGTTGATTACCTTTTTGTTTTGTTGTTTGTTTCTTTTGCTATGCAAAAGCTTTTTAGTTTGATATAGTCCCATTCACTTAATTTTGATTTTACTTCCTTTACTTATAGAGTCAAATTCATAAAGTCCTCTCTAGACCAAGGTTCATAAGTTTAGTACCTACAGTTTCTTTTATGTAATTTATACTGTTGTCTGTGTCTATAAAATTGTTTTTGTTTTTCTTGCATGTTAATTTGTTGCTTTCAGTTTTATATCCCACATATGAGTGAAATTATATGGTTCTTAACTTTTTCAGTCTGATTTATTTTGCTTAGCATGCTATTCTCAAGATCTATCCTTGTTATCACAAATGCCAGCATTACATCATTTCTCATGACTGAGTAGTATTCCACTGTGTGTGTGTGTGTGTGTGTGTGTGTGTATCACATCTTCTTTATCCAATTATATGTTGAAGGATACTTTGTTTGTTTCCATGTCTTGTCAACTGTGACTAATACTGCAATTAACATAAGGGTGTATATATATTTGTGAATAAATGTTTTTAAATTTTTCAGGTTCTTAGGGGATAGTAAAGAGTAAAGGTGGTCAAATATATGGTAACAGAAGAAGATTTAACTTTGGATGGTTGGCATACAATACAATATACAGACAATGTATCTTAGAATTGGACACTTGAAACATACATAATCCTTAATCAATGTCACCCCTATAAATTTAATTCAAAAAACATGAATAAGTATTGAACACATTATGCTAATTAACAAAGACAAACTAAAAAGGTCATATGTTACATGATTTAATTTATATGAAATATCTTGAATAGAAAAATCCAGAGACAAATTGCCAGGGATTATAGAGAGGAGGGAATGTTGTGTAATTAATTAGTGGGTATAGGATTTTCCTTTGGGGTGATGAAACTATTTAATAAGATATAAAATGAGTTTTAACATTTGGAATACTGTTTATGAAACAGGAACATAAAACAAGTCTTTGGAAACTTGAGTTAAGACCTTTAGAGAAAAGAGGTCATGGTTAATGTCAAAGTGGATAAAGTCACTAGAAGAGAGAATCTAGGCTGAAGACAGAACATTTGGTTGCACCTATATTTAGTGTTCAAGAAAATTTGCAGAATACACAAACAAATTTTTTAATGAGAGGGAAAAAGAATGTTTGTAAAAAGTTTATAAATCTGTATACTACAGAAATAGAAGATTTTATATACTTTTCTAAAAGCTTCCTGAAATTGAAATTAAAGATAACAATCTTAAGAAAGCAAAAAGTTTTGAACAAGACAATGTCATGCTTACTTGGTTTCCAATTGTGTTAAAGTTAATTATTTGACAGCTGGGTCTATTTTCAAACATACATAATACAGTAGTACCTTGACACATGAATTTAATTCATTTCATGGCCAAGTTCGTGACTCAATTTGCTTATGTGTCAAATCTAATTTCCCCATTTTAATTAATGGGAATGCAATTAATCTGTTCCAGTCCCCCAAAACCACAGGAATTTTTGTTTTATATGCTTTTAAATAAAAATATATACTTTATAAATAACAAATACACACACACATGATAAGAGAGAATGAAAACAAATAACTGTTTTATGAAGTGTATTTACTTACCTTCAAGGTCAGGCAAAGATGCTGGCAGAAGGGGAGGGTATTATTAGCATAACAGTTGCCCTTCCCAAGCAGGAAGGTAATTAGAATTATACAGACAGCTTTCCAGTACCATTTGAAACAATAAAAGTGAGCAAACTCAAAAAACACAAATTTTAAAAACTCATTTGTCTAACATTCCACCCCTTTTGCTCACTTTGCAATTCACGCCACAGGCATTCCTATCCAAGGAATTAGGCACATCACACAAAAAAATTACAGCAACAGCATAAGTCATATAATTTCTACCAGAGCTGCTCCCTCCTACATCAGTCTCTCTCATATTGTCCAAAAGCTGCATGTCCATTCAACAAGGGAGCTGGTGCCCCCTCTGGTCACAGTCCAAAAGTCAGTCCATGCACATAAGGCCTCAGGCCTCCTCCTTCATCCCTGCCATCCTGGCAGCTCCTAAGACGCTGCCCCAAGGGGGAGCATGTGGCAGTGGCAGCCAACATTACCACCTCTGCTCCAGAGAGCATGCTGCCATCTACCCCTATGTCCCATAATCATAGCAAACCTACCAGAGGCTTAGTTGGTACTCTTTGTTGCTGGGCTTATACCTTCTGGAGTCTTCAGACAGCAGTTTCAGCCCCACTCTTCTCATCCTCAGAAGAGGAGCTAGAAACACCTGCTCCCAATGACTCAGAGCCACTCCACTGGCATGGCTCCAGCTTAGGCTCCTGTGGCTGCTGGCTCTCCACAACTTCCAGGGCAAACTGCAACTCACAAACCTGTAATTCCTTCTCCAGAGACTGTCCCTTTTCCAGGTGCAACTCGCAAACTTGGTTGGCCTCCTTCTCCAGCACTTGCTCCAGGTCCAGGATCTGCATCTTTCTCCCATGACCATTCCAACTCCTTCTGCTCCTCGGTTTGCAGGCCTCGGGCAGCCTCTTGCACAGAGCTCTCGGTTTTCTCTCATAAGGCTGTAAAAATCACCCAGCCCACGGTCCCCAAAAGGACAGCCATGGGGAACCATAACAACAACCAGTCCTCTACCTCACCCCTCAGGGGTGGTGGCAGCTCCGTACCAATCTGATCCGAGTCCTGTCAACTACACCAGATGTATGACCAGTAGTCGCAGCTGTTGAAGCCATGCACATGCTGGTTCTCATTGAATTCAGACAGATGGTAAAGAAACAGTGGAGCCAAAAAATGGTGGGCCATTCCTTTATTCAAGACTCGTACCGGCCAACGAGCACACACACAGGGCTCCCAAAGCCCCTGAAACATTCTCCGGTTCCACAACTAAGAGAATCTTCTCCAGTTTTTCCTAGAACCAAAGACCCCCACCAGTCTCAGTCACCTCTAGTTCCCCATCTGCACACCTTCTCCCTTCTCCTCTCTGCACAAACTGGCTCTCCTTCAGCACCCTGCCATCCTGGCTTCTTTCTCTTTCTCTACCATCTTGGCTCCTCTTTCAGTACTCTCTGTGTCTTCTCTGTTCTCCCTCTGCCATCATGACTTCTTCTCTTCCCCCTTCTTCTTCTCTCCTTTTTAAAACTTTTCTGGCAACAAAACGTCTCCTCCAGTCAACATTAACATTACAATAGCCCTTCCAAAGCAGGAAGGTAGTCCATAATTTGCAATCAACTACTCTGCTCTGAGGTCAAGCACACAATAACTGCCCAGCACCATTTTTAACAATAAAAATAAGCAAACTCAAAAACACAAATTTTACAAATTCATTTGCCCAACACTCGTGATTCAAATATCTGCTCATGACTTAAAGTGACTGCTTAAGTCACTTTAATTTTTTAATTTTTTAATTAAAAATTCCATGAGTGACTGCTGTCTCTCAAATTGCTCGTGATTTAAAGTGCTCATGTGTCAGTACCACAGTATGACAAACTTTTCCAAAATATGGAGGAAAGGGACACATAAATTTTACCAGTAAGAGGCATTACAGATGGTGAGAAGAGAGAATGGACAAATTGACAATTGTGTTTCTAAATAAAAGATGATAGTCCCCAACAGAAGCAATGGTACATTGACACATAAGCATTTTAAATCATGAGCAATTTGAGAGATGAGCAGTCACTTGCAGGATTTTTTGCTTTAAGTCACGAGCGGATACCTGAATCAAGAGCTTCTGCCACCCTCCACTAAATGGCCTGCCAAACCTTCTGAAAGGGAGGATGAAACAAACTTCCATGGAAAGGTTTTTGTTGAACCGACCTCTAAGTGAAAGTGAGAAAAGTGTGGCAAAAAAGCCAAAAGTCAGTGAAGAAAATTATGATGATTAAGCAAAGTAAAATAATAGCAATTAACTTTAGCGATAAAGTTACATACCATACGTAGTGTGTAAGTTAAATTTTGCAATTAAACATAGCATTAAGTGTGTAGAGAGTAAGTTATGTTAAGTGATGGCATACGAAATGAGAACATCCTCCACCAGTCTCCTCCCCCTTCACCAGCATCTTCATCTGACCTTGAAGGTAAATACACTTCATAAACCAGTTTATTTCTTTACATTCTATCTTATTTAACATATATATATATATTTGTTATTTATAAAGTACATTTTCTTGTTTAAAAGCACATAAAACAAAAAATTCATATGGTTTGGGGGGCCAGAATGAATTAATTGCATTCCTATTAATTTAAATGGGGAAATTCAATTTGACACATGAGCAAATTGAATCATGAGCTCAGCCATGAAATGAATTAAACTCGTGTGTCAAGGTACCACTGTATAATGTTATAGAAGTGAAAGAAAAATCTGCTACTTCTGGTATTTAATCAAGAAAGAAGATAAACTTTCCATCCCTAGACAACACACATGCATATAAAGAAAGAAACATAGGGGCCTTGATCCTCAATGTTGCCTAAGAAATTTACCCAAGACCTGGGAGTTTCTGCAAGAAAAACTACATTTCAAAAGTCCAATGTATTGCTAAAGATGGAATCTTGAAATTAGTTTTGAGGATAGAAAGTGCTTTCTTTAGGAAAATACAGTTGAAAGGGTCTTGAATCAGATCAAGCAAAAGAAAAATAAAAAATGGCAAAGTTCAGAACGACAGGAGGTTATACTGCTCTGACAAATGTAACGTGGCTATTTCAACTGAGGAATTTTTAAGGATATATTTAGATTTCCTTGGTGTCTGAGCAAACAGTTTATCAAAGGGATCTGGAAGTGAATTAAAGAAGATATGAAGGAAATGATTAGCTATGGCTTAATTTCTTTTTTTTATTTTTTTACTTTTAAGTTTTATTTTATTTATTCATTTTTAGAGGGGAGAGAGAGGGGGAGAGAGAGAGACAGAGAGGGAGAGAAAGGAGAGAGGAGGAGCTGGAAGCATCAACTCCCATATGTGCCTTGACCAGGCAAGCCCAGGGTTTCGAACCGGCGACCTCAGCATTTCCAGGTCGATGCTTTATCCACTGCACCACCACAGGTCAGGCCACTATGGCTTGATTTCTAAGAAAGGACTTCTATATGGGAAGCCAAGGCTCAGTGGAAAACAAATGAATGACAAAAAACCTTGTGGGTTAGGATTTTCCTATGCCAGACTTTGCAAACAATTATTATCTGTTTCTTGGCCTTCTATTTAGAAATTACTCTTTTACCTCCATGTAAAGCCAGTAGTCAGGGCCACCATCACAGCTGCCTGGCCCATGCAGGTTCACATTGGATTCGGACAGTTGGTAAAGAAACAACGGAGCCAAAAACTGATGGGCCATCATTTTTAATCCTAGCTTGCACCTGGTGGGAAGTAAAAACACACACCGGCTTCAAAACCCACTCACATTCAGTGCTCACAAAGCTACTGACTTATCCGAGTTTCCTAGAATCAAAGGTTTCTAGCTCACCAGACTTATTCACCTCTGTTCCCCATCTCCTTCCTTCTTCATGCACAAACTCTGCACTAACTGGCTTCTCACTCAACACTCCGCCATCTTGGCTGCTTCTCCTGGCCTCCTCCACATGGCCTTTCTCTGCTCTCTGCTCTCTAATGATAATCTCAGGAACCAAGAGTGCAAGCTCTTGTTCTGCCCCCATTTTATAGTGTAGATTCATAACCTTTAATCCAATATACAAAATAGGGAAGTCTCTAATACAAAGTCACTTATCTGGGGCATGATGGGATTGTACCACCCCACATCAAAACAGGTGGGAAAGGCTTAATCCTAAAACCAAGCCCCAGGCTACAAGGATCCTGTCTGCCCACAGCCCACAGAGACACACATTAATATCACCTGGGCAACGGCCTTCACATGGGCAGCGTCATCTTTAACAAAGTGAGCATAATACATTTTATCTGCCCAACACTCCACCCTTTAGTAAAAGTGTGTTAATCTCTGAAACTCTAGTACCAATTTAGTTTAAGCATCACTATAGGAAGTGGAGAGAGGAACGGGTTCATTAAGGAAGATGGAATGCCAACAAAGAAGTAGAAATTCGAACCAATTATATCAAACAATAATTTTCAAGCATTGGACTATAGAGAGCACAGCATGGGACTGTGATAACTGAGTAAGAAAACCAAACAATTCACATGGAAATGCAAAGGATGTAGAAATGTCAAAATTCCTTCAAAAAATGCAAAATGTGGAGGAATCACACTACCTCAGAATAAGGTTTACTATAAAACTAATAAGGAACTTTTAAAGACAAATACATATATCAATGAAATAATAGTTTGAAAGTTGTCAATGTTCGGAGGACAATCTGACTCTGAGAGAGGGGTATGCAAGATAATTTAATGACAAGATAACCTAGACATGTTTTCTTTGAATATATGTACCCTGATTTATTAATGTCATCCCATTAACATTAATAAAAATTTATTTAAAAAAAAGTTGTCAATGTAAGAAATTTCCAAATCTGTAAGAATTTTTTTAGTTTATTTTAGCCAAAATGTCTACAGTTACAAGGAAGCAAAGTTTCAACAAATTGAAAAAAAGCTCTGGAAAATGGCACTTACTTTATACATCAGAATCAAAGGAGAAGTGGAAATGGGTTACATGAAATTGAATGGTGATAAATTAGGTAGGCCGGAGAAAGCAAAGAAAGGAAATCTCTGAGATTGTATAAAAAGTAAAAATGTCTATACTAAAAGTTCTTTTACACAGGCAGGAATAAGGTAGTTAACAGTAATTCACATGATAACAGCAACAATGACAGGGTTTTTTGGTTCCTGCTCTGGTGGGATGCCTGCCCTAAGGCAGGGGCTGGGGGACAAGAAAAGAAAATTGCCTTTACATTTCAAAAGCATGTTGTCAAGAATGTTATTGTAAATGCAGAAGACAAGAGACAGGATAGATCAGGGGTCCCCAAACTATAGCCCACAGCCGCATGTGCCCCCCTGAGGCCATTTATCCAGCCTCCACCACACTTCCGGAAGGGGCACCTCTTTCATTGGTGGTCAGTGAGAGGAGCATAGTTCCCATTGAAATACTGGTCAGTTTGTTGATTTAAATTTACTTGTTCTTTATTTTAAATATTATATTTGTTCCCCCCCCCTTTAAAATAAGATATGTGCAGTGTACATAGGGATTTGTTCATAGGTTTTTTTTTTATAGTCCGGCCCTCCAATGTTCTGAGGGACAGTGAACTGGCCCCCTGTGTAAAAAGTTTGGGGACCCCTATGCTAGATTAAGGTAAACACTGACCTTTGTGAAAAAAAAAATCTCCCTAGGACAAGACTAACCACCATGAACTGCTTTTATTTAGAAAGTTTTGCCTGACCTGTGGTGGCGCAGTGGATAAAGCATCAACCTAAAAACGCTGAGGTTGCTAATTCAATACCATGGGCCTTCCTGGTCAAGGCACATATGGGAGTTGATGCTTCTTGCTCCTTCCCCTTCTCTCTCTCTCTCTCTCCCCTCTCTATAATGAATAAATAATAAAAAAAATTCTTAAAAAAAAGTTTTAATCCAGACCATCCTGTGTGGTTACATTAGGTCTCTGAGTTTGTAAGGCCACCATGCAGGCCTCCCCGAGCTTCAGCATGTGGTCCCTTTTTCATCCACAAAGTGAATCCACATATACAGTCAATTGATTTTTAACAGATTGCGAAGGTATCATAATGGAGAAAACATCGTTTTTTCAGTAATGGTGCTGAAACTATTGAATGTCAAGGTACAAAAAATATTTTTTGAACGTTGCTTCATATTAAGCACAAAAAATAACACAAAATCAATAGTAGGTATAAATGTAAAACTAAAAACTACAGGACTCTTAAGATAAAACAAAAGAGAAAACAATTGTTACTTTAACTTAGGCAAAGATTTCTTACATCGTTCACAAATCTGAACTCTAGGTTTGTTCTTAAGTTGAATCTGTATGTAAGTTGGAACAGGTACATTTACCTATTAAGTACAACTTACATGTTTGTCTTAATATAGTATTTATTTTTACCTTTTGTGCATATAAATACTTAAACATTTTCCAATTTATAGAAACTATCTTGCTCATAACCTGGGGATTGCCTGTATTCATATTTTAATATTCTTTCTTTTGGAATCCATGGGAGCCTGAAAAGACCAGAGTAACAGGCTTTATGGAAAGGAAGAATGGAACCCTGATGGGCACTTTTCTGGGAAAAGGGCACCAGTTATAGACTAGGGGCGAATTTTATAGGGTGTGGGAGAGCCTGAGGGGGTACTGAGTCAAAAGTTCTGGTATGTTCCCTTTTACAGTTTTAGGATTTCAGCTTTCTGGAATGCTCCTTCTTGGGGTAGGTTGATCAGCTTCCTGGAACTTTTCTGCCTCAGGGGTGTTTGTCCAGTAAGTAAGGGTGAGGTCAGGCAGCCAGGTAGAACAACAAAAGGGCAGTTGGAATTTCATATATCTATCATTTTCCTGTCTTACATTTTAAAAGTTTTCTTTTAAAGTGTCTCCCAGAGACTTGGGTATATCAGAGTACAATTTTCATAGACAGTTCTGCTTCATTGCTTTAAATTAGAGAAATTGTAAAGCCAGTAGCCACAGCCACCATCACAGCTGCATGGCCCATGCAGGTTCACATTTGATTCAGACAGACGGTAATGAAACAACAGAGCCAAGAACTGGTGGGCCATTAGCTTTAATCCTAGCTTGCACCTGGTGGGCAAGCAATACACACAGTAGGAAGACACTTCCCTTTCCATTCAGGGCTCCCAAAGCTACTGACTTATCCAAGTTTCTTAGAATCAAAGTTCCTACTTTACCAGCCTTATTCACCTCTGTTCCCCATCTCCTTCTCTCTGCACAAACTGGCTTCTCCTTCAGCATTCCACCATCTTGGCTGCTTTTCTTCTCCACGTGGCCTTTCTCTGCTCTCCTTTCTCTGTTCTCTCCTCTAATGCTAATCTCAGGAACCAAGAGAGAGCAAGCTCCTGGTCTTCCCATTTTATAGTGTAGAAATCAAAACATTTAATCCAATATACAAACAAGGAAGTCTCTGATACAAAATCACTTAGGATGGGAAAGGCTTAGTCTTAAAACTAAGCCTTAGGGTATAACAACCCTGCCTGCTTACAGCCTGTCCCCCACACCCAATGCAAATCATAAGCGAGCAAACCTATATATCATATTTACAAACTTATTTGACCAACTGAAATATATTTGGATCGTAAATAAGAGATTTAGAAATCACTTACTAATCTTCTGGAACAACTAATGAGTTGTTTGTGGTTTGTTTTGTTTTGCTCTATGAAGAAAGACTGTCAAAAGCAATAAATTTCCAGGTTAGATACAAGTTTCAAGAAAACTGTCATATAGAAAACAAGGGTTTTTAGAATTGTCTCACAATCATATCATCTCACCAAAAGAGGAAAATACAAATGAACTGAAATTGTTTTTTTTTTTAAATTTGGGGGCAATAAATGCTTTCTGATGTTTCTAATAACTACAGATAATGTAGATAATATTTCTGATAAGCTTCATATTAAAATTGTCAAACTTAAAGTTAATCATTTCTAAAAATGCTAACAGATTTGAGTTTGGGATATAACTATTAATTAAAGAAATTAGTGCAATTATCTCATATCATTACTATACCATAATTATAATTTGAAATTATATTGTTTCCATAGTATTTCACAAGTACTAGAAAAAACAAAGGTCTTTTTCCCTCAGAAAGATATAACCAGTTAGGTGGGAAATGAGGGCAAAATGACCCTTTAATTCATCTTGCAAAAAAAATAAAGATAAATTTTTATAGTAAACCTATCATTTTTTATGCAAATATCTATATGTAGTTATAGTTATATAGATATAAATAGTCTATACCACACATCAGGATCTCCAGAACATGTTGATAGGATCATTTTCATACATATTGGCCAGTGAAATTCATAGATATAGAAATTGGAGGTGCAGAAAGGGGTTTTGGCATTTAGTTTCAATGCTATTAAATTTAACTTTTTTTCATTCTCTTGACCATTATTTTTGTAATGGCTGTTGCTTTTAAGTGTTTTTGTGACCTTTTGCTTAAAAGAAAAGACATGTTCTCTTCATCTTCATATTTAGGTAATGCAATGTTTAAATGATATAACATATGAACCAGAAAGCTCTTTTTTTTTTTTTTTTCCAGAAAGCTCTTATTCCATTTGATCACTGAATTCAAAAGAAATAAATACTTGGTGACACATTACACTAACTCATGCCAGGCTTATTTTTTCAAGACACTCATATTTCTAAAATATAGCTTAGTAATAAAAAATATTTTTAAAGCTTCTGAGCATTTGAAATCAATGTCATACTTTTACTATCTTTAACATAAAGAAAATCTGGGCCCTGGTCATTGGCTCAGTAGATAGAGTATCGGCTTGTCATGTGGATGTCCTGGGGTTGATTTCCAGTCAAGGCACACAGGAGAAGCGACCATCTGCTTCTCTCTCCTTTCCTCTCCTTCTTCTCTCCCTCTTCCTCTCCCACAGCCAGTGTCTTTATTGGTTCCAGTGTGGCCTCAAACACTGAGGATAGCTCAGTTGGAGTGCATCTGCCTCAGACACTAAAAATAGCACTCAAGCATCAGCCCCAGATGGGGTTGCCCAGTAGATCCTGGTCAAGTTGCATGTGCGAGTCTGCCTCACTATCTCCCCTTCTCTCACAGAAAGAAAGAAAGAAAGAAAGAAAGAAAGAAAGAAAGAAAGAAAGAAAGAAAGAAAGAAAGAAAGAAAGAGAAAGAAAGAAGCTGCTCATACCTTCTTTCCTCTTTCTTTATTTTTCTATATTTGTTTTTCAGATTGTTTTACTTAGGAATCTTAGTAAACCATGAAGCTCAAGTTCAAAAATTAGTAGACTGATGGTTGTCAGACACAACTGGCAAACTGAAAGTGCATGAGATGTCAAAAAACAATTAAAATATTTTGAGAAAAGAACAATATAAAAAAGCAATATGAGTCCATTTCGGATGCAGATAAAGTGTCACACATATTCTAACATGCGCTTTCAGGTTATCACTTCCTTTTAACAATGGTAAATTAATTGATGTACATTCTTTAAATCTTCATTTTTCAGAAACAGTTCACAATTAATTTTGATAGATATTTGAAGTTTTCATAGTATTATTAAAATGTCTCTTAGATTTTTTTAAATCTACGACTTTGGTAATTAAAGGGTAAATTTGAATTATCTAAACAATTCATTTGGCTTAGAGTAGAATTACTCTAGTCTCGGTGGGTTTGATATTATAGGATATTTCATGTTGCGTGGTTCTAGCTTGGGAGTGATGCATGTGAGAACATCCTTACCTGTGCTAGACACAGTACACAAAAGGAGTAGGCTATAAAAAAACACCACACTGGAAGCAATGTCAGTAGCTTAGAAAAGCTTTATACAAAACAAAAATACCAAAGCCTTTATAAATTGTCCTTTGTGTGTGTATTTTCCAAATGGAATGTTGTTAATGTTCTTCATTCTCTGATGGCTCCGATGCTATAGAGTCATTTGATGGTAGTTCTAGATATTGTGTAGTCTCTCTCACTAGGTAAATGAGGAAAAAGACCTAGAAAACTCAGGATATGTTTTCATGTACTTATTTACTGTGCATGGAACTTAAATCCATAGTTCTTCACTTCCAGCTTTTGTTTTTCTCTAATTTGACTCTAAGTTGAACTTTTGAAGAGATATAACCAATTAATATAGGTCTACAAGGCTAAGATACACCAGAAGGAGATTCTTTGCTACCCCTGGGGTAAGAGCTTTGTTCCCTGGAACGGAATTAAGTCCTTTTCACCTGCTACAGACAAGACTGGGGTTTATTTCCTGTTTTTATTCTATTCAAAGCTGCATCTCTAAAGCTACATTACTAGCTAGAGTTCGTAGTGATTTCTTCATCCGGCCAGGACCAACATCAAGCAGTTCATGTGTCCTGAGTAATTTCTGTGTATTAACTAACTCAATTGGTGATGTCATCTAGGACTTTTATTGCTCCCCCATTTTGCATATTAAGAAACAGAAGCAAAGGGAGGGGTTTAAATAAATGGACTAAGATTACATCATTCTTATGAGGACAAACTTGAATCCATGTCCAAGCAGGTAAGCTTCAAAGGCCAGACATTTTAACTGCTGCCCTAAACTACCATTCAAAGGCTTATGGCTGACTGAATCTTTAATAGTCTCTCTACACTTAGGTGGGGCCCAACACATAGAAACCATTAAAAAATAAGCATGCATGCCAAGAAGAAAGAAGCACCACAAACAAAAGGGTCAGTTTTACTAGAGTAATCAGGAAAACCATGTCTGCGTTTGAGATACACTGTTATTTGTTATTCTTGGCTGAATGGTTGTATTAACAACAGTGCCTCATATTTTATTACAGCCCTGATCTACTAATTACATTAATCTTATACAGCCATGTTTTGGCCACAGAAAAGAGATCAGATTGACCAACGTGATTTAATATGGTAGTACACTGTTCTTGTTGAATTGGGTGGAGTCACCTCCTGTTTGGGCAAACCCTATGATCTAGCTACTGACTATGGTGCTATGATCACATTCTGTTGCCAGACCTTCAGCTCTGAGTTATCTTTAAAACCCTGTTTCTCTGATGATCCACCTGTCATTTCAGCTCCCTTTAGAAAATATTTTATTAAATTTTGTGGGGTGACATTGGTTAATAAAATTATATAGGTTTCAGGTATACAATTCATAATGCATCATCTGTACAGTGTGTTGTGTGTTCACCACCCAAGTCAAGTCTCCTTCCTCACTACTAATTACCCTTATACCCTCTTCTACCCTACTTTCCCTCTGATAACCACTATAATGTCATCTGTGTCTCTGAGTTTTTTCTAAATTTAGTTTTCATTTATTGTTTTAACATGGTTTCAAGTGTGCCACTCAATATACCACCTTCTATGCACCTCATCATGCTCCACCATACCCCATGCAAAGTCTTCTTCAAACCCCATTGACCCCCTCTTTCTCTCCCTTCCCCCACCTCTATCCCCTTTCTTCTAAATAATGCCACCCTGTTGTCTGTATGTAGTATATATGTGTTATGTGTGTGTGTGTGTATTTTTTTTTCTTAATGCCTTCCAATTTTCACCCAGCTCTGCAGCTGGCAGTCTGTTTTCTGTATCTAGGAGTCTGTCTTGATTTTGTTTGTTAGTTTATCTTGTTCATTAGATTACACACATATAAGTAAAATCATATGGTATTTGTTGTTTTTTTTAATTGGTCTGTTTCACTTAGCATAATGTTCTTCAGGTCCATCCATATTACAAAGGGTAAGATTTCCTTCTCTCTCTCTCTCTTTTTTTTTTTTTTTTTTTACAGCCAAGTAGTATTCCATTGTGTAAGGTGTACCATAGCTTTTTTGTACACTCATCTATTTACGGACACTTGGGCTGCATCCAAATCTTGTATACTGTAAATAACATTGCAGTGAACATAGGAGTGTTTATATTCTTTCAGTTTAGTGTCTTGGTATTCTTAGGATAAATTCCCAGAATTGAAATCACTGTTTCATAAGGCAGTTCCGTTTTGAATTTTTCTGAGGTAACTCCATACTGCTTTCCACAGTGGCTGCACCAGTCTGCATTCCCACCAACAGTGCAGGAGGGTTCCCTTTCTTCTTCAACACTTGTTAACCTATTGATGATAGTCATTCTGACAGGTATGGGGTGATACTCTATCTCATTGTGGTTTTAATTTGCATTTCTCTCATGATTAGTGATGTTGAGTATCTTTTCATATGTCTATTGACCGACAGTATATTCTCTTTGAAGAAGTGTCTATCCAGGACTTTTGCCTATATTTTAATTGGATTGTTTGTTTTTATGGTGTTGAGTTGTATAAGTTCTTTATAAATTTTGGAAATTAACTTCTTATCAGATATATCATTGAGAAATATGTTCCCTTGTTCAGTGGGTTGTCTTTTTGTTTTGCTGATAGATTCCTTTACTGTGTAAAACTATTTAGTTTGATGTAGGCCCATTTGCTTTTTTCTTCTTCTTGCCTAAGTGACATATGAGAGAAAAAAAAACTGCTGCAAGAAATGTCAGAATAAAAAAGAAATGTCCAAGATTTTACTGCCTATGTATTCTACTAAATGTTTTACAGTTTAGGGTCTTATATTTATGCCTTTCATCCATTTTGAGTTTATTCCTGTGTGTGGTATAAGTTGGTGGTCTAATTTCTTTTCTTTTTTTTTTTTTGTATTTTTCTGAAGCTGGAAACAGGGAGAGACAGTCAGACAGATTCCCGCATGCGCCCGACTGGGATCCACCCGGCACGCCCACCAGGGGCGACGCTCTGCCCACCAGGGGGCGATGCTCTGCCCCTCCGGGGCGTCACTCTGCGGCGACCAGAGCCACTCTAGCGCCTGGGGTAGAGGCCAAGGAGCCATCCCCAGCGCCTGGGCCATCTTTGCTCCAATGGAGCCTTGGCTGCGGGAGGGGAAGAGAGAGACAGAGAGGAAGGAGGGGGGTGGAGAAGCAAATGGGCACTTCTCCTATGTGCCCTGGCTGGGAATCAAACCCGGGTCCCCTGCACGCCAGGCTGACGCTCTACCGCTGAGCCAACTGGCCAGGGCCTAATTTCTATTTTATTTTCTGCATGTATCTGTCCAATTTTCCCAACACCATTTATTGAATAGACTGTCTTTACTCCATTATATTCTTTTGCCTCCTTTGTCAAATGTTAATTGACCATAAAAGTGTGGGTTGATTTCTGGGCTCTCTATCCTGTTGCTTTGATCTATATATCTGTTTTTATGCCACTACCATGCTGTTTTAATACCTATGACCTTGTAGTATAGTTTGATTAGGTAGTGTAATTCTTCTAATTTTGTTCTTCTTTCGCAATTGCTGTGTCTATTCAGGGTTTTTTGTGGTTCCATATAAAGTTTTGGAATATATGTTCTAGTTCTGTGAAATATACTGTTGGTATTTGATAAGAATTGCATTGAATCTGTAGACTGCTGTAGGTAGTATGGATATTTTAATGATGTTGATTGTTCCCAGCTATGAATACAGTATATATTTTCACTTATTTCTTTCTTCAGTGTCATAATTTTCTCAGTACAGGTCTTTTACATCCTTGGTTAAATTTGCTCCAAGGTATTTTATTTTTTTATGTAATTGTTAATGGAATTGTTTACTTAATTTCTCTTTCATTAAACTGGGGTAACTGTACTCTACAGGGTTCATTAATGGGGTCTGTACACTGATTAGAAAAACTTCTACATCATTATTTTCACAAATACCCAACAGAAATTTGACATTTCTTTGATGATATTTTTTTTTAAAGGAGTCACTCTTTTTTTTTTTAATTTTTTAAAAATTTTATTCATTTTAGAGAGGAGAGAGAAAGGGAGAGAGAGAGAGACAGAGAGGGAGAGAGAGAGGAGAGAGAGACAGAGAGAGAAGGTGGGGAGGAGCTGGAAGCATCAACTCCCATATGTGCCTTGACCAGGCAAGCCCAGGGTTTTGAACCGGCGACCTCAGCATTTCCAGGTCGACGCTTTATCCACTGCGCCACCAGAGGTCAGGCCCTTTGATGATATTTTTAGGCAGCATGATAAAGTAGGTTTAACAGTACCTATGAATGTTTTTACCAATAGACATAATTTTTGCATCACACTACAATTGTTTTACACAACTTGAATTATTGTTTCTACTCATCACTATTTTTAAATTCTAGAGATTTTTATATTTACCACTAACTCGTATTATTTAATGTCTTAATTAAAAGGAAATATATTGCTATATCACAATGTCCTTAAATTATTATTATTTTATAAGGTGCTTGCGAGAGAGAGAGAGAGAGAGAGAAAGAGAGAGAGAGAGAGAGAGAGAGAGAAGGACAGACAGGAAGGAGAGAGATGAGAAGCATCAACTCATAGTTGCAGCACATTAGTTGTTCATTGATTGCTTTCTCACATGCGCCTCGACCAAGGCTCACAGCTGAGCCAATGACCCTTTGCTCAAGTCAGCGACCATGGATTTCAAGTTAGTGACCTTTGGGCTCAAGCCAGGGACCATGGGGTTATATCTATGATCTCATGCTTAAGCCAGCAACCTCACACTCAAGCTGGCGAGCCTGTTCTCAAACAAGATGAGCCTGAGCTCAAGCCGGCAACCTCAGGGTTTCAAACCTGGGTCCACTGCATCCCAGGTCAACCTTCTATCCTCTGTGTCACTAACCTGGTCAGGATTAAATTATTTTGTTAACTGTATTTTAATATAACTGGTTTCCTTTAAAATCTAATATATAATATATTTTACATATTTTAAAACAATTATTTTGAGAAGTTCACAAACATAAATAATAAAAAAGTTTAAGATCCCCTTAAAGACCATCCACTATGCTCTGCTATCCTTCCCACGACATGTCAAATGTGGCACCATAAAGGATGTAGGACTTCTATGAAAGCTTTGCAGCATCCTTCAGTCTAGACCTGGAAATAATCATACCAACCTCTAAGAACCCACTGCCTTATTGTTCAAACTCAGTCATAGAGCTTGGTAAGTTCTTTTCATTTACCACTTTCTCTCTCTCTTCCTCATGCGGTATGTGAGGGACATATTCATACTAAAACACATTTTTTTTTCCATCTGAAATTTAGGTTGAACTAGGCATCCTTTATTTTATCTGGCCAATTATTCATAAGACCAGAAGTATCCTCATAGATATCTAAGTCAAAACATACAGTAAACACCCCATAAGGTGAAAACAGCATGCAGGTAGGACTGGGTGGGTTGGAACCATCAATGGAGACCTGGGATCTCCCAGCAGCTGAGTATTCTGACTAGCACTGGTCACTATTTCATTAAATTCACCATTACTACATTCTGGGAATTCAGTACAGATTGACTTGTTAGGGCCTTACTCACTGCATTATAATAAAGCTTTTCTGTTTCAGAATTCTTTATATTGATTCTCTCATTTAAACATATAAAATCTGAAAGAAGTGGCCATGTTTCCCCAGTTTAAAGAGGTTAATAAACTTGTCCTAATTCCTTCCATTATTTATTATCAGAGGCAAAGATTTAACCTAAATCTCTCTGGTTTAAGCTTTTCCGCATACTACGTTGTTCCTCATGTAAATCAGAAAATGTCAGAAGTAGAGCAAGTTTATAGGTGTGTTAGAGAATTTTGTATTTTAATGGAGATAATAGGACAGAGTTTAAGAATATTTACAAACATATCTGACCTGTGGTGGCACAGTGGATGAGGAGTTGACCTGAAATACTTAGGTCTCCAGTTCGAAACCCGGGGTTGCCTAGTCAAGTCACATACAAGAAGCAGCTACTACGAGTTGATGCTTTCTGCTCCTCACCACTTGCTTTGTCTCTTTTCTCTCCACTCCTCTCTCTAAAATAAATAAATAAAATCTTTGAAAAAAAGAATATTTACAAATGTGTAGTCCCACTGGAACTAAAGAAGAATTTAAATAAAATTGTCTCTTTTGTTTAAATATCAAAACTGATTATACTGGCAAAGCAACATTTTCCTCCTAGCATTAGAAAGTACTCTGAGAGATGTGATAAAAATCAACAAAGATATAAAAATGTGTACAAGTTTGTTTATAAATTAACTGTGAATAAAACATCAGAAACCCCAGTATGATAACAGAGGATGGAAAAATCTTTATATTTGGCATGCAAAATAATAACGGAGCAGAAAGCAGTGATTATAGTGAGAGAAGAGCAAATAATACACAAAAAGTAAGTAAATGTAGAATGTAGATTTAACCAATGAAAAACAGCCAAATGACTGCACATATAAAGTCTTTCAAGTATCTTAGAAAATTATGTCCTTGGGTGAAACCAAAACTATGTATGAACTTAAAGGGGATGAGATATAATAAAAGCAAAGGACAAGTATGTTTGCTGAATAGAATGACATACTTTGAGCTTTTAATTGTATCTTGTTGTCATAGCAAATATCCTATTTTTGATTATAAGAGAAAATTCCAGAGACAAAAGTGTCTTTCAAAAGAGATATTTTGCACTTGACCAGGTGGTGTTGCAGTGGATAGAGTGTCGGACTGGGATGCAGAGGACCCAGGTTCAAAACCCTGAGATCGCCAGCTGGAGCCCAAGGTTGCTGGCTGAGCAAGGGGTCACTCGGTCTGCTGTAGCCCCCGGGTCAAGGCACATATGAGAAAGCAATCAATGAACAACTAAGGTGTTGCAATGAAGAATTGATGCTTCTCATCTCTCTCCCTTCTTAACTGTCTATTCCTGCCTGTCCCTCTCTCAGTCTCTCTGTCCTGTCACAAAAAAAGAGATATTTTGCAATTCCAGACAAATATCGAAGGAGTATCCTTATTGTGTGCAACATAGCTGCTGTGGTAAAGGTTGGGCATTGATTTAAAGGTATGTGTGTGAGTAAAGGGGTGTGTCTGTGAATTATATCTTATTTTAAATACATTCGTAGAAGTTTTTTTAAGAATCACTTAGGCTTGATCTGTGGTTGTGCAGTGAAGCATCGACTTGGAACACTGAGGTTGCCAGTTCAAAACCCTCAGCTTGCCTGGTCAAGGCACATAAGGGAGTTGATGTTTCCTGCTCCTCCCCCTTCTTTCTCTCTCTCACCCCTCTCTAAAATGAATAAATATCTTAAAAAATAAAAATTATGTCTTAAAAAATCACTTAGCTGTTCAAAAGTATATTATTATTTTAAAATATAAATAGCACCAATAATTCAACTTTATAAATTTTGAATTTTCGAAACTGCTTTTCATAGTGTGAGACATTTATAACAACAGAAAAAATTATAGTATTGTTTTTCTTTTTGCTAATTCATGTATGTCTTTTGTGCAGCATGTATTTTAATTTATATACTGTATATATATATATATATATATATATATATTCATCATTATATAACAGAGTGAAACCATTATAGCAGTTCCTGAAATGAGGCAAGCTATTTTTATAGATTACAACTATATGAATAACTATTCAAATTGTAATAATATATATCATTTGTCATAGAGGTGTGAGTAAACAATCAGATGGCCTGATTTTTTTTTTAATGTATAACATACACTTGCAATTCTGAATGGTAGAATTTCATAGCAGTTGTTTCTATATTTGTTTTACTGGGTTGACTCTTGATATGCCAAGCATTTTTTTAGATGCTAAAAATGGACAAAGCCAAACAAAAGATTTAGAATGAAAAATAGTTCATCTACCAACTTATTTTTCTCTGTTGTGTCCAATCATATTTTGATTGTTATACAGTTTTATAAAATGACTCCTCAGGATGCTCTATACCTTCACTACTGGCACCTCTGACCGGGTGTGCACCTATTCCTCAAAATACTACCATGCCAACAACCGGCCTGGCAAATGAGAGATGGCCTGAAACATCACAGGTAGTGTATTTAAGCCCTTTTATATTAGACTTCTGTTAATGCTGATGGGAACTCCTCACTATTCCCTGACAGACATGTATTCTGTGACATACATTCTGATTTTTTTTTTGGGGGGGGGGAAGTACTGGAAGTGAAAGATTCTTGTCTTTTAATTTAAGAAAGTTTTTCTTATTTTAATTTAGAAATTAAATTTAATGGGGTAACATTGATCAGGAAGAGTACATAAGTTTCAGGTGAACATCTCTAACATTTGAACCGTTGATTGTGTTGCATAACCATCACCCAAACTCAAATCATTTTCTTTCATTGTATATTTGTTTCTCTTTCCTCCCCTCCCCTCCCCCACCTCCTGGTAAGCACTTCACCTTTATCTGTGTCCATGAGTCTCAGTTTTAAATCCCACCTATGTGAAATTTTAAATTACAGATTAATGTAAAAATTCTCAAGACTGGCTATACATTGGAATCACAAGAAACAGATTCTCCTGAATTGTTCCCTGACTCACAAAAGAGAAAATTCAAGGATGAGATCCCAGTACAAAGCTCTGCAGGTATACTAAGTGTGTGCTCATGATGGGCAGATGGCTCTCACATTTCATTTTCCTCTCTTTACCCCTGATGCTTGACTTTTAACCTTAGTCACAGACCCTATGTCAAATACCCCTGACTTTAGATGGGCAAACTGTTTACTTGTTTGGGCCTTAGTTAAGTTATTTAGTTAATTTATTTTGGTTTTAGTTTTTACTTTCTTTCCCTGGCCCACACCTGCAGTTGTTTTCGCAATGCTTAGTTCTCCATGCATGCTCAAAAACAAACAAACAAACAAACAAATAAAACAAAAAAAACTTTCATTTTTCGGATATTTTGTTGCATCTTAAAATATAATAATCCTTTGCATTTTCTATCATCTCAAAATTAGAAAAATTAAACCAGAAGCCTGGTATTTACATTGAGACTTTACTGTTGTTAGTGTTTATTATTTATAATTAAGCATTCTAGAAATATGTTAAGAGCCTCACAGAAAAGAATTTAAAAATGAGAAATCTAGATATCAATCTTTATATCCAGTGGGCATGTCAATATTGCTAAATCATTCTAGGTATCATTTAAATATGAGGGATTTTAGTGATAGTTTCAGGTACCAGTGTTAAGTTAGAATGCTTGGGGCTGGCAAAGGAACTGCTATGCTATTCAGATGTGATCCTAACACCTTTAAATCCCAAGGCCTGGTTCACATTATTGAATCATTGTTCTAGATGCCTAAAAGCATTCAGTATTAATAACATTAATATTTTATTTTTTACCTCCTAGCTAAAACATTTCTTCCACCACTGTGCATCATAAAGTCATGCTGATAAAAGGTGGACAGGTGTAGGCATATTATTCGGTTCACTTCTTCCTAGTTAATTACCTCTATGGTTCAAATACCAAGTGATAATAGAAAAGCGTGATAAATAGCTCTCAAGTAAAATGCTTGGATTATTATAAAAAATGACTTGCTTTTTGCCAGCCAATTCTCATCATTTATTTACCCCATAGTATGTTGTCTTCAACAGGACACAGATATTTTTCCTTATCAGACAGACAATTGATAACCTCAAGCTAGTTATGACATGCCAATAAAATAGTTCATACAATTAGAATGTTAACATGTAATTAACTTTTAACTGTTTATGTATTAAAGAAAATAAATTTAAGATTAAATTTCCACATGTATTTTATTTTAAATTCTTATATTATGAAAATATAGAAAACATGCCTGTCTAGTAAAATTTATTAATATTGTTAAGAATTGTTTTATTTTATTTTATTTTTTATGTTTCTTTTTTATTTAATTAATTGTGTTTACATAGATTCTAGGGTCACCCCGAATGCATCACCCCTCCCCCATATTTCCCTCAACATCTCCCTTGCCCCCTTCCCTACAGTGCCTTCCCCTCTTCCCTTCAGGTTTATCCCCTACTATCATCCCCTTTCCCTTTGTCCTCTTTTCCTCTGGTCCCTTTGATCCCTCCTCTGTCTCAGTTTCATTCCTCAGTTCTCATTATTCCTTGGATTCCTCAAATGAGTGAGGCCATATGATATTTTTCTTTTTCTGCCTGGCTTATTTCACTCCACATAATAGTTTCCAGGTCCCTCCATATTGTTGCAAAAGGTAATATTTCCTTCTTTTTCATAGCCCCATAGTATTCCATTATATATATATGTACCACACATGATAGGTACTGGCGAGGATGTGGAGAAAGGGGAACCCTAATGTACTACTGGTGGGAATGCAGACTGGTGCAGCCACTGTGGAAAAAAAGTATGGAGATTACTCAAAAAATTAGAAATAGAACTGCCCTTTGACACAGCCATCCCACTTATAGGAATATATCCCAAGGACACCACATTGCCGACTGAAAAAAAGAAATGTATCCCCAAGTTTATGGCAGCATTGTTCACAATAGCAAAGATCTAGAAACAGCCCAAGTGTCTGTCAGTGAATGAGTGGATTAAAAATTGTTTAAATATTAAGACTTAGGGGTGCTGCTACTTTTGTTGTATAGACATATTTGAAAAAAAATGTTCATAATGGTTTCCATGGGGAAAGAATTAGGGTTAATCACAGTATGTATAAACTAAAGAATTAGAATGATGTTCTTAAAGAAAGGATCCTGGTCAGTTTCTGAGAATTTTGAAGGACAAGAGGTGAGTTTTCTTATGGTAGGGATAATAATGGCTCCCATGTATATCCACATCCTAATCCCTAGAACCTGTCAATATGCCATGTTATATGGCAGAGGGAAATTATGGTTTTTAATCAGCTAACCTTAGGATGAGAATATCCTGTATTTTCCTCGTGGCTTCAATGTTATCAGAAGGGTCTTTGTAAATAGAATTAGAAAGCAGAAGAGGAGAGTTAAAGAGGGAGATGTTAGAGACCAGAAAAGGGCAACATTGCTGGCTGAGAAGATGGAGGAAGGCAACCACAGGCCAAAAGATACAGGCTGCTGCTAAAAGCTGGAAAAGGGAAATATATTTTCCTCTTGAGTCCCCAGAAGGAATGTAGCCCTGTGTAAACTTTGACTTTAGCCCCATGAAACCTATGTCATACTTGACCACACAATATTAAGACTATATGTTTCTATAGTTTTTAAGCCATCAAGTTTGCTATAGTTTGTTACAATGGCCATAGGAAATGAGGGCAGGTATGCTATTCTTTAAAGAGATATCATTATTCTTCATTCTGTTAGCCCCTGAGTTGGAAATATGTCCAAGGAACTACAATGTAAAGTTATGTACAGAAGACCAACTTGGTCCTTTTATGAGTGATCATGAACTGGAAAAGGGAGTAACTGTTTGAGAGGAGCAGTAATCTATATTCTTACAACTGTTTTTTTAAAAAAGCATCAAAGACTTGCAGTTCTGAGTAGTATATAAAAATTCTCAAGAAACAATTATTCTCATTTTAACACTATGAGCAAACTGAATAAATTAGACATGCATAATTCTTAAGCCTACAGTAGAGCTGAGGATTCAAATAAATCCAAATAGACTAAATTGCAGAAAGTTAAAATTTCTTCTTAGGAAAGGAAAGGTACACATCTGCTTTCACCCCAATGGAGTAGTGGTAGAAAGGAAACCTGCTGTCATAGATGGACTTAAGGAAAGCCTAGCCTGACTTTTTTTCTTCTTTTCCAAGTGAGAGGAGGGGAGATAGAGAGACAGACTCCCACCTGCACCCCAACTGGTACCTACCCTGTGACCCCCATCTGGGGCCAATGCTCTGCCCATCTGAGGCCATGCTTGCAACTGAGCTATTTTTAGCACCTGAGGCAGAGGCTCCACAAAGCCATCCTCAGCCCCTGGCATAATGTACTTGAATCAATCGAGCCATGGCTGAGGGAAGAGAAGAGAGAAAGAGAGAAGGGGGAGGGGGAGGGGTAGAGAAGCAGACGGTTGCTTCTTCTGTATGCCCTACCTGAGGAATAGAACCTGGAACCTCCAAACGCTGGGCCAATGCTCTACCACGGGACCAACCGGCCAGGGCCTAGCCCAATTTTTAACAAACTTTTAATGGGATGAGTAGGATGACCTGATGGATTAAAATTCTAAGGCACTCCAGCCACAGAGGGAGTCTGCCCTGACCTGCCAAACTTTTCCTACAGATTTTCACAAATGCACAGGGATAGTAGATTTAGGTCCCAAAGCGAAAAAGGAGAGCTGAGAGTGAGAATTCCTGAGGTGTGTGTGTGTGTGGGGGGGGCTTGCCCAAGTTTGGTAGCAGTATTCTGAAGCCTAAGCTTAGAGCTGAAAAAGCGAGAGAATTCACTCCAAGACAGAGAATTTTTATCGAGTGAAGTGCAGCCAACCTCCCTAAATTGAGGGCAGGGAAAACACTTGTTAAAAATTCCCTCCAGACACCACAGGCCTTCCAAGGCAGTTCAGCAGCATCTGACTGAGGCCTGGGCAGGAGAGCAGAGAGAATTCCCAGTGAGGGTGCTGCTGTAGCCCTCTGGAGACTGGGAAGGGGTAGCAAGGCTGAGAGATAATCTGATGTGCAAAATGTTTTTGATGAGTACTGGTGAGCAAAGAGAAATGTACAAGAACCAAGAATCTGGCAACAAAGCCACGAAGCAGAGCATGATCTCTTCTAGTTTGGAAAGATCAGCCTGAAAAGCACAACAGAAAGCCTATTAACGGTCCAGCGCTCAGATCACAGATGTTGCTGAAGTGTAAATTCTAATCCCTGACTCAAAATATTGAAAGCCAGCGATGAACTGAATGTGTAACTAAAATTGATACAAAATTCACACTTTATTCAATTATGGATTAGATTGAATTTGTTAACCAATCAGTTGGTTAAAAAGAAGAGGCATATCTAATTTGGGGGTTAAATGGTATTATTTTGGTCTCCATTGTTGTTTTATATACAATACCTTATATAAAATAAAGAGTTATAGAAAACAAGAAGAAAACTATGACCTATGATCAAGAGAGGAAAAAATATTCCATATAAGCAGACATAGAATGACTCAAATGCTAAAAATACTAATCGATAACTTTAATTTAACTAGCATAAGTAGGCTAAAGGATCTAGTGCCAAAGGAGAGCAACATATATGGACAGGTGTAGAAGCCAGGAAATGTATAAAAAAAGGGAAAGTTAAAAACCATAAAACTATAAATTATAAAAATTTACAAGGAGTGCAAGCTAATAAGGAAATATAAAATACCTTGAATGAAGAATTCATTCAATGAGCTTACATAGCTAAGGAAAAAAATGAGTGATTTTGAAAGAAAATAGTAGACATTATTCAAATCAACTACAGAGTCTAAAAACAATTGGAACAGAGCCTCCAGTGTCTGTGGTACAATATTCATGTCTTTAGAATCTCAGAAAAGTGCTAAGAAAGAATATAACAGAAGAAATGTCAGAGAGGTAATTAATGAGAACTTTCCAGACTTGGGGTAATGAACACACAGTGCACTGTACACATATGTATTATAAAATTGTATAATTGAAACCTATATAATTTCATTAACCAATATCATTCCAATAAATTCAATTTAAAAATTCCAAAGTGAGTTAAATATATCCACCCATAGATCCAAGAATGTCAGTAAACCTCAAACAAGATAAATGCAAAGAAAGCACAGCTAGGTATATAATCATAAAACTACTTAAAACAAAGGACAGAGGAAATATTTTTGTACAGCTAGAAATCAAGACACATACATACATCCAGTGGAATGATGATAAGGATTATGGCACTTTTTTATCAAAAAGGGTAAAGGCTAGAAGAAAATATATGAAAAAAAGTGTTACATTCATTTATAAACTACTACTCAGCAACTAGAAGGAATGAGCTACTCACTTCTGGGAATATATCCTAAGAATACTGAACAAAACACTAATTTAAAATAAGATATGCACCCCTATATTTATTGTGGCCAAATCCCTCTGTAAGCCTCATGCTGGTGACCTAAGATCCAGAGGGTTTTCACCTCATTTGCTGATTGGTTCTTGATTTCCCTGCTTTTTGCCTGCATTGTGAAGGGTGCTTCCTGCTTGTCTAGCGACTGTGGACCAGCTTTGCTTTGGGAAAACCAGTAAACTTCTCTGCTTTTTAATGGACTAAATTGTATGTTCATCAATGAGGTCTGAAATCCAACCTTAAGAGGAGCTCCCTTCTAAGTTTATCCTTTCTTGGGTTCTCTTCTTCAGCCAAAGAATACCATATAGAATTTTTATATATCTTATAGTCATCCCATATTCCAGTTTAATAGTTCTTTTTATTATTATACTCTCCTTATTTATCTCCTTATTGGGCCCAACTGATACAGTGGTGGTCACTGCAATGAATGCCATTTAATTTAGGCTTTTAGAGTAGACAAAGATAAAATATGTACATAAGGAGCTCATATGGATATCTCAACTTCGTAGTTGTATCTGCATTTTTCCAACAGTGAGAAACTTGGTTATAATAACATCACTATAGTAATCATTTACACTATCTTGTAATGTACACAATATAGTTTAGAAACACTGTACCAATGCTTCTACCAACAACAAACAATTCCATTTTTTTCTGTTTTTTTTCTGTTGTTTTATTTTAATTTTTAATTTTAATGGATATATTTACATATATCCATTAAGATTTTAGTCACAGTCCTGGGTAAAACAATTAATAAATATATTTTTATTATATAAATTGTGATTACATAATTGGCATGATATTTAGTTAGGTACATTTATCTATGTTTTCAATTTTAGAGTTCACTTAATTCCCTTTCTGGTCTTTTCAAACTGTCAAATATTCATTGGTTCAAAGTAGACACTGCATTTTAAAAACTTTTTAACTCTAAGTCTTCCCTTTATTAGACTGTCAGCTATTTCAGAGAGGTGCTGTGATTGCATCTCTAATAGCTCCTTCATTCGCCCAAACATAATTTTCTATGTATAATATTCTCTCACTTGGGAAACAAAATATCCAAATTTGTTAAAACGAAAGTTAAACTGTGAGTAAATAGGCTCTAAATGAGAGCCTGAGGTGTTATTCTCCAAATAGCATGTGTTTAAAAACCTATTATTTGTGAAGTAATTTTTTAACATAGAAGGTTTTTCAAGTATCTCTGAATATTCAGCAGTTTTCAAAATCGTTGAGATTCTGAGATAATTAATTGTCAACAAATGAAATAGTGGCATGCTTCAATGAAATGTTGAAGTGACCTATAAAGGGAACATGATTCTTAGTAAGATTGTGATCAAAATTGTCCACAAAGGATTATCTGAAACACTTAGAAAATAATTATTTTAAAAATCACTGTGTTTATTGCTACACATTATAATAGACTGTTGAAATCAACTAAGCACTATACACATGTTTATATAATAGAGCTTATCATTTTAGTTTGTTTATATACCTATAGTATAAAATATTTTGAACCCTATAAATATTTTATATGTGTTCAAAAATGGGCTTAAATAAAAAGCATGAAAATGCAATTTCTAAAATTGAATATAAATAGAAACAAATAAATGGCATTTTATATCAAACTGATAACAACAGTTTAAAAGAATAAATATCCATATATATGATTCTTAAATATTTTATATAAACATGATATGAAAGCCACCAGTTGACATTTATTTATGAAAATATACCTGTTTGGAATGAACATGTCTATTCACAAATGAGAATACATTCATACCAATATATCCATTCAACCTAAAGCGTGACATACATTCGCTGATTTTTCTTAGTGCTAATTTGCAGCATTGGTGAAGGAAAAATCCAGAGTTGTATAAATACATATGGTATGTAATGTTTCCCCAGAACTGTGTTATGTTGTGATGGGAATAGAAAAAAAGATATTATGATTGTATATCTAATTAGCAAAGTAAAATACAGGCTATTGGAGAAATAATAATTGAGTTGGATTGATCACCCATATAATATCATCAAAATATTATGAGAAGTAGCCCTGGCTGGATAGCTCCACTCATTGGATCATCATCCCAGAACGCAATGGTTGCTGGTTTGATTCCCCAGTCGGGGCATGAACAGAGCAGCTCCATATTTCTGTCTCTCTCAAAAAAACATATTATGAGAAGCTTGATTTATAATTTTATATAAATAATATAAATATTTTGTCAATAAACTTCAAAATTCAATTATTATTTTATTTACTGCTTTGTATGCTGAACCATCATTTATGATACATAATGCCTAATTCTTGGGCAATATTATAAGTAATTTCTCTTTAATGTAATTATGTATTATTTGGTACATACTACTAAATGTTTGTTATATATTATATACTTAATTCATAAATTAAGAAGCAGATGACCTTATTTCTTTCTACAAAGTCTGACGAGGAACAAATACTGAGAAGTAAATATATTTTATAAATAACCTTAAACTGGAGCTGACCAATATAAAAAAAATTGCAGGAATATTGATGTACAACCACCACTCAGTCACTGAACTTGGTCTGCCAGTACATTTTAATTCTCTTTCCTGCCCCAATAGAATACCAAGTAAATTTTATTCAAGGAAACATGTTTTGTGAAGACCTTGCTATAGTAGTTTGTAATAAAAGTACTTTTTTGTTTTTACCTCCAACTAGTCTTAATTTACTTGCTTATATTCATTCATTCATTCATTCATTCATTTACTTACTTCATTGAAGTATGATCTGTTTCGACATTTCAATCATCTCCAAAATATATGTGAGCCTCTTTTGGGTTAATGAGGTCTCTGTTGTTACCAAAGTTCAAACCAGAGACAGTAGGAAGCTTATTATGGCATCTGGATAACAGACTGAGAGGATTCTCCCCTGCCTTCATTGAAAGGTCTTACGCCAGTTGGTTTGTTAATGTTGGTTTCCCTAGATGCTGTAACTGCTTCTGCACTGCATTTGGACATGTGACATGACCTGTTTTGGATATCCCTGATCCCTGCCATGATTTCTAGTTTAAAGGTCATCTTTATGTCAATTCCTTAAATGGGGTATGTGGAAAATTTTCTATAAAAGACAAGTGACATTTACTGCCTGAATGTACTCTGTTACCGTTTCTCCTTTTTCCAAATCAACTCAATCCCAACCCAAGTAATGGAACCTTGTACGGTCCCAGAGTTCAATTCTAGAGAATAGTCACAGGCCTCCACTGGCTTAGGTTCATTTTTTGCATAGCTGGAGTTTCTTCTTTTCTCTCTCAACTGTCTGGCTCTTGAAAATGACAACATGGTTTTCAAAACTCTTATTTCTAAATACTGGCTTTATGAAATTCTTTTAGATTTCAAAAGGTGAACAATGACTCCTTCTCTTGCTTTCTGGGTCTAACATAGGATTCTCTGAGGGAAACAGTACTCTGACAGCACCAGAAAATTTGCAAAGAAAAGCACATTAATAGATTTAAAGTATTATCATTTTATAGAAATGATGACTTGAAAGAAAATGTTTTTATTAAAGTTATTACTTTCCATTAAAGGTCTAAAATTAAAGATACAAATATACTTAGACAATGTCAGACAAAAATAATAATAATTTATTTGCATATATTTATATCTTTAATTTGTTTTCTTAGTTACACAATTCTGGAGTCTGGAAAGCCTGATATCAGGGACCCAGCATGGTGGAGTTCTGGTGAGGGCCCTCTCTGGTCTTCCTGCTGGGTCCTCATATGGTAGACAACAGAAAGAGAGAAGGCATGATTTCTCCTGCCTCTTCTAATAAGAGCAGTAGTTCCATCATTTTCGAATACCATCACATTTGGAATTAGGGTTTTAACATAAAAATTTGGGAGTAACACAAACATTTAGTCTATAGACATTACTTAGTTTAGTTTTAAAGAGACAATATTTCAAATACCTGTATCTAATTTTGAAGTAAAAGCATCACTTAGATTTTCTTTTATGTTGGCAATTACTTCTTCCACTGTATTGAATTAATGAAGGAAAACACATTCTGTTTCAGTTAGTGAGATAATCAACTCCCTCATTAGTTGTCTTGATTTTACTTTAGTGTTTCCTCACTTATATATGACTTTTTTAAGCCACCAAGTAGCATGTAAGTATCTCTGTGTAGGATGCAAAGCATGAGAAGTTATTTAATACATGTGCCTCCATTTTGTCATTTGAAAATTGTGAAATTAACAAGCTCCACCCAGAGTTCTTATGAAGATTAAATGAGATAATGTAAGTATCAAGTCCATAGCACAGTAGGTGTTCAATATGTTAATGATTCTTTCCCGCATTTAAATTTTTCTATCCAGTCTTTTTCTTTACTGAATTTTTAAATTTTATATATCAGTTTTTGATTGAGTCTTTAAGATTGTATATAAAATTATGTCATCTCCAAATACAGCTGATTTTAATTCTTCCTTTCCAACTCTGATGCCTTTTCTTTTATTTCTTTTTTTGATTGATTGCTTTGTCTAAGATGTCCATTACTATGTTGAATATAATTAATGAGAGTAGGCATCCTTGTCTTGTTACTGATCTTAAAGGAAAAGCTTTCAGCTGTTCACCATTGATCATGATGTTATGTGTGGACTTGCCATATATGTCCTTTATTATGTTGAGGTATGTTCTAGCTGTGCTTACTTTGTTAAGAGTTTTTATCATGAGCGAATGTTGAAGTTTGTTAAATGCTTTTTCTGCATTTATTAAGTTGGTCATATGATTTTTACTTTCATTCTATTAATGTAATGTATTACATTTATTGATTTGTATATGTTGAACCAACCTTAAATCCCAAGAATAGCTCCCACTTGATCATGATGAATGACGTTTTTAATACGCTGCTGAATCAGGAATGTTAGTATCTTATTAAGCCAGTAGTTATCTTTTCTTATGTACCCTTTTCTGGTTTTAGTATCAACATCATGCTGGCCTCATAAAATAAATATGGAATTTCCCTCTTCTTCAAGTTTTGGGAAGAATTTGAATATTGCTTTAATTCCTCTTTAAATGGTTAGTAAAATTTACCAGTAAAGCCATTTGGTCTTGAGCTTTTCTTTTGTGGCAAATTTTTGATTATTGATTCAATCTCACTAGTAATTCGTGTGTTCATATTATCTATTTTTTCCTCATTTAGTCTTGGTAGATTGTATGTTTCTAATTGTTGACATATATTTGCTTCATTCAATTATTTTTTTCTAGCTTGCTTAAGGAACATTTCCATTTTAATTCCCTTTTTTTTCTTATTTACTGTAGAATTTTTCTCTTCTTATTCTTAAAAACAAAATGATAAAGTTTCCTTTTGTTTTGTTGCTGGATCCTTATAAAATACATTGGTCTCATTTTCATATATAACAGGTGTTGACCAGTTTGTCTATAAGTATCTTTCTTAAAACATGATTTCAAACAAAATGACTTTAGTCTTAGAAACAATAGATAACTGACTTCTTATATTCCTAGATGGTTTAAATACTAAAAAAATTTTATTGATTTTTCTTTAAGAGATATTGCATATTTGTTGATATTATGAATTATATAAGGAAATGACCATATCCAAAGTCATAAGAGTTATGTTTCTAAATATATAAAATATTTAAGCCAGTCATTCAGGTATCTACTCTAACTTGGTAAGAAATGTTACCTAATATTCATGGTTTTTATTGAAATTAAAAAATATTTAAAATCTTAAATTACTGCATAAATTTGTTGGCAAGCATGCTATTACACACCATGTTAGGAAATTTCCTAAGAGTAATGTAACCCAGTCACATGTATAGCTGGAGCAAATAAGGAGCCTCTCAAAATTCACATTGCACTATAAGTAGAGAGGTATTTAAAAAAAAAAAAACAACTCCCACATAGATATATAATCTCCCCAATTCACCTGAAATTTTTTCAAATTAAGATTCTCCTCTAGTTTTAAGTGATTTTCTCATGAAAAACTCTTTTAAAGTAGCAATATTTAAGTCAGAGCAATAACACATTATGACATTGTCTGCCATTAACCTACTTTTTATGATTAGTTTTGGACTCATTCCCAGGCTTTTTCCCTCAGAATCTCATGCAGTATGGCTGAAACTTGGCCGAGGAATCTGTATTGTAACAAGCCTCCCTGTTGAGTGTGTTATAGTTCATCTGGTAACATACTTTTAGGAATCCTGCTTAGCAAGTTAAGGCTGCTGCAAAAATTAATAAACATATGGAGGAAATGTCAGATAGGAAAGTGATTATAAGATATGTAGCAAGATCTATGAGAACAAATAATCTACTTTGTAGTTTTGGACTAGCCTCTGATAGTGTCCCTTTTACATTGTGTGGCCGTGCCTCAAGGCATCTGAACTTTAGGAAAATGGATATGAAAGTTTAAGACAAGATCACTATAAAATACAATATATTAACAAAACATACTCAAAAAATATGCCTTAATTTAAATTTTTACAACTATATTTAAATTTTTGTTTTCATCTTAATTTATTTTAATTAGTAATGTAACTGCAAAACATCAGAGAAATTATATTAAAAGCTTTCATATGACTTCTATGTGAAAATAAGAAAAATATATTTTTCTAAGTGAGAGGAGGGGAAACAGACTCCCACATGCGCCTCAATTGGGATCCACCTGGTAAACCCCCTACAGGGTGATGCTCTGCCATCTAGGGATGTTGCTCTGCAACCAAGCTATTTTTAGGGCCTGAGGTGGAGACTCTATGGAGCCATCCTCAGCACCTGGGACCAACTTTTTCCAACCAATTGAGCTATGGCTGCAGGAAAGCAGGAAGGGGAGAGAGAGAGAGAAGCAGGGATGAGGCTGGGTAGAGAAGCAGATGGTTACTTCTGTGTGCCCTGACTAGGAATCAAACCTTGGACATCTACATGCCAGACTGCCACTCTATCATTGAGCCAAGCAGCTAAGGCCTGAAACAGCTATATTATAAACCTGGATTTGACACCCCTCTCTGTAGCATTCAACTTTTCTTGAAAACTTCCAGTTACGAACATCTGTTTAGTATTTGTTTTTATTTTTTAGTTGTTATAGCTCTAAGAAAACAGAGATTGGGTCTACTGTTTTCATCACTGTATCATGAAACATATTATAGAAGAGCCCCAGCCTTAATAGAAAAAAATCACATCACAGTGTAGATTGGTAATATATTATTAAATAAATACACGTGTCTCTGAATGAAATAAAACAATTCATTGTAACTTTGAACCTAAAATTGTCAATCATCATGTTTTAATTATAATATTTAACAGTTAGGTGGAAAGTTGTTAAATAAATAAGTCTAATTTTCTACTTTTTCAAGGCCCCACCAGCTAGAATACATTTGCCCTTAATGGAGCTAATCTGTCTTTTGATATAGTCATTTGATAAGAATGGTTTATACCAGTGGTAGTTAACCTGGTCCCTACCATCCACTAATGGGCATTCCAGCTTTCATGGTGGGTGGTAGCAGAGCAACCAAAGTATAAATAAAAAGATAGATTTAACTATAGTAAGTTGTTTATAAAGATTTATTCTGCCAAACTTAGTGAAAATCCGACATAAATTACTTGGTAAGTAATTATTATCATATACTTTAACTTGCTGTAACTCTGCTTTATAAATTTTATAAAGTAAAGTTACTTCCCTACTTTATAAATCACCATTACTGTGGAACTGGTGGGCGGCTAGAAAATTTTACTACTAACAGAGATACAAAAGTGGGCGGTAGGTATAAAAAGGTTGACTACCCCTGGTTTATACCATTATATATTGTATTAGATATTTTTCAATAATAAAATCATATATGCAAATTTAATACTTATGATTAAAATGGGAATTAGGCACCTCAGTATGCTACATTTAGATTGGAATCTATGATATATTATTTAATGCACAAATAGTTTTGAGGATACAAAGCTTTATTTTAGCAACTCCTTACAGGCTTACTATTTAAAATCATGCCCCAGGTATCAGTAAGATTTATGCCACATTAAAAAAAAAAACCTTTATACTTATTTTTCACACCATTCACAAGTATTAAAACATATCACTGTGAGATAAAAATAGGAGACTAAAAACTAATTTTATAAACAATTTGTCTTTGTGTTCACATAAAATACCTTCAAAACTGGCCTGTACAGGTGAGAAATCATTACAAAGCAAGGTTTCCTAGTGTTCCTTAATTCGGGTATTACAGTTGGATTTTAATCACTTTTAGCTTGTTTTCTGTGGGATAAAAATTAAGCTTTATAATGGTAAAAGGATACTTGGTTTTCACACCTCATGGGTTTAAAGCAACGGTGGGCAAAAAATAATTATTTTAGAAGTCCAGAGAGTATATAATTTCAACTTTGCAGACTACACACAGCCTCTGTCACAGCTAGTCAGTTCTGCTGTGTTAGCTTGAAATTAGCTACACATAGTGCATAAATGAAGGGGCATGACTGTGTCCCAAGAACACTTTACTTTTACAAAAACAGACAGAGTGCTTGACCTCTAACTTACAACATAGAATGCCAGCACACAAGAGTAAATTGTTGTGATCCAGCCATGATGAATCTATTATGGGATCTTGAACAGGAAAATTTATGGAATTGAATAAATGACAGAGACTTAAAGATATATACATCCAGATGGGTTCGGGAGGATGGCACGGAGAACAGTCTCTTCTGTTCCTAAGCCATAACATGGCGGCTCCCAAAGGCGCATCAGTCTTTATTCAGGGGGAAAAAACGTGGTCCATTAGCAATTCAATTGCTTCCAGGACAACTCAAAGACAACCCCTACTATACCATTCAAATCTAACTTTACAATAAGAAACTAGCTTCCAGCCTTTTCCGGAGAACAGGGGTGACACAAGCGAGAATCCGGTATAGTTCTTTGTTAACTAGGCAGGTGAGGTGGGGGTTGGGCCCAGCACCTCTGTCCACTAGATATATCCAAATTGCAAAAAATACCCTGTTTATATTTCAGTCCCCAACAGTAAATGGTTATAATTTTTATATAGATGCTGAGATCTGAGCCAAAACAGGGAATTCTGTATCTGAGGGCCATTAATTGTGATATCATCACTGACTATTTCTGTACTCTTTAATTTACACAAATTCTGTTCAGCTAGAGAATAAATACTGCTTATACTTTATCTTTTACTACTTCATCTTTTGAAAAGAAGACCATTGTGTAAGCAAAATAGTTATATTTTGCTTTTATATAAAATTAAAAATAACAAATCATAGAAACATCAATCATTTCCACAAAGAATCAGTCCAAAATAACCCTCAAAAGCTTGATAAATGTGTGGTAGAACATTTGTCATAAGAAAAATAGTATTATTATTGTAAAGAAGTCCTATGGATTGATTGGTACAGGATTTTTTCCCCTATTTTCAGTGGGGGACATTTAGAACAAAGATATACTTAAGGTTAAGCACATGAAAGTTTTCACATGAAGTCTACATGTTTCATAAGATTCAAGTTATCTGTGTATAAACCATTGTTTGTATTATTGTGTTCCTGAGGAAGATGGCTGTGTAGCCAGTATCCAAGGCCAGGGCCACTATCAAAGCAGCCCTGCTCTTGCAGGTTCGCATTGGATTCGGACAGTCGGTAAAGAAACAACAGAGCCACAAACTGGTGGGCCATAGTCTTTAATTCTAGCTTGCACCCGGCGGGCAAGTAAAAACACACACTGGGCTCCAAAACTCACTCACATTCAGTGCTCACAAAGCCACTGACTTATCCGAGTTTCCTAGAATCAAAGGTTTCTAGCTCACCAGCCTTATTCTCCTCAGTTCCCCATCTCCTTCCTTCTCCAGCATCAAACTGCACAAACTGGCCTCTCACTCAATACTCTGCCATCTTGGCTGCTTCTCCTGGCCACATGGCCTCTTTCTGCTCTCTGCTCTGCTCCCTCTGCTCTCTCATGCTAATCATCCCAGGAACCAAGAGAGCAAGCTCCCCCTCCATCCCCATTTTATAGTGTAGATTCAAAACCTTTAATCCAATATACAAAATAGGGAAGTTTCTAATACAAAGTCACTTCTCTGAGGCATGATAGGATTGTACCACCCCACATCAAAAAGGGTGGGAAAGGCTTAATCCCAAAACCAAGCCCCATGCTACAACGATCCTGCCTGCCCCCAACACACATCAACATCACCTGGGCAACGGCCTCCAGGTGGGCAGCGCCATCCTCCACAAAGTGAGCACAATACATTTTATCTGCCCAACAATGGCAAAATCCAATTTTCTGATTTGGTCATTCTCTTAAGTGTAATGTATACATCTTTGTGGTAGAAAATGTTGTGGCAAAGAATATTCTATCTCACCAATGTCTGTGTCTTCCTTTGACATAGAAGTTTTTTAATCCTTTGGCAGTTCTGCAGGGACAATTGGTCGTGTTTTAGCCAATGAAATATGGAGAGAAGTGATATATATTAGTTTAAAAAGCGGTTTCTGAAACGTGTTCAGAAATTTTTGTGCTCTGTTAGTTTATTTACTGGCCACATACAGAGGATATAATAGAGATTTCCAAGTCCCAAATGTGAATTGGGATATGCAGTCTTGGGATTCGAGTTCTATTTGGAATTGGGTTTAAGAGCCAAGATTGTATTAACTTAAGAGAAATAAATGAATAAAGGGTAACATAATTTTAAGCATATTACTTTTCTAGTTCTAATTTAGTGTGACATAAAATATATCTTTAATAGAGTTTATATGTGTGTATATATGTATACTTATATATACACATATACGTACATATAAATCTTTCAAAGTTCTATTTAAAACAAGCTTTAAGTTATAGCTCAGAAACCAGATACCGATATCCATTAATTATCCTTTTCCATAGAATGTGTTTTTATTTTTTATTTATTGATTTTAAAGAGAGAGAGAGGCAGAAGACAGCGAGAGAGAGAGAAACACTATTTGTTGTTCTGCTTATTCATGCACTCATTGGTTCATTCTTGCATGTGCCCTAACTGGGGATTGAACTCACAACGTTGGCATTTCAGGATGACACTCTAACCGGTTGAGCTATCAGACCAGAGCCTTTACATAGAATGTTTATATCTAAATTTTCTTATCCTACTCATACAATTTTTTGCAGTAAATTTAGTCTTTTGTCAATCTTTCTTTTCCTAAGTGCTGATGCATATGACAATGTGAGAAATTTTTTTTTGCCTTTTCATAGTCAATATGAGAAATGAAAACACAAATAGTTTGCCTTGTTGCATTTTATAGAATAGTTTTTATCCTTTAAACTCTGTAGCAATTTCAGAAAATGCAAAATGGATCTAAATATAATGGATCAATCTTAAATTTAAAAGGCAAATAATGCAGCCACATTTTGAAATCTAAGATTTATGGTCATCAATTGAAGAAACTGTAGGAAGAAAGAATTTAGTAACAAGTTAAATTATAAATTATGTTTTATGACAAATTCTTATTTTATATTTTTAAGTTCTAATAAAAACATGCTTTTTCCTAATATGCTTTAAAATGATTTTATATTGATCCTATATTATTCTTAATAACTAATTTTAAAATTAAGTTTCAATAAAAATAAAAATTACATTGAAAATTCAGGAAAAAATGCCAAACCTTTATTTTAACATCCCTGGTTATTCAGCTATAATTGCCATTTTTTTGAGATTTTATTTATTGATTTGGGGGGGTCAGTAAGAAGTAGCAACATATTGTTCCTTCCCTTTAATTATTCATTGGTTGCTTGTTGTATATGCCTTGACCGGGCAAGCCCAGTGTTTCGAACCAGCGACCTCAGCATTCCAGGTTGATGTTCTATCCACTGTGCCACCACAGGCCAGGCTGTAATTGTCATTTTTATGAAGTATGCAGAAGTACAAAGAAGTTTGAAGCAAAAAGCTTGCTGAATAACCAAAATGATCTCACAAATGTGTTAGGCATTTAATATAAATCAGTGAATTTGTTGATTGAAGAGATTTCTGTTGTTATTAGCAAATGAATTTAGAATTAACAAGGAAAGAGTTGTAAAAATCACAATCATAAGGGATAATCAGATGTTTACAGTACATTACAATGTACCTGCATCTTTTAAACAGTAAATCATCACCTTTTAGCATAAGAAAGGCATTAACAAAAATTAGATTACAGAAAGACATAAAAATATTAAAATAAAAATTCTTAAACATAATAGTATCAAGTCATAAAAATAACTATGAATTATAGAAAAACAACATAAAATTATGACACTTAACCCATGTCTGGGTTTTTGTTGACATGAGATGGAATCTAAATCTACTTATTACATTATTTTACTTGATATATTTATATTTTGAGACTTAAAATACTATTTTTCAATTGTACAATATGCAGTCGTCATCAGATGTATTCTTAAATAATGATTTAATATTCATTTATTCATTTCTTATCTGTTATGTACTGAATGTGTCTCCCACAAATTCACATGTGAAATCTCTAACACACAATAAGATTGTTTGGAAGTAATTAAAGTTCATGAAGGTGGAGACCCGATCTGATAGGATTAGTGTCTTTGTAATAGGAGATGCTGGAAGAGAGCACTCACTCTGCACAGGCGTGCACTGAAGAAAGGCCATGTGAGGACACAAGGAAAAGGCCGCTATCTGTAAACCAGGAAAAGGGCTCTCTCACCAGGGACCTTTATCTTGGGCTTTTAGCCTCCAGAATCATGAGAGAGCAAATGTCTGGTGTTTAAGCCTCCCAGTCTCTGGCATTTTGTTATGAAGCCAGAGTGAACTAAAATGCTGTCTTTTAAAACCAAAAAAATTTTCCCCTCATTCTCAATATTAAGGTAGTTTTATCAGGAACAGTGCCTTAGTAATAGAAACTTGAGTCCATATATGCCAAAAAAAATAATCTTTTGTGTGTGTGTTAACAAGTTAATATATAATGAATTTTTTTCTGCTTAAAAAACATCTAGAGTTGCAAATATTTTTCTCTCAAAATTTAGTTTTTCTAGTATTTAACATCATGGAAAGGAAAACTGAAAGTAGTCAGATTGGTTTACCTTTTTGTGTAATTTAATATTTCTGCTGAATGCTTGTATGACCTTTTCTCATCCTTGAAATTAAAAAAAATAATTAAGCTAAGTATTGGTTTTAGTAAATTGTCAATAATTTTGCCAGGAACAATTTGTGCACCTTTTCAGACTGGGTGTTTTCAGTTTTCATTGTTCTTGTTTTTGTTGTTGGTTTGTTTTATTTTTTGAGATCACAAGCCACTGTAGTGAATATTTCATCATTGCTTCTGTTGGGTACTATCATCTTTTATTTAGGAACATAATTGTCTAATTGTTCAGGTCCATTCTATCTTCTCAGTGTCTGTAATGCTTATTGCTGGTAAAATTTGTGTCCCTTTCCTCCATATTTTGGAAGTTTGTCATATTTGTTTTTTTATATTTTGCAGTTAGATGCAGGTAACATGGAAGTTATTGTTATTATTATTATTATTTTAGGTTAAGACTCTTGTTGAATTTTTAACAACTCTTCATCAATCGATCCCTGTTTTACCTTGAATGTTGTTTTGTCTGGTTTTTATAATACTGTTATTGTGTTCTGCTCATCATGTCTAATATGTGATTTTCTCTTCATTTTTAATCTTTACCACCATTTTACCTTATAGAATATAGCTGTTTTGCTTATATATTAAATATTGATCTGAAAATCTATCTTTTTTTAGTGAGAAATTGAGAGAGACAGACAGACAAACAAAAAAGGAGAGAGATGAGAAGCATCAATTCTTTGTTGTGGTACCTGAGCTGTTTATTGATTGCTTTCTCGTATTGCTTTAACAGGGGGATCCCAACAAGCCTGTGATTGCTTGCTCAAGCCAGCAACCTTGGGCTTAAACCAGTGACTTTAGGGCAGTGGTTCTCAAAGTGTGTGCCAGGGTGCATTTGTGTGCCCTAGAAGATTTCCAGGTGCGCCCTATGGTATTACAGAGAAATATATGCCTGTTGGGGACCAATAAACCAACAGGTTTTTTGGAGTTTAGATTTTTGGAGGAGTTAGATTTTGTGGGAAATTGGCTGTAAGCTGACAGTCTTCCCAATGCCCCACCTCACTTGCCTGATTAGGTTGCAAAAGGCTGTTAAGCTGTGGTGCTGAATTGTTTACACTGCCCCCCATGTTTCCTGGAAAGACTGGGGGCAAGTTACTTCTATCCTTTGTTTAGTGTAAAGTTAAGATGATATGTATGGTAGAGGTTTTGGATTGGTGATTAAATGTAAGGAATTGTCTCTTGAAGCCTTTTGAATTTCTATAAAAGAAAAATATGTGGCAATATCTAAAAAAGCTTTGAACATTTTACTATAATTTCAACATACTATTTATCTGAATTAGGATTTTCTACCCTCAACACAATTAAGATAAAGAGAGGAATTCTTCAATGTATTGATGAGGAAATGAGAGTTTGCCTTTCAAATATATGCCCAAACATTGAAGAAATTGCTAGGACACATCAGGCTCATGTTTCTCATAAACATAAGAATGAAAAACTTAACACATTCATGCTGGGACTTGCGGAATTTACTAAATCTTACTAAGAATGTATATATATATATATATATATATATATATATAAAGATAACTTTTTGTCATTTTTTAAAATTTTTAACCCCTTTTTTATAAATTCTAAAAAGCATAACTCAAAAAATGTAACATAAAAATGTTTTTAAATGTTAGAATAAATTTAATTTTGTCGTATTTATTTTATTTAATTAACATAAAAGCACGCTTGGACTTTATATATTTTTTCTTTAATATTTGACTTAATTATCATAACATATTTCTCAGAAATTTGTATATAGTGTACCTACAATTATTTTTAGAATTTTAAATGTGCCCCAACTTCAAAAGTTTGAGAACCACTGCCTTAGGGTCATGTCTAAGATATCATGCTCAAGCCGGTGACCCCGTGCTTCAGCCAGCAACCTCGGGGTTTTGAACCTGGATCCTCTGTGCCCCAGGCAACACTCTATTCACTGTGCCACTGCCTGGTCAGGCTGGAAATTTATCTTTTAAATAGTCAAATTAGTTTATACTTATCCAGAGTAATAACTGATATGTTTGGAGGTATTTTTGCCACCCTATTTTTTTCTTATTTTACATGATTTCTTAATCTTTTAGCTTTTTCCTGACATTCATTTGTTCATTCAAGTTATAGTTTTGTTCCACTTGTTTTTCTTTATTTTTGTACAGTTTTACATGACTTCCTTCATAGACATAGATAAGAGTACAGTGGTTACCAGGGGGAGAGTAAGGAAAGAGAAGGAGATGGTGGTGGGAGGGGAGGGGCATAAAGAAAACCAAATGAAGGGTGACAGAGGACAATTTGACTTTGTGTGATGGGTATACAACATAATCGAATATAAAAATGATCTGGAGATGTTTTCTCTAAATCTATGTGCTCTAGTTGACCAATGTCACCCCATTAAAATTAATGTCTAAATAAAACTATCAAGAAAAGGTAATATATACAAATGATGTCTAGTAAATAATACATAAGCAAAATTTATTTGGTGCATAATGTTAGTAGCCACTAAATAAGTGTAAATTTGCTCTCTCTCTTCCTTACCCTAAATAAGATATCTTGCTAAATAGTGTAAGGGACATACTATTGGTAAAATAAGATGGTGTTCTACCCGACCACACATATCACAAGTTGGGTTGGGGAGATCAATGTTGTTAACACTGTCATGTATTCATTTGTCAACATTTACTTACCTCTGACTCACAGGCATTAGGCAACACATTGGGACATAAAGGTAAATAAGCCACAGTCTACTATTTTCTAGAAGTTCATCCTCATAATTTTCCTCTGTTTTCTTACAGAGTAATTTATTACTCTGATTCCCATTGGACTTTGCTCAGATAATAGTTATAATTTTTATAACTGTGAATGCACAAACCAATCTTCCCCATGTTATAAAGTACATTATTCATTTTATATCTCTTTATATACAAATCAAGGACCTGGCAAATATCCCTATTGTATAACTGTATTTTTGTTTAAGGTTGAGTTATGAATCTTACTTTATAACTGTCAAACATGATCCCTTATGGATCCCAAGCCTAAAAAATAAAATACAATACTATGAAACTCTTAGAAGATAAGAAAGGAGAAAAACTAGATGACCTTGGGTAAGGCAGTGGCTGTTTAGATATGACATTAAAGTCATGATCCATGAAAGAAATAATTGATAAGCTAGACTTCATTAAAATTAATAACTTCTTCTTTGAGTAATACAATGTCAAGAGAATGAGAAGACAAGCTGCATACAGGGAGAAAATATTTACAAGAGAGACATCTGATAAAGGATTTATCCAAAATAGACAAAGAACTCTTGTAAGCACAAGAAATTCTCCACTGAAGATCCGAAACATATGTTAATATAGAGACCATAATAAAAACCAATTTGGGGTTTATAGTAAGAGTTTTTATTTTATTTTTTCTTTACCAACTATAATTTGTATAAGACTTAGAAAAGAAAGAAAACATAATCTCAAATACCTAATTACTTTCTATTGTTAGACAATGCTTCATCTGTAGTCATTAGATATTACAAAGGCTGAGCGTTGCCTTCAGAGATTTGATGGTTGTAAAGTTTGAAAGAGGGGACAAAAACAGGTAAGTAAGCTTTTCTAAAAAGAAAGAATAGTTATGTAGTTCTCATTAAGTTTCTTTTTGAAACTAAAAAAAACTAAAGATCTCTATCTAGAGAATATAAGATCCTTGAAAGTATTTTATTTCTAATCTACTGAGCCCTGACCACTTAATGTTCAAACTCAGATAAATATAATATAAAACACTCAAAAGTCTATCTTTCAAACTGCTTGGGGGGGAGTGTCAGATTAAGTAGAAACTATAAAGTTGAACTGATTTATTTTTAGCATGATACCCTTTTTCTGAGCTTCACCAATCAATCTTTTTTTCCCACAATCCTTCAGTGCTTTCATGCTTTTTCCCATTAAGGAGACAATGGTATCATAAATGAATTCACATTAAGGTACTGTAGATCCTTGTTTCTCAACGTGTGCTCCACAGAGCAGAGAAATTGGCATCATCGTTTACTGAGAGAGGATCTCCATTTTTATCAAGACCCCATGTATTTCATGTGTTTTTAGAAAATAAAAGCAGAAGATTCATATGCACATTAAAGTCTGAGAACATTAGTGGAATGTTTTCCAGAGTAATGATTCTCAGAATGTGATCCCTGGATGAGCAACATCAACATCTGCTGGGAATTTATTAGAAATGCAAATTCTTAAGCTCTGCCCCAATCTGTATCAGAAACTCTGGGGGGAGCCTGGCTAGTTGGCTCAGTGGTAGAGCATCAGACTGACATGTGGATGCCCCATGTTTGATTCCTGGTCAGGGCACACAGGAAAAGCGACCATTTGCTTCTCCACCCCTCCACCTCCCCTTTCTCTCTCTCTCTCTCTCTCTCTCTCTCTCTCTCTCTCTCTCTCCTTCTTCTGTAGCCATGGCTTGATTGATTTGAGCACATTGGCCCCAGGTGCTGAGGGTTGCTCCCTGGAGCCTCTGCCTCAGGTGCTAAAAATAGCTTGGTTGCGAGCATGGCCCCAGATGGGCAGAGCATTGGCTCCAGATAAGGGTTGCCAGGTGGATCCCAATTAGGGTGCATGTGGGAGTCTGTCTCTCTATCTCTCCTGCTCTCACTTGTAAAATAAGGAAAAAAAGAAAGAATCTCTGGGGATGTGGCCCAGCTCTCTGTGTTTTAAGAAACTTTCCAGGGTATTCTGATGCATGAAAAAATTTAAAGACTGCTGGTCCAGAGCATCTACATATAAAGTATTGCTACTTTCAGAATTATAGAGCCAGCCGAGTACACCATAAATAATGGAAAAGGGTGAGACTTTGACCCCATACTGTCTCTAGTTTTCTTCCAACTTGCTTTATTCTGAAATTCAAGAGTTCTCTCTAAATAGTTTATATGTATTTCACAGATTAGGCCATTAACTTATTTCATGTCTTCTGAAAATATTTCCCTGATACCAATTAGTTTAATTCAATAATTCTGCTCTATTGCTTTAGCAGTTTCAACCTGTGAAATTTCACACTACCAGGACATCAGGCTGTACAGCAATTTTAATTAGCTGCCTATGCTATGGAGAAGATCATAGACTTACTAGAATTACTTGAGTAACTTAAATGCTTCTACAAAGTAGAATTTGGTATGTTTTCTTTTCCTTCCCCAACTGATTGCCAAGATACCCCTTGCTTAAATTTATTTACACTGCTTTTCTATATAAATTGGTGTATAGGTAGATTAACTGATGTTGCAAATCACAGCCCATTGTTAGCAAATATCACTGCAAGAAGACATTCTTCATTGGTTTAATGTGCTTTCCAATTCAAGAAGGAGTGTGATTAATGCAGCTTAAACTCCAAAGTAACTAAGAAGTATATGAAATTATGAATAATTACCTTTGGTAGTGATCACATTGTAGAATAGGGTACTTGATTACAGGGAAAGTAGCTATGACACATTTATTACTTTAAGATAGCTTCTCATGTTCTTCCAAGACAAACAATGGAGTAATGGAATGGCTAAGTAACAATAGTCTATACTATTCAAGTAACTTGCTTGTTGTTATTTAAAGCCTTTCCCAGTGTTAAACAAGAGAAAATTGCTCTTTGGTGAAATACTTTTTCAATGATATGGCTCTAGCTCATTTCACTATTATGGCATTGGATGGAGAAGTTGCTTTTACATTCCATAATGCTTATTGTGTTACAAACTATAAAATATTCATTCTACCTTACATGGAGGTGTAAAGGAGTTAGTCTTGATGCCCAAGATAACTGAAGTGATCACTACTCTAGCACATTCATGAAAGTGTGAAGTATATTCAATCTCACTAACCCGCAAGAATAGCCTATTAGTTATAACACATTTGTTGTCTTTCACAGGGGAACACATTAGTGTGAGTGTTGCAGACTTACGGCTCTCTCTGTGCCCTGAAGAAGTGTCAAGGACTTCACTGCAAATTGTTCAAACTAAGTGAGAATCATAGATAACTAACAAAGAAAACCATCCCTCTGGGAACTTTTCTGTGTCACATTAAAAATTATTTTTGACACCTTCTCAGAGTACAACAACAACACATTCAAAGTGAAGTTGGAATTAATGCATGAAAACAGATGAGCTATTAATTAATATCCTTTAACTCTAGCGAAGTGAATTGTTAAGCCAGCCATGAGTCTACCTTTTCAGCAACTTTTACAGAATAGAAATATTGACTGAGTTGAGAAGCTTCCTGGAAATTAAACACTGAGTACAATGCCATTCTAACAAAGCTAGGCAGTGAAACCAGTTTATCTCTCAAACATGCAATATTCACTGTCATCAACTGAGAAACATACATCTTTGTAAAAAGAAAAAAAAAAGGAAGTGTAAACATAACTAATAAAAGTTTAGCTTAGTCACTATTTAGAAAGGTAGATTTTTTTGTATTGAAATATAAATTTTAAGTCAGTGTGACATGCTTCTGCATTTATCATCTGTCAATAAAACTATGCATCAATCCTATTTCATTAATAGACTAAAATGCTGTGTTTTAAAAATTAATAGATAATGACATTGGCACTTACACTTTCCTTTGATATGTTTTAATTTTTTTGTCTAAGTATGGCAGAATATAGTAAAGGTAGAAATGGTAAGTGTATATAATACATTTATTGAACTTTTACTAACTAAAAACAGTCATGGAATTAACACTAAGATCAAGAAACAATATCATATTAGAAGAATCTTTTTGCCCCCTTCTAGTTTTGGTATCATGCTGACTTTGTTTGACAGAGTCTGCAGTCTTGGGCAATATATTGAGCTTTCTAGTACTGCCCCTTATTTGTAACATCAGAGCACTGTTTTCTTCATGATGTAAGTTGTTAAGATTACATAGTATGATATGCATATACCACAGCACAATTTAGGACTCAGAGTTAATTCTTAAAAATACTACTCCCCTACTTTTCTTTCTCTAAAGACATCTTAAAGGCTTAAAGTCACCATAAAAATAAATTCAAACTCTTACCATCAATATAACCCACACCATGACCTGCCAGACACCCAGCTACATTTTCCTATTGTTTTCTTGGTGATGGAATAACATATTATTATAAATATTTTTTTAGATTTTATTTATTGATTTTAGAGGGAAGGAAGAAGAGAGAGAGAGAGAGAGAGAGAGAGAGAGAGAGAAGGGGGTGGTGAGGAGCAGGAAGCATCAACTCGTAGTTATTGCTTCCCATATGTGCCTTGATCTGGCAAGCCTGGGGTTTCAAACCAGTGACCTCAGCATTCCAAATCTATGCTTTATATGCTGAGCCACCACAGGTCAGGCACATTGTTTTAAATCTAAAGTGAGATAGTGATACTTATTGCAGGATTATAATATTAAAATCCGCTTCTCCTACTGCATTGTAAAACGTATAGGAAACAAATCTGTTAAAACTTAATTAACACTAACAGAAATAGACTCAGATATTTTTACTAAAATTTCCACTAATATGTACTTGATAGTTGAAGCTCTGCCTCAAACATCACAGAAACCATAGAGAAAATGAGTAAAAAATATGTGTAGAGATTGTAGGAAAAGCAAAAAAATTTCCTTCTACTCTTCTAAAGGTTCTTGGCTGATAACCTCCCCTCCTTTAATAATAGACAGACTAAGCAGGAGGAAAGCAAACAGGAGTTTAATAACATGTAAGCTTAGGAAAACTGAGTAACTCTTGAAATGGCCCAAGCCATCACCTTAAATACCATCTTCAGCTAAAGAGGAAAGATGTTAAGGGACCAGACCCAGTTATGGTAGATAATCAGGAAAGGCAGAACAAATGGGTAAGGTTGTTATGCAAATTAAAGTCCCACCTTCTTCATCAATCAGAGCTTCTAGATATTTATTCATCTTCCTCTTCCTAGGAAGAGAGGGAGACAACTCCACAAATGGAGATTTCTCTTATAAATGTTCATGTCCCTCACAAAAGGGTAACCTCTACTTGGTTTTTAGAGCTTCTCTTGTATCTGCTGTTTCTTAAAAACTATCAGCTTAAAATAGTCCTTATGGCACAGAAGCAAATTTTAGGTGGCTGATTGTGCTCCCCGTCAAGATATCCCTTCATTTGTATATGAAATATAGTGATGGGGTCCAAATAAGAAAAAAGGAGTAAACAGAGAAAAGAAGCAATTTTTAGACTAACAACCACTGGCATGACAGAAGTCCTTGCTGTGGAAGATTACAGCAGAAGAGAAAACTGGAACTCATACTAGTTACTACATTAATAAAGTTTACTGGAGGGGATGACTCCAGCTTCCCTTTGGCCCGCTATCACTCTACATGGCCCAGTGTGCTTTGTGGCTACTTACTATTTTAACTATTTTTTAATAAAAGCTTTCAGCTTTATCCAATGCTGCAATTATTCAATTAGTTGTCATTTAGCAAAGCCCTGTTTTAAGGAAGCAAATGAAAGAGTACTACTTGGTTTTAAAACAGTAACTTTGTTTATAATGCATAAAGACCAATACTTACATAAATGCAAGGATGGCCTATTTTAAAGTATACTTTGGGTTTCTGATCATCGAAAGTTAAAATCCATTTAGTGTATTAACAGTTTTTATGCATTTTATTGTCTTAACTAGAAGCAAGAATGACAAACAGTAAGGCCCATAGCCAATAAACATTTATTAATATGCATCTCAGGAGAGCTTTTGAAAGGATAATGTTAAGACTGACTAATAGTCATGATGGGTTGTTGTCTTTACTTTTTTTCTCGTGCTTCATCTTACATAGCTCTGTAAAAGACTAATTAAAATCCTGCTTCAGTCTAGATATTAAATCAGCAAAAGAAGAATCTCTAGGCCCTTGAGATTTTCTCTAAATCTTAGAAGACCAACTCTAATTCCCCATTTTGATGAATAATTCTCCCTCTATCTTGAGTGTGCTATTGAGACACTATTCATAATTTTTCCTATTACTTCTCTAATCCATGCACATAATTAAGACAAGTGATTGTTATGTCACAACATTACAGGAGCCATAAAATAGGCATGATAGAGCCTACCCAAAGAACTAGTGAACCTAAATGCAACTAGAAATAAATACAAATAATACAAGTAGTTAATCAATCATATATCCACAATGGTGAATTTATTTCTTTGATTGGTTTTATAAATAGCTGTATCTCCATCAATCAGTATTAATAGTGAGTACATTATCAATTATCAATGATGTTTTGTCAGGTCTTGATAATTTAGTTCCAGGTTTTCATAGTTAGGGATGACTAAGACCTTTCTCTTTATTACTAGTTATTATACTTTTATATGTCTTACCAGTATATCAACCTTCAAATTGGCAGAGCTAATGAATTTATATGAAAGTTTCAGGTCAGAGATATTGGGGAAGAAAAATTTTACTCTATCTTACAAAAGTTCTTTCAGCTGGTCTTATAATTGAATTGATATGAAACAAGTTAACAGGAGAAAACATTTAAGTTCATATATATGGGAACCCCAAAAACATAAGAAAGTTGAAGGCAGAAGGTAAAGTGAGATATATATGCCATCTTCAGCCAAGGAGTGGGATAGGGGCCTGGAGTTTCAGGGGGGAGGAGAGTAATTTATAGGATGATAAGAGTAGATGTTTATAATTAGACGTTTGACCTATCTTATAGACAGGTCATAAAAAGTTATTTCTGGTAATAATTCTTATTATGGCCAAGCTACCCAATTTAAATTCTTTTTTTAAGTGAGAGGAAGAGTGATAGTGAGGCAAACTCCCGCATGTGCCCTGACAAGGATCTACTCGGCAACCTCATTTGGGCCCCAATGCTATTTTTAGTGCCTGAGGCTGATGCACCCTAATGGAGCTATTCTCAGCACCTGGGGCTACAATTGAACCAATAGAGCCACTGGCTATGGGAGGGGAAGAGGGAGAGAATGGGAAGATGAAGCTGGGAAAAGCAGATGGTCACCTCTCCTGTGTGCCCTGACTGGAAATCAAACCCAGGACATCCATAGGCCAGGCCAACACTGTATCCACTGAGCCACCGGCCAGGGCCCTGATTTAAATTCTTTAAGGGAGAGGTAAAAGTTTTTCTTCAGCCTGAAGGGTCTTGTTTGTCCTTAGCTCAAAATAATTCACATGCCAAAGGGGTACATCTCAGGGAAGCCTGTTCTGAACCCCTTCAGAGGCATAAAAGCTGGAGCATATTGTTATGCATTTTTGCTCTGCCCATGGTCACCTGGCTATGGATGTGAGTCATGTTGCAAATTCAGCCCATGTGTGCCTAGCCAAGTCCTACATCTTAGAGTGAAACTTTGGCTGATGGAAGATGGGACACTATTTTTACAAACAACAAAATTGTTGTCCATATCTAAGCCATATAGGGCATTTCCAGAGAGGACCTTGAAAATGTATAAAATGATGCCAAATAATGTAGAGATGGCCCTGAGAGTAACTTCTCTTCACAATTAACTAGTATATGAAGTATTACCACTTTCACATAAAGTCAAGCTTCCATAAAATCTACTTTGTTTTGCATATTAAATCTTAATGTAATATAAATAAGGATGCTTAATGTATCAGAAACCACTTTTTCATTTATGCCTTTATAAGAATTATGTCAAACTTTCTAAGATTCCAAATTAATAAGTGGCTAATTCTACTCACAGAGCATACATGCACACATTTTTCCATTAAAAAGGACCTTATACATTCATACATCAGAGTACTTAATTTTATTTACATTATTCTGAGAGTGTGAATGTGTGTGTGTGTGTGAAAGAGAGAGAGAGAAAGAGAGCTAAAGAGAAAGAGAGAGAGAGAATTGCCCACATATCAATAGAAAATAATTATTGTGCTCATGGTCTAAATTTTGCTTGGGCTTTGAGCACATGTCTCTGAGCATGCGCCCTCTCTCTTGCTCTCGTTCTAGCTCTCACTCTTGCTCCTACTCTCATTCTTTTACTCTGTCTCTCAGTATGTTTATCCTTGGATACTGATCATCATAATAAAAATCTAAAGGTAAATACCTTGATCATCAGGGTTAATGAAAGGGAATAATGTTTCAGATAATCTGATAAGACAGTAAATTTGCCTGAATTTTAAAATGAATCATTCTATTGAAATTAGGTGGAATGCATGGCATACATGGGAGTTTCCTTACACATAATGTAGCCACCTCCCTTCACATCATATACAAAAATAAACACCAAATCAATTAGTATAGTAACTGTCTTTAAAATATCTATAAAGTTGGTAAAATAGCATATAATCTTCAGGTAAGGAACACTGTTCTTAAGTAAAACATTAGATTCAGAACCCATGAAGTAAAATATTTTTAAATTTTTTTAATTTATTCATTTTAGAGAGGAGAGAGAGAGACAGAGAGAGAGTAAGGAGAGACAGAGAGAAAGAGAAGAAGGGGAGGAGCTGGAAGCATCAACTCCCATATGTGCCTTGACCAGGCAAGCCCAGGGTTTCAAACCGGTGACCTCAGCATTTCCAGGTCGATGCTTTATCCACTGCGCCACCACAGGTCAGGCCGTAAAATATTGATATTAGTACATTTTATTACATAAACATTATCATGGTCAACATTTTTAAAAAAGTACTATAAATTTAACATGCAAGTGTCCAACTGAGAGAAAAACATGGCAATTCATAGCGCATATAAAGAGTTAATTTTCAGGATATAAAAAGAACCACAAATCAGTAAGAAACACAATAAGATCCTAATAGAAATATATGCAAAGGATATGAACTGACAGTTCACAGAAAGAGAAATACAGATGCCAGATAAACTTTTAAAAGAATGCATAATCTCTCTCAGTAGAAATCAGAGATTCAATGTAATACTATGCACTGTTACAGATCACAATGTAAAATTACTTTACTTATGTAAAAGTTTTCAGACTAATATAGTATTTTACTTGTGTAAAGACTAAATACACAAATTAAAAAGTAGTGTCTTTCTCTAGGTGATGATCTTTAATTAGAAAGAAATTATTTTTACTTTCTTTTTTTTAGTTTTACTCTTTCTTATTTCGTACTTTCTTTTTATAACTGAGAATTCAGATTTATTACCTCTAAAAGTAAAGCAGTGAAGAAAAAAAGACTAAAGTGCAGGAGTTATAACAGATTACAGTTATAACAGTTAATACATTAATATTTTCTCAAACTCTAGTTTGTTTTTTCAAAGGCTGTTTAGGGATAGTATCTAATTTGACCCCCAGAACAACTCTCTGAGTTGTATTGGTTTGGCTGAACAATAAAACCCTCTAGAACATGCTCACAGCAGGAGTGTAAAATCAAAGATTTATCACTAGCAAATTAAAATAAAATTGTACACATTAATCAGTGTGGAAAGCACAGGATGAGCCAGACATTGGCGAGACATCCTCCCACTTTGTTCTCTTTTCCCCAGGAGATGTCCTGCAGTCCCATGTGTGCCCTCTTTAAACCCAGTGGGGTAACTGTGAGCAGGCGGGAACATCCAAAATTAGGTTCTGTACACAAAGCTACTAAGCAGGCCACACAAGGAAAACTATTTCTTCCATAATAAAATCCTGCCTAATATCATGTGGCCACGTGATTTCTTTCCATCCACAATTTGGTATATAATGCTTCCAGCAAGGCTCCTTGCAGACTTTAAATATAATCTTCCTTCAAATTTCAAAACATTCCTGCATTGCATGCTTAATAAGGACAAACACATAACACACTTAAGCATATGCATATATGTGCACACACATGCAAATAAAATGCATACATAAAGAATCAAAGATTTTACTTTTTAAAATTTGTATCTCTTATATAAGTTATTAGTATCCTTATTTGAGATATAATAAAATTAGGACACTGTAAATGTAATTGACTTGACTAACATACTGCTGGTGGGTGTCCAGCCTGGACTTAAACCCAAGTTTATTGGTTCTAATAGCCATACTCTCCCCATTAATGTCCTACCACCTCAAGGGTCCCAAAGTCCTTTCTGGCTCTGCAAATTTATAACTTTGACTGCTTGTGAGAAGAGACCTTCAAATTATGCAGTAGGTTGCTTTCCCAGAGTGAGATTCAAGTCAAGAAGGAAGTGATTAATCAACCACAGTGTAACCACTAAGGATTCAATAGGTCTCACATAGTTGTAGGATCAAGATCAGTGTCATTGCATTATGAAAGCTATGTCTCTCTGCCTACTTGTTCACCATTCTATCTGCCTTAGTAAGAAACAAAATCTCCATCCACCTCATTAAAACATGGTTCGCATAACCATGTATATTCAAATATGCTCAAGTAAGTGTCTTTTATTTTTACTTTTGACAAGGCTCCTGTTTCTCCACCAACAGACTGACAGAAAAAGAATATAAATAGAGATTTGGCCAAAAACATCATAGTCCTAATAGATAAACATTCAATGCAAAGTTCTCTTTCCCATGGCAAATTGTCCAGCTACTGCAACTTTTGATAATACCTTTACAGTAGAGCACCAAAACAATTCTGTTGCCCCCAAATTCTTTATAACTTAATATAGTACCAAGTTTTTCTGTGGTAACACTTGGTTTCTGAATCTCACTTTCCCTGTATTTCTACTGTGAAACTCAGAGTGGGTATATAACCCTTTACTGGTGCTGTCATCCTCTTCTGAGGAGCCAGGGACCTTCTGAAATGTTCAGATTTCATCATGAAGAGGATTAAAATAGATTTATGGTACATAGGAAGTGAGTTATGAAGTATTTTTCTGTCAGGCATCATTTTAACAGAGAATTGTTCTTGAAAATTTGGTGTTAGCAGAAAAGAACACTCTCGCCTGAATGAACAAATTATTTTTCTGAGCTGAGATTTTCCATAAACTCAGTCTTCCTTGAAGAGTTATTGATTCACTTCTTGGCTTATGAGTCACTAGTAAGACTAAAAGAATCAAAAAGAAAATTAAAAGCATATACTTCAAAGTGAGCAGAGCAGAGTTGAATCTTTTTTTTCTTCTTTGATATGACTGGGGTTGGAGGAATCCCAGGAGTAGCTATGAAGCCATTATATGAATAATTTAGTTATTGAAGTAATCAGTTCCAACCAGAAAAATAACCATTACCTATTAAAAGGTAAAATGTAGGTGATATATTATAGGCATCAATGCCCATTATATTTCAGGATCTTGAGTATATATTATTTAAGTGTTCTTCATAATCAAATGAAGAAATAGATGTCTTTCATCTAAGGGAATGCTAGTGTGCAATCTGGAACAATTTTTATAAACCTTAAGAAATGAAGAAAAAGACAAGTTCTCAAACCTCATTTAAAATGCATCAATAAATAATTTTATTTATTTTTTAAATGCAATAGAATCTTTCTTGAAAATGGTTATTCCATTTCTTGGATAACCCATGCCCCTTCCAGCTTTGATATGTTTACACGTGCTTTGTCCTGTGTGTGGAACGATGTTCACCCAACTCTTTCTTTTCCTCAGGTCTTGATATAAATAACAGTTACTTCTAGAGGCTCTCTCTGATTTGGTGTTGCCACTCCCTTCCATTATTCTCATAACATTCATTTTTTTCCCCTCATATTACTTATAATTTTGGTATATATTCTGCTTTTCTCTTTACTTGTTTGATTTCTGTGGCTCCCTTTGAGAATAAGGTCTATAAAGCTATTGTAAGTCAAGTTTAGGTTGACCGGTACAAAGCCAGTGAAACTTAAACTTCAGAGGTACTTCTTTGACTTATATTTTTAAGTTTATATCATTTTTATTTTCTTTAAAAGGGTTCCCAAATTTAGTAAGTAAGGACTCCAATAATCTGGACTGACCTTGAACACTGTGCCCAAACTCCTGATTCAGGTAATAAATGAGTGTTTAAGTTGTTAACTTTGTGGTAATTTATGCAGGAATAGGTAACTAATACAATCACGTGGTAAGCACTCCAAAATATTTAATGAAAAAAATTATTTGGGGCTGCTCTGAGCCTATTACTGGATTTTAGGATTTACTTAAAGAAGGGATCCACTAAATTGGAAAAATTTAACTTAAAACTCCTAATTATTATTATTATTATTATTATTATTATTATTATTTGTAACAGAAACAGAGACAGACAGACAGACAGACAGGAAGGGAGAGAGATGAGAAGCATCAGTTCTTCACTGTGGCACCTTAGTTGTTCATTGATTGCTTTCTCATATGTGCCTTGACCTGGGGGCTACAGCAGACTGAGTGACCCCTTGCTCGAGCCAGCAACCTTGGGCTACAGCTGGTGAGCCTTGCTCAAACCAGATGAGCCCATACTCAAGCTGGCAACCTCGGGGTTTCGAACCTGGGTCCTTCGAGTCCCAGTCTGATGCCCTATCCACTGCATCACTGCCTATTCAGGCTCTTTAAAAATTACTTTATCTTGTTTCAGTTTGTCTCCTTAAACTAAAAATATTCTGAGTCTTGTTTTTATCCATCTAGACCAGTGGTGCCCAACCTTTTTTGGGCCACGGACCAGTTTAATGTCAGAAAATATTTTCACAGACCAGCCTTTAGGGTGAGAGGGATAAATGTATCACGTGACCGAGGCAAGCGTCAAGAGTGAGTCTTAGACGGATGTAACAGAGGGAATCTGGTCATTTTTTAAAAATAAAACATTGTTCAGACTTAAATATAAATAAAACGGAAATAATGTAAGTTATTTATTCTTTCTCTGCGGACTGGTACCAAATGGCCCACGAACCGGTACTGTTCTGCGGCCCGGGGTATGGGGACCACTTATCTAAATGATTTTAGTCCAATGGCAGTTATTACAGTACATGTAGTTTGATGTTTATAATTGTATTTTGTCGTTTTTTGTTTTTGTGTTACCTATTTGTCTATTTTTATTTTTTGATTACTGAACAATGTCTTGCTAAGGTTCCACTTTACATGGTTTGAAAGATTAAAAAAATAGATTCCAAAAAATAGGACAAGAGGACTAAGATAAGAAGGTTATTTATACATAGCAGAGGAAAAATATTAAAATGCTGAATTAAAATCTAGGCAGTTCCTGACATGCAGAAAATATCATTTTTGTTTAAGTTGTTCCCTCTTCCCAAAATGACCCCACCTACTTTCTTTCTTTGTTGATATTTCAATTCTCACAATAACAAAAATTCTTCCTAGAGTTACACCTGCCCCCTCTTATCATTCTGCAAATTAGCTATTTCTAATGTGTTTCTTTAGCTCTCTGTAAATATAACTATAGAGGCAATCTCCTCAGGTATTCCTCTTTTTGTTTATTTACCTGTCTCCATGGAGGAACTGATTCTTAGGAACCTAAAAGAGGAAAACCATAGATTAAAAAAGACATCAAGGACCTGTCAACCAACAGCAATATGCGGACCTTATTATGATATGATCCTAATTCAATCACTCAAATTGTAAAAAAGAAAAAAAAACTATAATATACATGAACATACTAGAAATTCAAGCCCTGCCTATTTAATGGAATTAAGAACTTTTTTTTTTTTAATTTTTATAGAGACAGAGAAAGAATCAGAGAGAGGAATAGACAGGGACATACAGACAGGAACAGAGAGATGAGAAGCATCAATCATTAGTTTTTCGTTACACATTGTGACACCTTAGTTGTTCATTGATTGCTCTCTCATATGTGCCTTGACCGTGGGCCTTCAGCAGACCAAGTAACCCCTTGCTCGAGCCAGCCACCTTGGGTTCAAGCTGGTGAGCTTTTACTCAAACCAGATGATCCCATGCTCAAGCTGGAGATCTCGGGGTCTCGAACCTGGGTCCTCAGCATCCCAGTCCGATGCTCTATCCACTGCACCACTGCCTGGTCAGGTTGGAATTAAGAACTTTTTAAACTGTGATATTGGTTGTGTGGTTATTTTTTTTAATGCTTATCTTTTGGAGATACATACTGAAATATTTCTAGATGAAGTGCTATAGGATATTGGTCCGCTTCCAAATAATGCAGAAAAGAGGGAGACTGGATGATGTTATTAAAGAGAGAAAAGCTGAGAAATGTTGAACCTGGGTAACTAGAAGCCATGGGTGTATTACACTGGTCTATCTACTTTCATGTGTTATAGACTTTTCATAATAAAAAAATTAAAAATATGTAAAAAATTAAAAGTAGAAGAGTATATTTCATGTCTATATCTCCTGCTCTAAGCAGAATTCCTGACAACTTGGAGGGCTCAATATATATTTGATGACTAGTTGGAGAAGTAAATGGGCTATAACTAAATTCCAGTGGACAATGGAATGGGCAGAGAAGACTATAAAGAATGGAAGGCTTGATCTGAAACCAACAAATAAGTTAACGCTGAGATAGTGGAGAGGCAGCATTCCGTGGAGATGAAACAAACTGAGAACAGGCACAGAGGTGGGAATGTGTTGTGCTGCCAGGATGAGGAGGCAGGAATATTCAGAGCTGTGAGATTATGTTGGCAAACAGGTGACTTCACAGGATTGAAACTATTTAATACTTTAAACCACAAATATAGCTGTTTGTGTTGGATGCACTAGGCAAAGCGGAGCTATTGTTATTATAATCGAAAGGCAGAAGGAGGTTGTGATATTTTAACTGAAGTGGCCTCGTCTTATTGTTCTTGTTGTTGAGTTTCATTCCTGAGAGTGTCATGCTGTAATTTCTTTCTGGTCTTGCTCTGGGACATAATTAATATGGCTTATTTGAACAGGTTTATTAGAAACATTTTTAATTTATTATGTATATGTTGATTGGGTGAGCGTTTTGCAGCATTTAAAGCCAGAGAAAAACTCTGGTAATTGAGCTTCAAACCACTGTCTATTCTTTATGCTTCAGCATCACATAAAGACACTGAGAAAACCAAGGTAATCTTGTTATTATTGTCAAATAATAGCTATTTAAGTCAAAGGGCACTTATTATTTGAGTGACAAAATGTGATGGACTTCAGAAAAAATACGCTCATTTTTAAAGATGTTTAATTATTTTTCCCTTTAATATAATAGTAAAAAAATTTAGTTACCAACTAAAACATATGAGAGGAAAGACTCTTTAAAACTCCTTATATATGCTTTCCCACATTATGGAATATACTTTGTAGAGAAAAGAAAGAGCAAATTTTTCTTTAGCAGTTAGTTTCTAAGGAACTAGAATCATGACTTTGAAACCTGAGGCTTCCACCTAACTAGGTGGTGGTACAGTGGATAGAACGTCAGACTGGGATGTGGAAGACCCAGGTTCAAGACCCCGAGGTCACCAGCTTGAATGCAGGCTCATCTGGTTTGAGCAAGGGTCACCAGCTTGAGCCCAAGGTCGCTGGCTCAAGCAAGGGGTCACTCGGTCTGCTGTAGTTCCCAGGTCAAGGCACATATGAGAAATCAATCAATGAACTACTAAGGAGCACAATGAAGAATTGAGTTTTTTCATCTCTCTCCTTTCTTGTCTGTCTGTCCCCCTCTCTGACTCTCTCTGTCTATGCCAAAACAACAACAACAAAAAACAAAAACAAAACAAAACAAAACAAAAAACCCTGAGGCTTCCAACGGTCTTCTTCTGAATGAGATCCTCAACTTGATGGAATAAAAAAAGTGATTGCATTCTATGTTAAAATGCTTGGATTTTGATCAAGTGTGCCTGTATACAATGCATAATTCCCCATTAAATAAAATGAATGTTGAAAACGTTTTTCAAGTGCTTTTATTGTGCCCTTTATGTCAAAGTTTGAGGCCATATTAAGATTATCAAGTACTCATCCTAGAATGCTCTGATGTAGATGCAAGAATATGATCACAGAGGACTGACAAGTAAAGTCAGAAATTTGAAGAAGCCATAGACAGGGCTGAATTTCAGAATTATCCTCCATGTAAAGTTTATTTTTATTTTTATTTATTTTTATTTATTCATTTTAAAGAGAGGAAAAAGAGACAGAGAGAGAAGGAGAAAAGGGGGGGAGGAGCAGGAAGCATCAACTCCCAAATGTGCCTTGACCAGGCAAGCCCAGGGCTTTGAACTAGCAACCTCACAGTTCCAGGCCGATGATTTATCCACTGCGCCACCACAGGTCAACCCACAGGTGTCTCTTGTGGCCCATTCAATTCTCTGTGTGTGCTCACTCAGCCAAGACTAGTACCTTTACTGTCAGAAAAATCATTTGCTTTATACAGAATAAAGTGATTCTACTGCCAAAAGTAATCTTCATGACAAAACAGCAGTTCCTTTTTTTTTCTCTTTACAGATAAAATCAAATAACAGTATGTTGAGTTCTAAGGATAAAGTCTCTTCTTTTTCTGTATGTGCTTTAGAATTTCTTTGGTTAGTGGATTAGAGTAATTCCTTTATGTAGAAGCATTTTGATATAAAACAGGTGATTTCTAGAAACTTTCATATTTTGAAACTTAAAAAGATAAAATATAAGCTAGTGGTCAAATTAAGCAACTGAATGAAGGCTGTGATAGTGAGGGAGGTCTCCTGGTTCCTAGTGGCTTTCAAAATATAAAGTAGTAAATCAAATTTCATTGTGTCCTCGCAGAAAACATCATAATAGTTCAGTCTTCATCACAGAAGTAGGATTACCAAATGTATGTTTCTAAGTAATGACAACCCTGAAAAGAAAACTGCCAATCTTTAGCTTGTTCAAAAATTCCAAGTCTTTATTAAGGCCAATCAACAAATCTATAGTTTGAATTTTATTTTTGCGTCTCCCTGAAAAATCAGTAATTGAAAATACAATGATTTTGAGTATCACACAAGACAGTAGATTATAGTTTATGCCTTCTTGTTTCTTTTATTTATTGGTTTGTTTGTTTATTTATTTTTTATTTTTTAACTTTTTTGTGACAGAGGCAGAGAGAGAGACAGAGAGTGGGACAGATAGGGACAGACAGACAGGAAGAGAGAGATGAGAAGCATCAATTATTCGTTACAGCACTTAAGTTGTTCGCTGATTGCTTTGTCATATGTGTCTTGACTAGGGGGCTACAGCAGAGTGAGTGACCCCTTGCTCAAACCAATGACATTGCGATCAAGCCGGTGACCTTGGGTTTCAAGCCAGCTACCTTTTAGGCTCAAGTCAGCGACCACGGGGTGATGTCTATGATCTTACACTTAGGCTAGCGACCCGCCAGTCAAGCTGATTAGGCTGCACGCAAGCCAGTGACTTCGGGGTTTCAAACCTGGGTTCTCTGCATCCCAGTCCTACACTCTGTCCACTGTGCAACCACCTGGTCAGTCTGCCTTCTTGTTTCTCAATATTAAACAAAATTTCAGCATTTTGAAAGTCTTCCCCACTTATAAATGCTCATGAAACATTTCAGTAAAACTAAGACTATAAGCAAAATCTCTGTAAATATGTGAGAGAGCTTTGAATACATAGACTTGTAGTATATACATACAATCAAGGTTCTCCATTATTAATGAACAAAGAAGTCTTAAAAATCTGCTGACCTTAAAACACTTTTAGCTATTTTAATATTTTTATAATATAATAAGAAATAGAAAATAGTTTATGTTCTAGGGAATCTATAATAAAAACTCAAAGGCAGGTTGTATTTTAATTAAAATAGGCATGATAGATTAGATTATTGCTGGGTAAATATTTACTTCTGACCTCCATTGCCCTGACCTAGATGGGAAGAACATATATTTATGATTCTCTGATGTTGGGTTTGGTCATATGACACTTTTGCCATGTCAGTGGACACGACATGAACTGAGACTTGAAATGTGCTTGTGTGATTGTGGGCTTGGAGGCTTGTTCTCATGCCTATCATACCACTGCCATGAGAAAAGGCCACAGGTAGCCAGCCCTTGGTACAAAGAAGATTGTAGCAGAGTTGAATCGTAGTTTCAGCTTGGAGCCAAGCCCAAACAAACTCAGCTATAATCACAAAACACCAGCCAACCTGCAGAAGTGTGAAAGAGAAATAAATACTTGCTATATATATTGGATTTAGGCTTCTTTGTATACAACACAATTGTGACAATAGCTAACTGATTTGACAAACTATTCAAAGAACTACACGGGTATTTTTAAGCACTTCCAAAGCAAAATCTGGTTCAATATCTATTCAAGCAAAATATATCAGATTCATTGCTAGAACTGTTAAACTGAGACTTTAAACAGCACTAGATGACTTGAAAATAATTTATTACTTGAATTTATTACTTTGAAAGTTATCTATGCAGTTGCTGGCTTGAGCAAGGGGTCACTGGCTCAGCTGCAGCCCCCCAGTCAAGGCACATACGAGAAAACAGTCAATGAACAACTGAAGTGCTACAACTATGATTTGATGCTTCTCATCTCGTTCCCTTTCTGTCTGTCCCTATCTGTTCTTCTCTCTGTCTCTCTGTCTCTGTCACTCTCACTAAGAAAAAGGAAAGTTGCCTATGCAAAATTATAAAGCATTTATATTAAAATGCACATGAATTTTAGTTATCTCATGCTATCAATGATATGCTAATTCTGACATTCACCAAATATTTTTAATGTCTATTATATGTTACCAGCTACATGTGATACATGTGAGCATCATTTACCCTTTGCCAGGTGTGGACAGGAAATGGTCAACAGTTCAAGAAACACAGGAAAGAAGGTCCATCTAGGAACTTTCTGACACATCCTCCTCATCACCTGCATCTCATGTTGCCTCTGTTGGTTATTACACTTTCCTGCTGACTTAGCTAGCTCCAAAACTTTTACTACTATTACTGTTCCCCACATTTCTCTACCTCTTTTTCACTACTTTCTGTTTTTATACAGTATTTTAAATAAAGTGTCACCCAGAAGAAAATTCTCCTAGAAAACCTATCTTTCTTAATTTAGAGCAATTTGATTCCTGAGACTAAGGGGAAAAAATCGTGAAATATTTAAATTTGTCCCACTAAACTTTGTGAAATGTATGTTCTACCAACGTCAAGCAAATTACTTAGCTTCATTGAGCATCGGTTTCCTTCCTCATCTGTGAGATGAGGAAAAGAATAATATATACCATACTCCTCTGCATTGAGATGATTTAATGATGTGTCTGAAAATACTAAAATAATGTAAGACATTTTTTTCCCCATTTAGAGGCAGTTTCAACCATATCAATTTTTCTCCTTACAAAAACCCAGCCTTTCACTATTTCAATAATATATTTCTTGTACAGCCTTCCACTAAATAAAAATGTGTTTCCTCTTTACAAAAGCAAAGAAATATTTTATATGGAAAACTTTTTTCCTGAATTTCTATTTTATCATTGTTATTATGGATATGCATGAGTGCAAGTTTATGGTACACGATGACCCAAATGTTCCAAAATAGATCTTGTCAATGAACAGATTGGTATTATGATTTATATGTTTGGGCTAGGGTTGGTTTTCATAAAATAGGTATGCTGTTTGTTTTATTTGGCTTTTTTAAATTTTTTTTTAGTTCTTCATGATACTTTTTTAAGTTAATGTGTCTAATTCAGCTGTAGCGTGGTTATTGCTCAAGGACCATTCTTGGTATTTGTCCTTGGGCTATTTATCCAGTCATCAATCTAAGAACCAGTAAAAGGAAAGGAGAACTAGCTTTATTGAATAGTAAACTGTTTGGCATAGAAGTATAAAAGGCAGCAGTTGGTTGAAACCATTTTTGAGATTTATAAATATGTCTGTATTATATATTTCTCATATGTATTTTATTATCTATATATCCTATACCTCACTGCCATGAATATTTCAGAGATTATTTTAATGTTTAGTTAAATTTATCTACACATTTAAAAATGTCAAATTATAAACACTGAGTTAAAAAATAACTATCCAGTTGCTAAGATAAAACTCAAGACCCAGATTAAAACTAAAGTTTAATGGGAAATACTTAATTTGATTAAAAAACCCAATATATTTTATGAGTAACTTCCTTAAAATGAAAATAAATGTACACATGACTCAGTACTCATCATGACATTAAATGGAGATGTAATAGAACCTAAAATTAATTAATTCTGGAGAGAGTTTCTTAAGTGCTGGGAAAACATGACTTTAAGCAATGAAGAAGTTAATTCAAAGGTTATTGATTTATTATGAAAAAATATGTATTTTAAATTTTTTATTGAATTTATTAAGTTGACATTGGTTAATAAAGTTATATAGATATCAGGTGTACAATTCTGTAATACATTATCTGTGTATTGTATTGTGTGTTTAACACCCCAAGTCAAGTCTCCTTCTGTCTCCATTTACCCCCTTTACTCTCTTCTACGTCAGCACCCCCTTTCCCTCTGATAATCAACATATTGTTGTCTGTTTTTATGAAATTTTTTTTGCTTAATCCCTTCATCTATTTTCACCCAGCCCCCAACACCGATCCAGTCTAACAGCTGTCAGTCAGTTTTCTGTATCTATGAGTCTTTCTATTTTCTTTATATTCCACATATTGAATATAAGTGAGATTATTCGGTGTTTGTCTTTCTCTGGCTGGCCTATTTCTCTTAGCATAATAATCTTCAAGTTCATCCATGCAGTCACAAAATGTAAGGCTTCCTTCTTTTTCATCACCAGATAATATTCCATTGTGTAAAATATACCACAGCCTTTTTTTTTTTTTAATAAATTTTTATTAATGTTAATGGGATGACATTAATATTTCAGGGTACATATATTCAAAGAAAACACGTCTAGGTTATCTTGTCATTAAATTATGTTGCATACCCCTCACCCAGAGTCAGATTGTCCTCTGTCACCCTCTGTCTAGTTTTCTCTGTGCCCCTCCCCCTCCCCCTAACTCTCTCCCTCCTTCCCTCCTGTGTCCTCCCTCCCCCCACCCCTGGTAACCACCACTCTCTTGTCCATGTCTCTTAGTCTCGTTTTTATATTCCACCAATGTATGGAATCATGTAGTTCTTGTTTTTTTCTGATTTACTTATTTCACTCCGTATGATGTTATCAAGATCCCACCATTTTGCTGTAAATGATCTGATGTCATCATTTCTTATGGCTGAGTAGTATTCCATAGTGTATATGTGCCACATCTTCTTTATCCAGTCTTCTATTGAAGGGCTTTTTGGTTGTTTCCATGTCTTGGCCACTGTGAACAGTGCTGCAATGAACATAGGGCTACATGTGTCTTTACGTATCAATGATTCTGAGGTTTTGGGGTATATACCCAGTAGAGGGATTGCTGGGTCATAAGGTAGTTCTATTTGCAGTTTTTTGAGGAACCACCATACTTTCCTCCATAATGGTTGTACTACTTTACATTCCCACCAACAGTGTATGAGGGTTCCTTTTTCTCCGCAGCCTCTCCAACACTTGCTATTACCCGTCTTGTTGATAATAGCTAATCTAACAGGGGTGAGGTGGTATCTCATTGTAGTTTTGATTTGCATTTCTCTAATAACTAATGAAGCTGAGCATCTTTTCATATATCTGTTGGCCATTTGTATCTCTTCCTGGGAGAAGTGTCTGTTCATGTCCTCTTCCCATTTTTTTATTGGATTGTTTGTTTGTTTGTTGTTGAGTTTTATGAGTTCTTTGTAAATTTTGGATATTAGGCCCTTATCTGAGCTATTGTTTGAAAATATCAGTTCCCATTTAGTTGGCTGTCTGTTTATTTTGGTATCGGTTTCTCTTGCTGAGCAAAAACTTTTAATTCTGATGTAGTCCCATTCATTTATCTTTGCCTTCACTTCTCTTGCCATTGGAGTCAAGTTCATAAAATGTTCTTTAAAACCCAGGTCCATGAGTTTAGTACCTATGTCTTCTTCTATGTACTTTATTGTTTCAGATCTTATATTTAGGTCTTTGATCCATTTTGAATTAATTTTAGTACACGGGGACAGGCTGTAGTCGAGTTTCATTCTTTTGCATGTGGCTTTCCAGTTTTCCCAACACCATTTGTTGAAGAGGCTTTCTTTTCTCCATTGTGTGTTGTTGGCCCCCTTATCAAAGATTATTTGACCATATATATGTGGTTTTATTTCTGGGCTTTCTATTCTGTTCCATTGGTCTGAGTGTCTATTTTTCCGCCAGTACCATACAGTTTTGATTATTGTGGCCCTATAATATAGTTTAAAGTCAGGTATTGTAATGCCCCCAGCTTCATTCTTTTTCCTTAGGATTGCTTTAGCTATTCGGGGTTTTTTATAGTTCCATATAAATCTTATGATTTTTTGTTCCATTTCTTTAAAAAATGTCATAGGAATTTTGATGGGAATTGCATTAAATTTATATATTACTTTGGGTAATATGGCCATTTTAATTATATTTATTCTTCCTATCCAAGAACAAGGAATATTTTTCCATCTCATTGTGTCTTTTTCTATTTCTCTTAGCAATGTCTTGTAGTTTTCGTTATATAGGTCCTTTACATTCTTTGTTATGTTTATTCCTAGGTATTTTTTTGTTGTTGTTGCAATCGTGAAGGGGATTATTTTTTTGAGTTCGTTTTCTAATATTTCATTGTTGGCATATAGAAAGGCTATGGACTTTTGTATGTTGATTTTGTATCCTGCGACCTTACTGTATTGGTTTATTGTTTCTAGTAATTTTTTTGTGGAGTCCTTTGGGTTTTCGATGTATAGGATCATATCATCAGCAAAAAGTGATAGCTTTACTTCTTCTTTTCCGATATGGATGCCTTTTATTTCTTTGTCTTGTCTGATTGCTCTGGCCAGAACTTCTAGCACCACGTTAAATAAGAGTGGAGAGAGTGGACAACCCTGTCTTGTTCCTGATTTAAGGAACCACAGCCTTTTTATCCACTCATCTACTGATGGGCACTTGGGTTACTTCCAAATCTCGGCTATTGTAAATAATGCTGCAATAAACATAGGGGTGCATATATTCTTTCTAATAAGTGTTTCAGGATTCTTAGGCTATAGTCCCAGAATTGGGATAGCTGGGTTATAAGGTAGTTCCATTTTTAATTTTTTGAAGAAACTCTGTGTTGTTTTCCATAGTGGCTTCACCAATCTGTATTTCCACCAACAGTGTGTGAGGATTCCCTTTTCTCTGCATCCTTGCTAACACTTGTTTGTTGAATTATTGATAATAGCCATTCTGACAGGTGTGAGATGTCATCTCATTGTGGTTTTAATTTGAATTTATTTGATGATTAGTGATATTGAACATCTTACAATATGTCTATTGGTCATCTGTATGTCCTCTTTGGAGAAGTGTCTATGTAGGTCTTTTGCCTATTTTTTTTTAATTGGAATGTTTCTTTTTTTGGTGTTGAGTTGTATAAGTTCTCTATAAATTTTGGATATTAACCCCTTATCAGATATACCATTGGTAATATGTTCTCCCATTCTGTGAGTTCCCTTTTCATTTTGTTGATCTTTTCCTTTGCTGTGCAAAAGACTTTTAACGCATTGCTGAATTTGTTTTGCTAATATTTTGTTGAAGATTTTAGCATCTATGTTCATCAGGGATATTGACCTATAACATTCTTTCTTTGTAGTGTCCTTATCTGGTTTTGAAATTAGGATAATATTGGCCTCATAAAATGAGCTTGAGAGTCTTTTTGGAATAGTGTGAGAAGGATAGGACTTACTTATTTATTTTTTAAGTGTTTGGTCATATTCACCAGTGAAGCCATCCAGTTCAGGACTTTTGTTTGTTGGAAGTTTTTTGATTACTGCTTTGATTTCATGAGTTGTACTCAGTCTGTTTAGATTCTCTGATTCTTCCTAATTCAGTTTTGGAAGATTATATGTTTCTAAAAATTTATCTGTTTCATCCAGGTTGTCCAGTTTGTTGGCATCTAGTTGTAATGTCTTCTTACAATTCCTTGTATTTTTGTAGGGTCACTTGTTACTTCTCTTTCATTTCTGATTTTATTTATTTGGGTCTTCTCTTCTTTTTCTTGATGAGTCTGGTTAAGATTTGTCAGCCTTGTTTATCTTTTCAAACAACCAACTTTTGCTTTCATTGATATTTTATATTTTTCTGTAGACTCTATTTTGTTTATTTCTGCTCTGATCTTTGTTATTTTCTTTTATCTACTTTCTTTGGGCTTTGTTGTTCTTTTTCTAGTTTAAGTGTAAAGTTAGATAGTTTATTTGAGATTTTTCTTGTTTCTTTTTTCTTTTTTTTTTTTTTGTATTTTTCTGAAGCTGGAAACGGGAGAGACAGTCAGACAGACTCCCGCATGCGCCTGACCGGGATCCACCCGGCACGCCCACCAGGGTCGATGCTCTGCCCCTCTGGGGCGTCGCTCTGCCGAGACCAGAGCCACTCTAGCGCCTGGAGCAGATGCCAAGGAGCCATCCCCAGCGCCTGGGCCATCTTTGCTCCAATGGAGCCTTGGCTGCAGGAGGGGAAGAGAGAGACAGAGAAAAAGGAGGGGGGGTTGAAGAAGCAAATGGGCGCTTCTCCTGTGTGCCCTGGCCAGGAATCGAACCCGGGTCCCCCGTACGCCAGGCCGATGCTCTACCGCTGAGCCAACCGGCCAGGGCCATTTCTTGTTTCTTGAGGTAGGCTTGTAATGCTCTGAATTTCCCTCTCTTAGGACTGTTTTCGCTATGTCCCAGAGATTTTGAGTTGTATGTTCATTTTTTACTTGTTTCAAGGTTTCCTTTGATTTCTTCCTTGATGCCATTCTTAACCTTCTTATTGTTTAATAACATGTTATTTAAGTTCTCTGTCTTACTGTGTTTTTCATGGTTCTTTTTTCTTTCTAGTTTCATACCATTATGGTCAGAGAAGATGCTTGATACAATTTCAATCTTCTAAAATTTATTGAGACTTGTTTTGTGTCCTAACAAGTGGTCTAACTTAGAAAATGTTTCATGTGCACTTGAAAAGAATGTATATTCTGCTGTTTGGAGTGAAATGCTCTGAATATATCAATTCAATCCATCTAGTCTATTGTGTCATTTAAGACTGCTGTTTTCTTGTTGATCTTCTGTCTGGAAGATCTACCCACTGATATCCGTGGGGTGTTAAAATTTCCTACTATGACTGTATTACTGTCAATCTCTCCCTTCATATTTATCAAGATTTGCTTTATATATTTAGGTGCCTCTGTATTTGATGCATAAATGTTTACATGGGTTATATCTTTTGTTGGACTGCTCTCTTTATCATTATGTAGTGTCCTTGTTTATCTTCTGTTATGGCCTTCATTTTGAAGTCTATTTTGTCTGATATAAATATTGCTATGCCAGCTTTTTTTCTCACTTCCATTTGCATATAATATCTTTTTCCACTCCTTTACTTTTAGTCTGTGTATATCTTTCTTTCTGAGGTGAGTCTCCTATAGACAGCATATATATGGGTCTTGTTTCTTATCCATTGTGCTATCCTATATCTTTTGGTTGGAGCATTTAAGCCATTTACATTTAAAGTGACTCTTGATAATTACATATGTATTGCCATTTTTTTCTTTATAAGTATGTTCTCCTATTTTCTTTTTCTTTTTCTACTTCTTCTTAAAGAAGACCCTTTAACAACTCTTGTAATATTGATTTGGTGTTAGTGCACTCTTTTAACATTTTTCTAGAAAGCTTTTTATTTCTCTTTCAATTTTAAATGATAACCTTGCTGGATAATGTATTCTTGATTGTAGGTCTTTGTTTTTCATCACTTTGAATATTTCATTCCACTCCCTTCTGGCCTGAAATGTTTCTGTTGAGAAATCAGCTGACAGTTTTATGGGAGCTGCCTGTAGGTAACTAACTTTCTGTTGTTGCTTTTAAGATTCTCTCTTTGTCCTTAAAATTTGCTATTTTAATTATAATGTTGCCTTGATGTGGGAGTCTTTGGGTTCATCCTCTCTGAGACTCTCTGTGCTTTCTGAATTTGTGTGTCTTTTTCTTCCACAACGTTAGGGAAATTTTCAGTCATTGTTTCTTTAAATAGTTTCTCTATCCCTTGCTCTCTCTGTCTTCCTCCTGTGGAATCCCTATGATGTAGATATTGTTATACTTTATGTTGTCGCAAAGGTCCTTTAAAATATCCTCAATTTTTAATTTTTTTTTCATTTTGTTGTTCTGATTGGGTGTTTCCTGCTACCTTGTCTTCTAAATCACTGATTTTATCCATTGCTTCATCCAACCTACTATATATTCCTTCTAATGTAATCTTCATTTCAGACTCGTTCTTTTATTATTTTATATGGTTTATATTCCCCTTTTTATGCTTGCTACCTCTTTGTTGAAGTTCTCACTAAGTTCCTTGAACATCTTATAACCATTTTTTAAAACTCTATAACTGGTAAACTGCTTGCCTCCTTTTCACTTAACTCTTTTTCTGGAGATTTCTGCTGTTTTTTATTTTTGTTTTTGCTTTTCTTTTTGTTTTTTTTTTTTTTTTTTTTTTTGGAGCATGCTTCTTTGTCTCCCTATTCTGGCTTCTTCTTTGTGTTTACTTCTATGTATTAGTAGATCTTCTATGACTCCCAGTCTTGGTAGGTTGGTCTTCTATAGTAGGTGATGGGTGACAGCTGAGTTTCTGAAGGGATATCAGCTGCCAGGGTTCCCCCTGAAGAATGTGGGGGGTCTCAACCCCATATCAGGCTTCCCGGACCAGAGCACCAGAGGTGGGAAACAACACCCATGTGACATCTCACTGTGAAAATCAGTGGGAATTCTGTTTGCCAGGGAGAGGCAAGAGTCTACTAGAGACACAGGTACGTCCTTAAGGGCCAATGCACAACATCTTTTACACAGCTACTCACTTTAGTCTCCAAAAGATGGAAGGCAGAGTACATTGGAGTAATGAGGAGAGAATGGGATTTGTGACTCTTGGGAGAGAGCTAAAGGGAGAACCACCAGGATCCCTATGCTGAGTCACTCTCTTGTACCTCAGACACCACTTTCCTCAGGTGGAGCACCACCCTCCTTAGGGTATCAGCCAGGAGAAAGCAATAGCCCCACCCTCTGGATGCCCTGTTGTCCCACCCTGTAGAGCTTTCATGCAGCTGTATAGGCTAGGGTGTAGAGGTCTGGGCAGACTCAGGAGTTGTCAGTAACTGAATTGTATGGCTTTGGAGCAGAGACCATTTCTCTTACTTTCTAATGAACCTGAATGACACCTCTCTCTCACAGGGATCCTCTAACCCCACTTTCTAAGCTTCAGGTGGACCCACCTTCTCAACTTCTGGTGGCCCTACCCTGCTGAGATCTAGGCAGATTCCTGAACAGACTGAGTTTTGTGGCTGTCATATGATGACCACTTCCCCCAAATTCTCCCAGCCTTATTGGCACCTCTTCCTCATGGGAAATTCATTTTTCCCAGCCTCCTGATTCCCCAATTTTCCACTCTGTTGAGTTCAGGCTCCTAGAAGAATCTTAGACAGAGTTGTGTGTCTCTATATACCCTTGCATACCTAAACAGTTCAGAAGCCTCCTTTCATGCAACCAAATCATGGTCCATTTGGGCCTGATAAACACTTCTGCTTTTACCCTGATGACTCCCTGAGACCCTGTTCTGCCACAAAGATCTGTGGACACCCACCACACCCTATTAGACTTGGTATACCTTGGGACATTTGCTGAGTGGCCTTAGACCCAGCACTGGCACTGAGTTTGAACCTGTATCTATCTGGTGAACACCACTCTATCCTGCCTGGTAACTCATGGAGTACCCACTTCATGCAACTTGAATACCACCAGATGTTCTTTAAGGTACTGAAGCCTAATAAACAGCCAGCAGGTGAAGGTAGGCAGAGGCAGACCTTGGGGTGCCTTGGGAATTTTGCCTACTTTTCCCCATAGCCAATGCTGGTAAAAACTGGTCTTGGTGTGTAGCTTGGTCTTTCCCACCCACACCCAGACCCAGCAGAGGAAACCGCAAGCTGTGGATTGCTTTGTAGCTCCAAATATGTTCCCAAGGCGAGTCACAGGAAACATCTGACATTGGCCTGCACCAGAGAAAATAAATTTTTAAATATCCTACTCATCCTAAGGCTCAGCTGGTATCTTACATTATACATAATATAATTGCAACAGACCCCATAAACCATGTACCACTGGAAATAGAAAAGGACCTCTCTAATGTAAATGCTGAATATTCTACATTAATCACAACATGGTTTGCATTTGCGTATAAGTGCAATGCACACACTCCTTTTCTTTTAAATGAATTTTAAATGCATTTCAAAAACACATTATTCTTGTAGATATTGACATTTTTAAAAGCCATTCAAGTTGAAATTAAATTAGTAAAACCAGTTAATATTTGTTTTAATGGGAACACAAATGACTCAGTCTAGGAAAAGCCGATAATGAGTTGTTCTACTTCGCCATCATAATGTACGTTTAATGTGTTGCCCTTCACATAGCAACACAATGCCACTATCAACAGAACATACACTTTGTGCTGTTTTCCAAATGATGATAATAAGTTTGTTGTTGTATTCTTTCTGTAGCAAATACTATATAGAACTGTAGTTCACCAAATTTTTTAGATGCCATAACTGGAGGTACTGAGTATATAGGTTTAACTCTTTATGGAATATACTTATTTATTCATTATTTTATTACACTTGCAGTTTAACATATTCTGAATAGATTAACTTATTTATGAACATTGCATGAGAATTTACTGTCTCTGTTAATTAAGAGCAAAAATGTTTATTGGATATTCTTAGTAATTGCAAGTTCTGGCACCAAAATGTTAATTTTTATTTATATGCAATAGAATCATGGGTGAGTAAATTTTTTTTATACATTCTAAGTCTTCTACAATATGTATGCTTCTCTACCCATTCTTTAAATGTTGGATTGCCTTCATATTTCTTATCTCACTTTGTGTTCTTCCTTGTCAATCTCGTTCATATTCATTGCTTCCATTTTCAAATAGCTGCTCCTGACTTTAGATGTACATCTCAAGCTCAAACCTCTCCTCTAATATTCATTTATATTTCTGCTTACCTGATATCTTCACTGAAATATTTATCAAATATGCCTCAATCACAAACCTCTTTAAATTGAACTCACAGCCATGCCTCCAAATTACAACCATTCTTATCATATCTGTTATTGGTAAATTGTCCACTTGCAGAGTTTCTGATCTCAGTAAGTGATGTAGCAATGAATGAAGAATGTTAGGGATTTCCAGGCATTTTTGACATTGTCTTCTTCTATACCATCCATATGCAACCTAGCACATAAATCTTGCAAATTCTATTTATACATAACTTTCTAATCTACCCAGATTTCTCATCTCCAGTGTTACAATCTTAGAATATTGTACAAGTATCCAGAATTCCTATTCCTATGCATTTTTGTTTTGGTTTGGGTTGGGTTGCTTTTTGTTTTGGGGAATTTTTTGTTTTGGTTTGTTTTTGCTTCCCTTAATCTGTTTTTTACATTGTAGCCACAGTGATCTTTACAGAATGCATATCTGATCAGGTTATTCCTCTGCTTTAAAACTTTTAGTGGTCTCATTTTGCATATCAGAAGAAAACTAAATCCTTACTATACTTTCCCAATTGACTTTTACACTTAAGCCAAAGTGGTCTTCTTCCAGGCCATTGAATACACCAAGCTATTTCTTCAGTCAGACTTTCAGACAAGCAATTCCCTTAAGAAATCGTCTTCAAACATTATTTCAAGTTGTCTTTTTGGTAAGCACCTTTTCTTATTTTTTATTTTTATTCCTTAAATCTCTATAATTTTCCCATTTTCAGCCAAGGAAAATTATAGCACCTAGGTAGTCACAATTTATTATTATTAATAATATGTTGTTATTATATTTGTTTGGCAGATTACTCTTTTCCAAATGAATGTCATTTCACTTGAAACTTCTCTTATCTTACTTATTAATTTCTTATAGAATCTAAAATTCTTTTATGTTTTTAGTAAGTACCAGTGATAAACAATAAACACTTGCAATAGGCTAGTCCAGCAACTTCTTACAATATAAACTGAGGCTTAGACAGTAAAGGTACAGTCAAGTTTAAAGCACACTGGGGATGAGCCATCACTGAAGCCCAGGTGTCCTGGTTTATTCTTCTATGCATCATTCCTTATTTTGTTGTATGATCAATGCTATACCTTTGAAAATACTAAGATATAAGAGTAACTTATTGCTTCTTATATTTATCATTGAAAGAAAAATAAATGAGTTGTAAACCCTGTTGATTTCCATGTTGTACACTGAGGGCTCATTCAATACTACATTCAGTACTTGGCATGGCACTTAACCTTGTATGTATTTATTAAATAAATGATAAGCAGAAAGAAAGTAGTTTCTGAGTTGATGCAACAACATGAAGACATTAATGATGAAGCAACACACATTGTGAAAGTTGATGTTTGAATGCAGCCCTTTAAGTTTAGGAATAGGAGGCCTGAATGTTGCCTATTATGGCAAATATCCTATTTCAGCCATCAGACACAATTGTTTCAAAGAAGGTGAGACAAAAACAAAAACTCATAACAGTAGAGACTTTAAAACTATTCATTCTAAATTTAATATGGTATATACAACTCAGGAGTTCCAGCTACTGTTATGGTCTGAAATTCTTCAATAAATGCATTTTTTTTCCTTGGTGTGATAGGCAGAATTTTCAATGGTTCAGATCCCTAGACAGTTCCCTCCCGTTGAGTGCAAGAAGGACCTGTGAATATTCTGGGATATCACTACCATGATTAAGTTATATTACATGGCACAGTTCACTTTAAGAAAAGCAGATTATTCTTGGTGTGCCTGACCTAATCAGGTGAACCATTAAAAGGTACAAGACTCCTTCTTCCTGGTGAAAGGGATTCCATCAGTGGATGAATGGATAAAAAAGATGTGACATATGCACATATCACTACTCAGCTATAAAAAATGAAAATTGCCTTTTGCAACAGCATGGATGGATCTTGAGGGCATGATGCTAAGTTCAATAAGTCAGATGGAAAAGGACAAAAACCATATGATTTCACTCTTATGTAAAATATAAAACAACAACAAAAAAAGAAACTAATAAAACGAAACAAATACATATTTACAGATACGAGCAACAGAATAGTGGTTACCAGAGGTGTAGGGGGAGAGGGAATGGTAAATTGGGTAAAAAGGAGGTCAAATATATGGTAACAGAAGGAAACTAGACTTTTGGGGTGAACATATAGTACAGTATAGATATTGAATTATGTCGTATACCTGACATTTATATAATGTTATTAACCAATGTTCCTCAATTAAAAGTTTAAAAATTTTGTATTGTTTAAAAAATTAATATTTTTGTTCCTTGCCACTCTCACCTTAGTCCTAGCCCTGACTCAGTAACCTATACCTGTTGGCACTTTTCCTTACCTTCCATTTACTAGGAAGTATTAAAATTTTTTTTCTTTTTTCTGTTCTTTTTATTTTTAGATGAGAGGAGAGGGACCCACCCCACAACCCCATCTGGGGTCAATGCTCAAGTACCGAGCTATTTTTAGTGCCTGAGGCTGATACGCTCCAGTGGAGCTATCCTCAGAACCTGGGGCCATGCTCCAACCAATTGAACCACTGACTGTGAGAGAGGAAGAGGGAGAGAAGAGCAGAGGGAAGGGGGGAGAAGCAGATGGTCCCTTCTCCTGTGTGCCCCAACTGAGAATTGAACCTGAGATGTCCATACACTGGGCCGATGCTCTATCCACTGAGCCACCAGCCAGGGCCAACATGTTTTCTTATATCTTAAATAAACTCTACTCAGTTATTTTGGTTGCCCGACAAGTGGAAAAGTCTTGTGTTAAAAAATGTAGTTCTTATCATTTAACAAATTGGCTCCTGGCTATTTTCATTTGAGCTTGCTGTCACGGGTATTGAGCTCATTGGAAACAATGCACCATCCCACTAAAATGGCCTCAATCATTGACAAGTTCTGTTTCTCCTTAATATCATTGTCTTGGCTGGAGCTGGTGTCTTAGAGATTGAGGAATGAGGATGGGGAAGCCTTCAGAATTTCAGTCTTTCATTGGTGTTGTGGTCAAGAAATGGCTGAAATGGTATTGGAAGCAGCAGTTTTTTGTTTGTTTGTTTTTTACGTTTTTCCGAATCTAGAAACGGGGAGGCAGTCAGACAGACTCCCGCATGCACCCGACTGGAATCCACCCGGCATGCCCACCAGGAGGCAATGCTCTGCCCATCTGGGGCATCACTCTGTTGCAACCAGAGCCATCCTAGCACCTGAGGCAGAGGCCTCAGAGCCATCCTCAGCGCCCTGGCCATCTTTGCTCCAATGGAGCCTCAGCTGCAGGAGGGGAAGAGAGAGACAGAAAGGAAGGAGAGGGGGAGGGTTGGAGAAGCAGATGGGCGCCTCTCCTGTGTGCCCTGGCTTGGAATCGAACCTGGGACTCCTGCACGCCAGGCCGACGCTCTACCACTGAGCCAACCAGCCAGGGCCAGAAGCAGCATTTTTAAAGGTGGATGATTTGTCTAAGTTGGACTGAAGCAAAAGGTAAAAGTGAGCAGGTTTTTAATCACTGAAAGGCTAAAGATGTTATTAGGGGCCAAATGACCCTATATAACTTCTGCTTGAGAAGGTTACCACTGTGGGAGGAAAAGGATGAGTGGAAAGACAGGAGGAGAGGGCAGTTATAATAAATGTAGAAATTTGATGTAGTTCTAACAGCTGAATGGTAACAAATCTGATTTGTAACCTAAGACTCCTTACGCACAATTTGAGTGTCTTTGCTCTACAACATTTTTATTTCCAGGCTTATTAACTTAGAAACATGTCTTAGAAGTTACCTACTCAATAAGTAAATATTTATTCTAAAATCTAAATATTTAATTTACTAACAAGTAAAGTGATACATTGAAAAATTAATTTTAATAAATTGAGACACCATATTAGCATGTTTATTCAAACAAATTAGATATTTTTGCATTGACCATATTAATGGAGTCCTAATATGAAGCCCATTAGGACTGTCCTATATTGAATAAGTTGTAAGAGAAAAGAGTACCACATTTGTTTTTTCTGTCTACGTGCATATAAGTTAAAAAAAACAGTAACAACATTTATACTACCTGACATGTCCACATTAGAATTTATAAAGAAAACAATAAAACTCAACTTGCATACTGAGAAGTTAGCTATATAGAAAGAACACAGAAACTATAGCCTTTCAAAGGAAATTAGCTTGGAATAAATCATAGTAAAATTTTGTTTTTCCAATATTATAACTATGTCACGTGACAAAGAGCCGTGTGTGAACATTGGTTATTCAAGAAAACTATGACCAAGGTCCATAAGTATAGTACCTATGTTTGCTTCTATATGATTTGTTTCAGGTCTTATGTTTAGATTTTTTATTTATTTTGAGTTACTTTTTATGTATGAGGATAAACTGTAGTCTAGTTTCATTCTTTTGCATGTGGCTTTCCAATTATCTTAGCACCATTTGTTGAATAGGCTTTCTTTTATCCATTGTATGTTTTTGGCTCCTTTGTCAAAAATTATTTGCTCATGTACATGTGGGTTTATTTCTGTTCCGTTGGTGTTTGTATGCATTTTTCTACCAGTACCGTGCTGTTTTGATTATTACTGCTTTGCAGTATTCTGAATAAGACTATATACAGAGATTCAAGAACCTCCTGTGATAGGTGAAAATCCACGAAGTAGCAATCTTATATTTATTTTATTATTTATATGTATTTTAAGGCTTTATAATCCCTTCCCACACTCTCATAAGCCGTTCCCACACTGTTATTAACCTTTTCCACACTTATTTTGCTGCAAAAATAATTAAAATAGTAAATAAATAAAATACCTATATACTGTAAAATCTCGTGATATAGTGAAAAATATGCAATAAAAAATTAGATATAAACAATTTAAAAATCTGTGATACAGTGAAACCACAAAAAGTAAACCACAATATAGTGAGCGAAGACTGTAAAACTAAAAAGCTTCTGCACAACAAAAAAAAATTACCAACAGAACAAAAAGGCAAACAAACAAATAGGAGAAGATATTTGCAAACAACCGCTCTGATAAGGGACTGATATCTAAAATATATAAAGAACTCATACAATTCAACACCAAATAAACAAATAACCCAATTAAAAAATGGGCAGAGGACAGACACTTTTCCCAAGAAAACAAATGACCAGCAGATATATGAAAAGATGTTCACCTTCACTAGCTATTAGAGAAATGCCAATCTAAACTACAATGAGACACCATCTCACACCTGTTAGAATGGCTATTATCAACAAGACAAGAAATAAATGTTGAAAATGTTGTGGAAAAAAAGGAACCCTCTTTCACTGCTAGTGAGAATGTTAACTGGCACAGCCATGGTAGAAAACAATAAGGGAGTTCTTCAAAAAAACTAAGAATAGAGTTACCATATGATCCAACAACCCCTCTCTTGGGTATGTGCCTGAAATTTGCAAACATTTATTCACAGATGTGTACCCCTATGTACATTGCAGCATTATTCACAGTGACCAAGACAGAGAGACAATCAAAGTATCCTTTTTTTTTTTTTGTACAGAGACAGAGAGAGACTGAGAGAAGGACAGATAGGGATAGACAGACTGGACAGGAGAGAGATGAGAAACATCAATTCTTCGTTGCGGCATCTTAGTTTCTCACTGATTGCTTTGTCATATGTGCCTTGATCAGGGAGCTACAGCAGACCAAGTGGCCCCTTGCTCAAACCAGATGAGCCCACACTCAAGCTGACAACTTCAGGGTTTCAAATCTGGGTCCTCCGCATCCCAGTCCATGCTCTATCCACTGCACCACCACCTGGTCAGGCAATCAAAGTGTCCTTTAAGCCTGATCAGGTGGTGACGCAGTGGATAGAGCATCGGACTGAGATGCGGAGGACCCAGGTTCAAGACCCTGAGGTTGCCAGCTTCTGAGTGCGGGCTCATCTGGCTTGAGCAAAAGGCTCACCAGCTTGGACCCAAGGTTGCTGGCTTGAGCAAGGGGTTACTTGGTCTGCTGAAGGCCTGCGGTCAAGGCACATATGAGAAAGCAATCAATGAACAACTAAGGTGTCGCAACGAAAAACTGATGATTGATGCTTCTCATCTCTCTCTGTTCCTGTCTGTCTGTCCCTATCTATTCCTCTCTTTAATTCTCTCTCTGTCTCTGTAAAAAAAATTGTCCTTTAATAGATGATTAGGTAAAGAAGATGTGGTACATATCATATACATACAATAGAGTACTACTTAGTCATAAGAAAAAAAATACTGTCATTTGTAGCATGGATGAATCTTGAGAATATCATGCCAAGTGAAATGTTAGACAAGAAAAGTCAAGAACCAAATGCTTTCACTCCTATGTGGGATATAAAGCTGACAGCAACAAATGAACAAAGAAAAAGAGAAACAAAAGTTCATAGACACAGACAACAGTATGGTGGTTACCAGAGAGAAGGGGAGAGATAGTAGAGTAAAGGGGGTCAACTATATGGTGACGGAAAAAGATGTGATTTTATATGGTGAGCACACAATGCAATATACAGATGATATGTCATGGAATTGTACACTGGAAACCTATGTAATTTTATTAACCAATGTCACCCCAATAAATTTAATTAAAAAGAAAACAAGATAAAGCATAACAGACAGTTCTACCTACAGATATAGTTCAGCTAATAATCTCAGAAGAAATAATCTAATTAGAGAGTTACAATTCAGCAGTCCCTAATAAACTATTGGATGACAGTGGTGCTCCTCAATGACTGCCAACATCGCCACAAAGGAAACAACAGACATTATGTATCTCCTAATGAAATTGCAGTGTCACCTCTGAAACAGTTTTGCCAGCAAAGACAATTGGAATTCATTCTGTTAACAGATAGAGAAGAAAAAGCATTTGATCATGTGCAGAAATAAAAAAAATAACCTTTGGTAAAAATTCAACACCACTTCATGGTAATACCTTTTAACAAATTTACATTTGAATAGAATTTCCATATTGTAAAATCAACAGCAAACATATGTAAGTGTGAGATGCTAGGCACATTTCCAATAAATTCATCAACAGGAAATGAAGTTGTGGTACAAATTCTATTGTTCAAATCTGGACTGAGTTGCATAGCCAGTGTACAGCCATGCATAGAATAAAAAATAAAAGTTATGAGTAATGAAAAGGGAGAGATAATACAATCCTCTAATTAAAAATTCCAAAGAAATTGACTGCCAAATATTCAAATGTATAAGAAACTTCAGGAAGTTGGTATAGAAAAAGCAATATTCAAAAGACACATGAAAAAAGAGGTAACAAAATTGTACATGATCTCTATGGAAGCAAATATAAAACCATTACTGTTAGACTTAAGTAAAAGAAGTCTCTAAGAGAGGAATATGCTATGTTTATGCATGGTGAACATAATATTGTACAGATGTCAATTGTCCTTGAATTTATTTTCACACTTGTTCTTACCTGATGAGTTTAACCACACATCCATAGATGAGTGGTAGACCAGCACGTACAAAGCATCAAGCTAATACACTGAGTGGGGACTGAGGAAAGAACTCTCCTCAAAATAAGGGGCTCCCCTACAGTGAGCCCCCCCTACTTTCAGTCTTGGGAGGCACCAGGCATAGCTGCTAGACTCAGGTTCCAGCTTACTTCCTATTGGAGGTTCAGAGAGAAATGAGAGCCTTGGTCTGAGGCCATCTTAATCAGGTTCCCAGAGGGAAAATTCCAAGTCCCTGTCAGGAGTCAGGAAACACCCCTGTTTGAGTTCTGCATGATTCCTCTGCCTCCAGAACCCTACCACTGAGGTTATTCTAGGAAGCCTGGGTAGGTGTGGCTGGAAGTGCTCTCTCTGTCTTCTGCTGTACCAACTCAGAAGTTAAGCCTTTGGTTCAAGAGGTGTAGCCTCTTATAACAAAGGATGGAGTCACAAGATTGGACAGATATCGAGGTGAAGAACATTTATTGGAACTAAAGGAACACACTCCTCCCAGAAGTGAGGCGATACCACAGCCCACAGATCTCTGCGCTACCCTGACCACCCTCCTCAACGTGTCCACATTAAATGGCTCAAGCTCAGCTGTTGGACCTAACACCCCTCCACTTTCACCTAAGGAATTGATGGGACAGGAAGCCTTGATCTGAAGAGGAAGCCTCAGGTCACCAGAAGGAGGAGTCAAGGGACTGGTCAGGAGTCAAGTTTATTATCCTGAGTTAGATTGGACGTGTCAAGCCCGCAGGAACAAAAGCGGTTCCCAGAGTCCTTCACTCTCCTCTTTTGTGGCTTCCTAAAACCATACCCTTGAAAGGTTACCAGCAGAGGTGGCTTTTCTTGGAGCCAAGGTAGAATTTCTCTATTGGGACTATGCACACCATTTCTTCTTCTGTCTTTTAGGTTGACCTGCTCATCAACCTAATTGTTTGAACTCCTACCTGCTGTCCCTGACTGGAATCATCATGCCTCGAGGTCAGAAGAGTAAGCTCCGTGCCCGTGAGAAACGCCGAAAGGCTCATGCTGAGATGCAGGCCCAGGCTCTGAGGGATGCTGGCGCTTTTGCCACAGAGGAAGGAGAGTTCTTCTCCTCTGCCCCGGCTGTCCCTGAAGACAGTCCTCAGAATGTGCCGGCTGCTGAACCACCAAACACTTCCCAGGAGCCTCAGAACACGCCATCTAGCACTGATGATACTACTACAGCTATTTCATGCACCGATTCAAATGAAGGTGCCAGCAAAGAAGATGAAGAAACTTCAACATCCTCAAAGGCCTTAGAGAATTTCCGCAGAGATCCTTTAAACAGGAAGGTGGTTTTGTTGATGCAGTTCTTGCTGGAAAAGTATCAAAGTAAAGAGCCAATTACAAAGGCAGACATGCTGAAGTTTGTTATCAAAAAGTACAAGAATCATTTCAACGAGATCCTCAGGAGAGCCTCTGAGCACATGGAGCTGGCCTTCGGTATTGATTTGAAGGAAGTGGATCCCACCAGGCACTACTACGTCCTTGTCAGCAAGCTAGACCTTACCTGCGATGAAACAATGAGTGAAGAGGACCTGCCGAAGACCGGCCTCCTGATGATTGTTCTGGGTGTGATCTTCATGAGTGGCAACTGCGCCCCTGAGGAAGCTATCTGGAAAGTGTTGAATCTGATAGGTATCTATGCTGATAAGAATCATGTAATCTATGGGGATCCCAGGAAGGTCATCACTAAAGATCTAGTGCAGCTGAATTACCTAGAGTACCACCAGGTGCCCAACAGTGATCCTCCTCGCTATGAGTTCCAGTGGGGACCAAGAGCCCATGCTGAGACCAGCAAGATGAAAGTCTTAGAGTTCATAGCCAAGATCTATGATACAGTCCCCAGTGCCTTCCCAATCTGGTATGAAGAGGCTTTGCAAGATGAGCAAGAGAGAGCCCGTGCCAGAGCCGCAGCCAGGGCTCGTATTGCTGCCAATGCACGCTCCAGGGCCAAGGCCACCTGTTCCTCCCACACTAAGTGAAGTCTGAGGCAAGTTTTTCACTATTTGCTTGATTAAGTGTATTAATGTTCTGGAAGTGGAAAGCCAGGATGGGGTTGGAAAGTGTACATAATCTTTGTGTTCCTATTGTATATTGGTAACTTGGAATATTTATCTTTCGTTTCTTTTTCTTTGTTTTAGGCTATATTTCAAATGTTGACATCTGAGACAGATTGTTTTCTTTGCAGAAGAAAAGAACAGTCAACATTCTAAGTAGTGGATGGCCAGGGTGGGTCTAGAGGGAACATGGAATTCCTGTTCAATGTGGTAAACTTTAGACTTTTATCTTTTTTTTTTCTTTTCTTCTTTCTTTCTTTCCTTTCAAATGTTGACTCCTTCATAGAAGGTTTAAGTCACTTCAGAATCAGAATGACTAGAAGGTTGAAATAATTTCAGAATCAAAATTTATTAATGCTTTTAATTTCCTGTTTATTTCTGTTTAATAGATTTAAGGTGAAGAGTGTTATTATTTTGTGACACAAATTAGGAAACCTTTCATATTTACTGAACTAAAACAACAAAGCATGTAATAAGCATTTTCTTGGAAATGTGAAAAATTTAGTAGTAAAATTATTGGGATCAAAAGATAGAGGGAGGAAAAGTCAAAGATGTTCAGTTCTTGGTTTCCCTTACTCATTTCAGTCTGTTGCTTTATAAAAATAAAAACGGCATACCTGGATTTTTTTTAGCTTTGTAAAGAATGTAGGAGAAATAAAATGTTTATAAGCAAGAACTCATGTTTACTGTCTCATTTATTCCCCAACTATTAATTGAGCAACTGCTTTTCAAAAATCCTGTGTTAGAAATGAGAAAACTAGGGTACAAAACTCCCATGCCCTTAGAATTTCACACTCAAGGAGAAGTAATAATAGAACATTACTCTCTAAGAAGTAAAGGACAAATAAGAAAGAGTAAAGAGAGAAGGAGGCAGGGAAGGGGTTGGGAGAAGTGAGAGAGTATCTGGGTGAAAATAATAAGGTATAAAATCCCTGAAGAAAGGCTGTTTGGGTTTGGGGAAACTATAAGTCATCCCGTAGAACAGGGGTCGAGAACCTATGGCTCGCGAGCCAGATGTGGCACTTTTGATGGCTGCATCTGGCTCGCAGACAAATCTTTAATAAAAAAAATAATGTTAAAAATATCAAACATTCTCATGTATTACAATCCATTAATTTCCTGCTGCTCATGGTTGCAGGTGGCTGGAGCCAATCACAGCTGTCCTCCGGGACAACATTAACTTTTTATTGGATAATGCATAACATACATAGGTCGTTGTATGGCTCTCACGGAATTACATTTTAAAATATGTGGCATTCATGGCTCTCTCAGTCAAAAAGTTTCCCAACCCCTGCCATAGAAAAATACACTGTTAATTTAAATGAGGTGGTAGGCTAGATGAGGCTGTGGAGCTGTTGAACAGAGGCCAGACAGACAGATGATGTTTGTTAGTATTGAAGGACAAAATCCTGCAATGGAAATTTGCTCTTAAAAGTCACCTCAGTATTGTCTGACCAGGGGGTGGCGCAGTGGATAGAGCGTTGGACTGGAATGCGGAGGACCCAGGTTCGAGACCCCGAGGTCGCCAGCTTGAGCGCAGGCTCTTCTGGTTTGAGCAAAAAAGCTCACCAGCTTGAGCCCAAGGTCGCTGGCTCGAGCAAAGAGTTACTCGGTCAGCTGTAGCCCCACAGTCAAGGCACATATGGGAAAGCAATCAATGAACTAAGATATCACAACAAAAAACTCATGATCGATGTTTCTCATCTCTCTCCATTCCTGTCTGTCTGTCTTCATCTATCTCTCTCTCTCTGACACTCTCTCTGTCTCTGTAAAAAAAAAAAGTCACCTCAATATCATCAACAAACCAAAAGAAAGCTTCTTTCTGGGGCAAAAATGGGAGGTGCCTGTGCTTGTATTCAGTTGCAGTTGAACAAAGAGCACAATCAAGGCTCTGTGTACAGAGTCTTCCAGGGATTTCTGAGAAATAAGGGTGATACTCCCTGGAGGTGGGATGCCAAGAAGTTACTATATTGGCTCTCTTTTCCTTGAACTGCATAAGCTCCTAATGAATTCAGAGAGGGCTTCGTATCTTGTAGTGATGAAATGAATGAAAAAAGGAATGGTTTGGATGGAAAGGCATCTACCTGGGATGAAAGGAGTTGGTTCTTGACACAAATTCTAGGACCTCTGAGTTGCATCCAACTGAGGAAGCCTTTCTTCACCCAAATTAAGTAACATCCTCAAATGGGGAAATTCACTTAGTTTCACTTACTAAGCAGCATTATGGGTGAATTTGGTATCATTTTTTTTTTTTTAGAAAACTTCACATTCTGTGACATCTCCTGAATTAATAAAAAAAATCGATCTCTCCAGGGGGATGGTAGCATCCTCTGCAGTAATAATAATAATAATAATAATAATAATAAATCATATGATAACTGCCTTTCATTTAATACCTCATATTTTCTAAATACCCTGCAAGGTGCTTTATATACACTGCATACATTCCAATGGTCTCACAAAATAGGGCTTATCAGACATGCATTGCAGATGAAGAATTTGTAATTTTCTCAAATTCAAATGGCTGGTCAGTAAAAAAAAGATGGGATTAGAACCCTAGTCCAAAAGCTTCTAGAGCGTACACTTTTCCATTTCTCCAGCCTGAGGCCAATTTTCTGTCTTTATCCTGTATCCTTCCCACTATTCCAAAATGTAGCACAGAGAATTAAAAGCAAGATTCTTCTGCAAAAATACTAAAAGCAGTCCTGACGAAAGAAGGTGAATGTGAGAATAAGGCACAATTTCGGGATTATCTCTGGGCTTCATTTGCTGAGGATCCTCCTGTCCTTCGCCCCAGAGTTCCTTGAGAGCTGACTCTGCCCAGGTGCTAGCACAAGTCCTATGCCAGTCTGTTTCTGCATTATAGCACTTTTCCCTAGCAGGGGTCCCCAAACTTTTTACACAAGGGGCCAGTTCACTGTCCCTCAGACGGTTGGAGGGCCGCCACATACAGTGCTCCTCTCACTGACCACCAATGAAAGAGGTGCCCCTTCTGGAAGGGTGGCGGGGGGCCTGATAAATGGCCTCAGGGGGTCACATGCAGCCCACGGGCCGTAGTTTGGGGATGCCTGCACAGGGTGCCCTTCTGATCAAATTGAGACCCCATATGCTGACCAGTTCTTCACTGTCGTCTGGACACTGCACCCTGTTTCCTGCCCTCCCCTTCATTAGAGCGTGCCAACTCTTTGCAGATGTACTGTGAAGGTAACTTCCTCTCAAGGGAAACATTGACATAAAGTTTAGATACCATATAATGTATAACCACAGTCCCGCCTTCATCTCTACAACAGTCTCAAAGTATATTCCAAATGAGCTGGTGATTACAGTCTTATTTCTTCTGGAATACACTGGTAATTGAAGTTAGGGTATTTTTGTAAACAACCCAGATATTACCACTTGGATTTTAAAGGGATGTGTTATTTGAGACTGGCTACTGAGCTCATACACTGATGAGTGAGCTTACCTACGTAGTCAATACCCAAAGCTTCCTTCGGGTGTTGGAGATGGAGAAAGACCATTGAAATCACTTTGCAACTAACGTCTACTGAGGCTGAATTCCTCAAAACTTAGAGGCTTTCTAAGAGAGGAAAAATGTTTTCTTAACAGCCATGCTATTTTTTTTAATGTTCATTTCATTGATTTTAGAGAGAGGAAAGGAGAGGAAGGGAGAGAAAGGGAGAGACAGGAACATCAATCTTTTCCTGTCTGTGCCCTGACCAGGAATTGAACCAGCAACCTCTGTGCTTCAGGATGATGCTCTAACCAAACAAGTTACCCAGCCAGGGAAACCACGCTATCTTGAACAGCAAAGATTAAAATAATTCATCATTCTTCTGCTGCCTCTTACTTCAGTACTTGCTCCAGAGGGAAATGCTGGCTTTTTCCTTGTGCTTACTGACACCTGTCAAAGTTTCCTGCACGTTCAGCCACACTGAGGGTTTCTAGGACTCAAGGTTTTAACCATGCTTCAATAGAACATTCTCATCCTAGTAACACTTTACAGTTTTCTTCAAAGGTAAGTGCAGAAAGGTGCTATTGAGTGAAAAAGGTAAATTCTCCCTATTGACATCTTATAGTATCTTTTTGAAAACTAAATGTGATTCAGTATTTGAAAGCACCTCCCACATAGACTAATGGGGAAAAATGTTGCAAGGCAAAGTAATTCCACCAGGGAATGAGAAGGGGTGTTTTCACAACTTCTAGTAGTTGCTTTTGATTGAGCAGCTACTATGTACCAATTCATGGGAGAGATTGCATGTGTTAATTCCAGCTACTATGTAACAGTTCATGGGAGAGAATGCATGTGCTAATTCACATGATACCTTGCTCTCTTTCCTGGGTTGAAAGAGAGACTATACATTCCCAATTCAGTTATACTTGTGAAGGGTCATGTGACTACTGACGACACTACAATGTGAACATAAACAATGCTTGTCACCTCCAAGCCAAAATATTTGAAAGCCATTATGCTACCTCCATGTTTTCTGTTCTATTCAGCAACAAACCAGAGATTCCTTGTTGGAAAGTGGAGACACTTGATGGGATCAGCCTGGATACCTGGGTCATGTGACAGTGACGGCCCCTGCCGGTCCACATCACATTTTACATATATGAGAAATAAACTTTTGTTGTTTTAAGCCGGTGCAGGTTTGCAAATCTTGTCTGCTGCATTAGCTAGCAGTAACTTTATCTGATTCATGCACAACTACAATTTTTGTGGTTAGATGTATTTAAATATTTTAATTACAAAGGTAATAGTACATATATTCTTGTTGAAAAAATTCTACAAATACAGATAAATTACAATGTCTTCCTTTCCTCAAAATTCATCCCCCTCCTCAGAAGTAACCACAATTAACAATCTGATGTATGTCATTTTAAAGCTGATCTGACATTTTTTCACATAAAGATGTACTATAAAGATATATTGAATTTTTCACATGCATCATTAACAATGGACAGATTGTTCTGGCTTTTGACCTTGGCACTTAATAAAATGAATGCAAGATGTTTCCATGAGAGCACACAGAGATCCACCACACTATTTTAACTATTGTCTAGAATTCTATTTTTATAATATGTTTATTTAGATGTAATTTATATATTTTAAAAATTGCACCACTTTAATATGTACACGTTGATGCATTTGAACATATGTATACACCTGTGAAATCATCACAATGATCAAGGTCATAGACATAGGCATCATCTCCAAAAGTTTCCTGTGTCCCTTTCATTTTTTTTTCTCTTGTGGTAAAAACATTTAACATGAGATCTACTCTCTCAAAAAATTTAGGTCCTGGATGATTGACTCAGTGGTAGAGTGTTGATCTGGTGTGTTAATGTTCCGGTTCAATTCCTGGTCAGGACAAACAGGAGAAGCGACCATCTGCTTCTCCCTCTTCCCCTATTCTCTTTCTCTCTCCTCTCCTCCCATTCCCATGGCTTGATTGTTTCAAACACATTGGCCCCAGGCATTGAGGATGGCTCTGTGGAGCCTCCACCTCAGGAACTAAGAATAGCTTGGTTGCAAGCATGGCCCCAAATGGGCAGAGCATAGGCCCCAGATGGAGTTTGCCAGGTGGATCTTAGTCAGGGCACATATGGGAGTATCTCCATGTATCTCCCCTCATCTCACTTAAAAAAAGAAATAAAATTTAAAAAGTAAAAATAATTTAAGTGCATAATACAGTATTGTTAACTATAGGCACTATATTGCACAACAGATCTCTAAACCGTATTCATCTTGCATAACAGAAACTTTATACCAATTGAACAACTCCCCCATTTTCCCCTTCCCCATTCCCTGGTAACCACAGTTCTACTCTCTGCTTCTATGAGTTTGACCATTTTAGGTATTGCATATAAGGGAAATCATGCAGAATCTGTCCTTCTGTGACTGGCTTATTTCACTTAGCATAGTGTCTGTCAGTTTCATTCATGTTGTTGCAAATGACTAGATTTCTTAAGTCTGAATAATATTCATATATAAATGGATAAAGAATATGTGTTATATAAAAAAAATGGTGTCAGAAAATATGTGTAGCACCATCTATCTTTGATGGATATTTGGGTTGTCTCCAAAACCTGGCTATTGTGGATAGTGTTGTGAGGAGCATCAGAATGCAGGTGTCTCTTTGTGACCCTTATTTCCATTCTTTTGATTATATACCCAGCAATGAGATTGTTGGAACATACAGTAGTTCTGTTTTTAATTTTTTTGATGAATTTCCATACTGTTTCCTACAGCAACTGAATCATTTTGCATTCTCACCAACAGTGTACAGGTATTCAATTTTTCAACATTTTCACTGATATTTAATTATTTTTGTTTTTTATAATAACTATCCTAACTGGTGTGAAGTGATGACTCATTGTGGTTTTGACTTGCATTTCCCCAATGGTCAGTGATACTGAGTGTCTTTATGTACCTATTGGCCATTTGAAGGAGAGATCGTCAGGAAGAATGAGATAGGAACAATCAAGGTGTGGCAAGTCTTGCTTACACAGAGATGTTAATCAAATATCATGGGAACTCCAATCATTATGTTCCAATCTGCCTGCCTCAAAAATGAACAAGTAAAAATTATCTTACTTCTGTTTATACAATAATTAAACAGTCTCCTCCTAATGGACATATAAATTGTTTCCCATTTGTTGCTATGATTAATAAGACTGAAATCAACATCTTCGAACATGAAATCTCGGGCAAATGTGCATGCTTTCTCATCAGAAACACATAGCAAAATGCAAACTTGATTAAAGAGGGTATAGTGTGCAGATTAAAAATTTTTACACATATTGCTGAACTTCTGATCCCAAAATGCCATCCCAATTCAGAGTCTCTCACATTAATGTGTGTGAATGCCTTACATTCTCACAAGCATTTTATTTCATCAGTCTTAAATTTTAGTCAAACTTTAGGGTGAAAGATAATGTCTCATTACTATTTAAAAAATAAATTGAGTATAGTGTTAAAGTAATCCATTACCCACATAGAGCTGAATTTCTGCATGATTATTATTATTTTTTTTACAGAGACAGAGAGAGAGTCAGAGAGAGGGACAGATAGAGACAAACAGACAGGAATGGAGAGAGATGAGAAGCATCAATCATTAGTTTTTTCATTGCAACACCTTAGTTGTTCATTGATTGCTTTCTCATATGTGCCCTGACCATGGGGCTACAGCAGACCAAGTAACCCCTTATTCTAGCCAGTGACCTTGGGTCCAAGCTGGTGAGCTTTGCTCAAACCGGATGAGCCCGCGCTCAAGCTGGCAACCTCAGAGTTTTGAACCTGAGTCCTTCACATCCCAGTCCGACGCTCTATCCACTGCACCACCACCTGGTCAGGCTGCATTAATGCTTTGAGAACCCAGATTCTTTTAAGCATACTTTACTCTGATGTATCAACAAGCTGCCCCTCTTTACTTTGAAAAGCAAGGACTTGATCAGAATGATCAGTTGATAGGCAGTGGAGCCAAGCAGGATACTCTTAGTGAAGATCTGAGGTCAGATCCATTGCTGAAGTCCATGAGAGAGATTGTATGTAAAAAGCTCATCTAGAGAGCCCAAGGCTGGCTGGAAGTCAGCATTCTGGATCTAGAGTTCAGCATAAGATGGAGAAGGGACAATCAAAAGAGAAGGTGAGGAATCTGGGTGGAAGGTCCAAAACAAATTTAAAAGATAGACTTGGCAAGTCTCTGAATTGCCACTACTAAACTAGAAGTTGTGAGGTGGTCTGAATGAGCAGGTCTACTGAGTGAAAGGACTGGAGGCATGCCAAACATCCCACCCTACCTTAGAATCCTCCTTGCTCACCATAGGACAGAGTATAGAGAGCATCTAGTGATGCTGGGTGCTGGGAGAGCTACATTTCTTGGATACTCTGGTGATTCAGTGCCCCCTCCTCAGTGTTCCTGGCTGAGAGCTGTGTTGATGGTTGCTGGAGATTTTTATTTCCACTCTGTGTACAATGTCCTCCTTCACTGAGTTTGGGGCAATATGAATAGGCATGTTTGGTAAGTGATGACAGTTGAGATAGGCCAGAAATACTGATGAGCAGGGAAAGGGGGTCTGCAACTGCAAGAAGGGGGAAATTGAAGGGAGATGTCCTGAGCCTAAATCCTGAGGCTAAAGGGCTGAGTGTGGACATGTTGGTAAAGGCAATCTAGATGGTATCCCCAGCTCAGACTGTCCGGCATGGTTCCTGAGTTCTTGGCACGTCAGATGCCAGTGTCCTGTGGCTGTTTGGTGGCCGATGTTGCCAGAAGATATATCCTGGAACAGTAAGGTGACTCAAAATGCAAACATTTGCGGAGTGGATGGAGAACCCATGGAGATGGCTGTTTCTTATTCAATTGACCGTGGAATCCAGAATTATCATTATTATTTTTATTATATTATTATCTATCTTTTTATAATAATTTTAATATATTATCTCTTATCCAGGTAATAATCTAGACTAGATGGACTTAAAAAATTCTGAAAGCCAATCTCAAGGTTATCATATGATCAGTACTACAATGTAAATTACTATTCACTGTAGGAGGTTACTGTATAATGTTGAGATGATTTGTGTTTCTATGGTTACATACATTGCTTAAGTGGCAAATGAGTCAGACTGAAATACAGCAAAGGAGACAAGAAATATGCTTTATTTGCCTGTATAATCTCATCAAATATAATCTCTGGCAACCACTAGTCTATACCATAAAACTTGGTATATTTTCCCTTAGCAGATTTTTCCTTTTTATTTTTGATTGCTGCTTTATCTTTTCCACCAGTCATAACCTGATAATTATTCCTTACCTATCTTTCCACATTAACAGGCAAAAGTTTCATATCCCATCACGTTTGCATTGATCTGCATTTTATTTGAAATCACTGTGTCTATCAGAAGCATATTATCATCAAGTGGCCAAGTAAATTTCAATAGAATTCAGAAGTTCTGTCCTATAAGTAAAGAAGAACTGGACACTAATAATTGTACAAGAAGTTGCAGCTTCCTTGTTTATTTAAAATCCTTTAGTTGGAAATTATTTTATACTTGAATAGAAATCATAAAAAGTATTAGAGATTTCCTGTGATTTTTACAACCAGCTTCAAAGAAATGTTAACATTGTGATAGTACATTTATCAAACTCAGAAACTGAAATTGGTATAATAGTATTAAATTACAATCAGATTCAAACAAACATTCAATCAGTGCTTTTTGTTATTTTGTTTCCTTCAGTATATCACTAAATACACTTTTGCCACATGAATAAATTTGTGCAGCCATTACCAGAATAAGGCTCAGAACTTTTCCAAAACCCAAAAGAAACTCCCTACCACTCCTTTTTTGTAATCACATCAAATGTAATTCCTGGCCACCACTATCCTATTCTTCACTAGTATAACTCTTTTCAATTTCAAAATGTCTTATAAATGCAGTTTAAAATTATATGACTTTATGGGATAGGCTTTTTTACTTAGCATAATGCACTTGAGGTACTTGAGGTCCAATTCACATTGTGAGTAGTTTATCCTCTTGACTTCTGAGTAGTATTCCCTTGCATGGATGTATAGTAGTTTGTTTCTCTATTCATTCAAGTTGAAGGAGACTTGTGGTATCTCCAGTTTGGGGGTATTATAAGTAAAGTTCTTATGTACATTTGTATATGGTGTTTTGTGTGAACGTATATTTTCAGATGTCTAGGGTATATTCTCAGAAAGTGCCTGTTCTACCATATGGTAGCATCGGCCCATTATATGGTAAGTATATATTATATTTAACTCTATAAGAATATGGTAAATTGTTGTCCCTTTTAAATAGCTTCAGAATATAAGTTTATAAATCAACACTTTTGTTATACATTCATTACTCTGTATTGTTGCAGGAGAGCAAATCTCAAAGGATTGACACTCAGATAACTATAAGGGGAAAAAGAGAATTTATTAATAAAAGCCAGCAAAGCATGTGGGGCTATAGCTTCAAAGACATGTGCTCCCCAAAATTAGATTTCTTACATCTTTTATACCCTTTACAGAACATAAATTCACATTCATGAGTCTCGTGATTCCTTTGTCTTAAGGTATATTCGTCAGTCACATGATTTCAGGATGGGAGGGGGCTTACAGGATGCCAGAGGATAATCATTTGTAAATCGCCATTAAGGAGAAGGAAAGGGGAGAGGAAAGGGCTACTCAAATCTCCCTTCCCCTTCCTACATTCCTGGCTTTTTTACCTTCTTTCACCCAGGTGTGGAGAAGGGACGGGGTCCAAGTCTCCTTCTTCCTTCTATTCAAAACCTTCTAAGTATGAAAACCTCTTCATTTACAATATAACAGTCCTTCGTAAGCAGGAATGCGATCGGCCATCTTGAGCTGGTGTAAATTACACATAACTATAAAATCATATTTACAAACTCTCTCTGAATGCTTGGCCTAACTTATAAAATATTGTTGAAGCCTCTTATCTCAAGGGAGATTTCCTTTCTCAGTATTAGATTTAAAAGTAGGAACTATGTAATTTGAATATCAAATTGGGAAATCTATCATCTCATTTTGTCTTCTGGAACAAGATATCATGGCATTGAGCAGGTATGTCTTTGGAAATATAAAAGAACTCAGTACTAAAATCATGGGGCATAAAAAATAGGTATGTGAAAGATGATCGACTCATGGCCTTCCTAATTAATAGTTACAGCCCATCATATTGTAAAATTAAAAGATGCAAATATGAATTTCCTTAATTTATCCAAGGAGTAGGATAAATTAAAACAAATTAATTAGCATGTTCATTGGCTTATTTCATTTCTAACCATTAATTGAACATGTGCTCTTTGGAAAACACTTTGATATCCTGGGGATGCTAGGGATTTGTGCCTAGGAGCAGTTGGAAGTTCTGAAATATGGTTGCCTAGGCCAATTAAAAAGGAATGGAGCAGTGGGAGCCCAGGCGGGAGCCTTTAAATGTAAATGCCCTGAGGCAAATTCATTTGGACATTTGGGATACTGCAGTTATTCGTTGGAATGGAAGTTTTAATTGGGGCTATGTGGTCGGTGCAGCAAGGCTGTGGGACACTTGCAGATGGTATCTCAGAATTGAGAGACTAAAGCTGACAATGCACAGTGGCTCTTAGCACTTACTCTTGAAGTTTGGATTAGGGAAACTTTCCACTGGGGGAGGCAAAATAGGTGTTATAAGTACCTGTCCCAGTGCATTCAATCACAATTAGCAAGATAATTATTTTAAATTCCCAACTGCAAATGCTATCATCCATAAAAAGAGGAAGGATGGCTCAGAAGGTGGAAACAAGAACCCACAAGATGAAAGTGATAGCTAGAGGAATTATTCTGACTTTGAAATCTAGTCAAGGAACTGACTATATTTATTTGCCCATTGGCATTTCAAAGCTGCTATTGTTAAATGACTCTTGTATCTCCCATTTGCTTATTTCTAAACCAGATAATCTGTAGTGCTATCCTATCCCTATCTCACCGTTGTTCATTGGATGTTAGGACAGATGCCTTGTCTTTTTGTTTCGCCGGTATGCAAATAGAGATTTATTGTTAGATTGGGTATGTGAGGAAACAGCTGTAATTGATAAGGACTATCATGGGGGTAGTAAGACCAACCCCCAACAAATTTATGGCTTAAAATCAGCAGAAGGCCAGCTTGATGCAAATTGGTGACTAACTGCATTATATGCTCACTGTGATATATTATCATATAAATAACCATAAACACTTCACACCACCATGATCAGAAATGGAAGTCCATATGAAAAGGCAAAATGGTTGATGAGGCCTGTGAGGTCGGTTGGCAATGGGGGAAGGTCACATGAGGAACCACCCATGCCCATGACCACCAAAAGAAACGGCCCAGGAGCATTTTGTGAAAAGACAACTGTCTGTCAGCCAATGAAATTTCGCCACGACCTATCAACCCACCACCACCCTACCAAAGCTATAAATTACCCCCAGGCGGGAGAAGCCGCAGGATTTCCCTGGCCCCTGTCTTGGGGACCAGTGAACCTCACCCGGGAGAGCTCCAAATAAATCTTTTGCTTGTCCACACTTGGTGACTTCGTCCTTCTTTCTTCCTCAGCGGAAAATACCTTACAGGACCTTTCCCAAAAGTCTCTACCCCTTTTCCAGAAAAATCCTGAATATTCTTCATTCTTACTGAATGCCCTACCCCTCGATTAAATGAGCTTCAAAAGAAAAGTCATTCCCACTAAGGAGGGGCTCCTCTGACTGTGGAATAGCCACTTTCAGTTTCACTGTTTCACTAGTAAACTCTCTTTAGTTTTAAACTCTGTGGTGGTTTGCATTTGAATTATTTCCTGTGTGAAAGCAATAAGCTACAATAAATTATGGACCTTTGCCACAGTAAGGGGAAAACTTGCTTCGAAAAGAATCATTGCAGAGATGGAAAGGGACTTTTGAAATAGAGGAAATGGAACTATTTTAATGGAGAGAAACTGTGACCATAAGATCTGCAGAGATTTCAATCATCAGGGGAAAAGAGCTGTTCTTTTGTAGAGAAGAGTCAACAAGGCTAGAAAAAATCAGGTGTGTGATAAAGTGGGATGGTAAGGACGGTGTGACTGACAATAAATCAGAGAGTATGCTACCCTAAGGCCACTGTATTCTCAACATATATGCTGACTTATGTCAGAGTAGGCCAAAGTTTAGGGGTTTGAAGGAGAAGAGCTTATCCAAAGTTTAGCTAATATGCATTTTTTTTTCAATTGGTCAGCAGGGACATACAATTCTGCTCATCATTTATGAGGCAAAGAATGGGATTTTTGCGGATCTGCGTCTGGCCTTATTGTAGGTAAACGAAGCATCCCTGAGTCTTACCTAAGTTATATTGTGAAGAGTGATTCTTTGCACTAAGCTTTTTTTTTTCTGGAACACAAAACTGGGAGGTTTCTTTTTTTTTTTTTTTAAGAAATTAATTTTTTTAATTTAATTTTATTTTATTTATTCATTTTAGAGAGGAGAGAGAGAGGGAAAGAGGGAGAGAGAGAGAGAGAAGAGAGAGACAGGGGGGAGGAGCTGGAAGCATCAACTCCCATATGTGCCTTGACCAGGCAAGCCCAGGGTTTCGAACCAACAACCTCAGCATTTCCAGGTCGATGCTTTATCCACTGCACCACCACAGGTCAGGCCTGGGTGGTTTCTTAACAGTCACTTTTTCCAAGATCACAGGATTCAGGCAAAATTCAACATGATCATAAAGGAAAGAAAAAAGTTTTATTATTGAATAAGCATTAAACTGGAATATGATGTGCACTACAGGCAAACAACTAAAGAGGTAACAAAAAAAACTCACCCTTTTATATAGTCAAGCAAGTACAACGCATTACATATAGGTTCTCAAGATAAAAGATCACAAGTCTTCAAGTAAGAGGACTGATGTCACCATTTGTCATACATATATATTTCTTCCTCAATGAACCTGGTAATTGGGGTGGCCCTCTGTGTTAGGCTTTATCCAATAGAAAAACATTCTTAGATTGTAAAATTCGCAAGAAATTACTTTAACTTTTAAAAGAGAAAGGTTATATATTTATAAGTGTTCTAAACTAAATGTTCCAATAAAGGTCGGTGAGTGCTGGAAGTCTTACTACTTTTTTTGCTGGCATCAGAAGAATTAATTTTTTTTTATTTTTTATTTGTATTTATTTATCCTTACAATACCCTTCTGTTCTTACAAAATAGTAACACTACAGTTTTAAATTTTTTCACTATCATTTCTACCTTTCTTTGGGCAAATTGCAGTCATCTAAGTGTCTAACAAGTCTATAATAAATTTCAAAGCAATAGAATTATAGGATTAAAGTAGGATGGATTGAAAAATTCAGTACATTATTTGCCTTGGGAGAAAAATCTTGAAATATATCATACCCATGGTGAACAGTTAAAGCAGTTTCTTAATTAGTAATGGGCAAAAATTCTCCATCATCTTACATTAATTTTACAAACTGTTGTGATGTTTTACTGCTCAAGCTTTCAAATGATTAACTATCAGAGTATTATTTACTAGTTCCATATAAAATATTGCCCAACCCAAGCCTAAGTGGGAGCTTAACTCTAGAGCCTGATATTCTAAACTTTTAATTAAGAGTTTTTCTTTCAAGGTCCAATAAATTTCTCCTGAGTTTCCCTCAATCACATAAGTAACATAACACTGACATGATGGCCCCTTAGTAATTGTTCCATCTCCCCAGATAATTTTTCCCTGATTTAAAACACAAAGACACCCTTGGCTATTATTTAATATGAGGAACCTGTTTAAGAGTAGAGTTTGAACTTCCAGTGTTAAATGTACATGGCTCTAATTGTTTGAAACCTTGAGGACAAACCCAAGTTATGAACATTTGACACTGGTCCAAATCAATAGTTATATTAGTATAGTAGTCAATTAAACCTCCATGAATAACAGACGACCTTTATTTATCTATATATATTGGGATTGGAGAGAACTTGCCTCCCGAGGTTAATGTAGTGACACTAGACCTGTCCTCTAAAGTCTCTCTCCATGAAATCATATTTATTTGAGTATTAATTAGGTAATTTATGTACCTTTTTTTTTCTCTTTCAGGATAGTCATAATCCTAATACCTGCTTTTTCCTCTTGAATAAGAATAGTCCCAGAAGTATTTATATCTTGGAGCTGATTTATAGCTAATTGCGCTGGGTCTGTACAAGTGAGTGCCTCTGAGAGCTTTGTGGGATTTTTGTCATTATTATTATTTTTTTTTCTCCCAGCATTAAACAGACCAAATCAAATTTTAATGAGTAACTTGTTTGTTTGTTTCTAGTAAAACATGATTCTTAAAGTATTTGAAATAGCCACTACTATGAACAGAACAGCAAAGAAGTCTATTAGAATAGTAAATTGGCTAGAATAACCTCCTTTCAGCTGAAGTCAGTATCAATTTCAGTTACTCTGGAAAAGTTGATTTTCAAATCCTCAAGGGGAATCAGTCTCTCTCTTCCTGAATGGCTGGTTTCACAAAGGAAGCGTGAATCCATCTGGGTTTTTCCTTCACATTGATAGTCATATGACTGACCAGTAGCACTTAAAAAATGTCTCTCCAGTGTGGGCACAACCTGTCTTTTCTCTAGAATACTTTGATGTAAATGAAATCTCCCAGTTGATTAGGGTGACATAGTTCTTCCAGACGGTTCTTTCAAGTCCTTTTGACTTTGTCTCAAGGTTTCTAGGAAAAATAGAGTTACTTATAAACATTAAAATGATTATGAGATGAATCAGTTAAAATGGGCATGGAACATGGTCTCAGACACAGATTCATAGATCTGCCAAGCATAAATTCAAAGACAGTGATACCAATCTGGCTTAAAGGGATGACTTTAATTTCTTTAACTTTAAGCAAGGTTGATGGTAAAATTCTAACCTAGTAGGGCCATTTTAATCCAGTAAATTACTCAAGTTTAGCTAATTATTATTATTTTTTAAATTTAGAAATTATTAAATTTAATGGGGTGACATTGATTAACAAGAATACATAGGTTTCAGGTACACATCTCTATAGTATTTGAACTGTTGATTGTGTTGTGTGCCCATCACTGAAAGTAATTATTTTTTAAGTGTTTCATTCATCTGCTCTATTTGTCCAGAGCACTGAGGAGGATAGATTGTATGATAGTTTACAGGAATCTGCAAACATTTGCATAATCCCTGGACAACAGAAGAAATAAAACGACATCCTCCATCTCATTTAATATGCTATGGTTTCCCAAAGTTGAAATTATGTTTATTAAGAGAGCCTCATCATTTTCTAAACTTTTTAAAAATATTTTTTATTTATTTTATTTGTATTAATTTTAATGGGGTGACATCAATAAATCAAGGTACATATGTTCAAAGAAAACATGTCCAGGTTATCTTGTCATTCAATTGCATTGCATACCCATCACCCAAAGTCAGATTATCCTCCGTCACCTTCTATCTAGTTTTCTTTGTGCCCCCCTCCCTCTCCCCCTCTCCTTCCCTCTCCCCCCCATAACCACCACACTCCTGTCCCTGTCTCTTAGTCTCATTTTTATGTCCCACCTACGTATGGAATAATGTAGTTCTTGGTTTTTTCTGATTTACTTATTTCACTCCGTATAATGTTATCAAGATCGCACCATTTTGTTGTAAATGATCTGATGTCATCATTTCTTATGGCTGAGTAGTATTCCATAGTGTATATGTGCCACATCTTTATCCAGTCATCTATGGAAGGGCTTTTTGGTTGTTTCCATGTCTTGGCCACTGTGAACAATGCTGCAATGAACATGGGGCTGCATGTGTCTTTACGTATCAATATCTCTGAGTTTTGGGCGTATATACCCAGTAGAGGGATTGCTGGGTCATATGGTAGTTCTATTTTAAGTTTTTTGAGGAACAATCATACTTTCTTCCATAATGGTTGAACATTCCCACCAACAGTGAATGAGGGTTCCTTTTTCTCCACAGCCTCTCCAACATTTGCTATTACCTGTCTTGTAATAAAAAACAGCTAATCTAACAGGTGTGAGGTGGTATCTCATTGCAGTTTTTATTTGCATTTCTCTAATAACTAATGAAGATGAGCATCTTTTCATATAACTGTTGGCCATTTGTATTTCTTCCTGGGAGAAGTGTCTGTTCATGTCCTCTTCCCATTTTTTTATTGGATTGTTTGTTTGTTTGTTGTTGAGTTTTATGAGTTCTTTGTATATTTTGGATATTAGGCCCTTATCTGAGCTGTTGTTTGAAAATATCATTTCCCATTTAGTTGGCTGTCTGTTTATTTTGTTGTCAGTTTCTCTTGCTGAGCAAAAACTTCTTAGTCTGATGTAGTCCCATTCATTTATTTTTGCCTTTACTTCCCTTGCCTTTGGAGTCAAATTCATAAAATGCTCTTTAAAACCAAGGTTCATGAATTTAGAACCTATGTCTTCTTCTATGTACTTTATTGTTTCAGGTCTTATATTTAGGTCTTTGATCCATTTTGAATTAATTTTAGTACAAAGAGACGAACTGTAGTCCAGTTTCATTATTTTGCATGTGGCTTTCCAGTTTTCCCAACATTTATTGAAGAGGCTTTCTTTTCTCCATTGTGTGTTGCTGGCCCCTTTATCAAAAATTATTTGATCATATATATGTGGTTTTATTTCTGGACTTTCTATTCTGTTCCATTGGTCTGAGTGTCTATTTTTCTGCCAATACCATGCTGTTTTGATTGTCGTGGCCCTATAATATAGTTTGAAGTCAGGTATTGTAATGCCCCAGCTTCATTCTTTTTCTTTAGGATTGCTTTGGCTATTCGGGAAACCCACATTCTTTTAGGTGGAATTTGCCAGTGCGCACCCAAGGTCAAACAATTCATTATTTTTGTGATCAAGTGTGCTGAATCAAGTGACATTGTAGCATAGACAATAGCTGCAGTTGATTACTGAAAAGGTGCTAAAGGACAGAGGCTGTTTGTAAAACGAAATAATTGTTTTATTTGCAGTATAACCCCTTCAAGCTCATTCTATTAATTAAATATTATTTCGATTGATTGTGATACAGTTTGGATACTTATATGGTATGTAATTATATTTTTATTAAAGTAATATTCTATATTAAAATTTTTTCACTCACTTACATTTATTCATAAACAAATTACATAATAAAATTTTGTTTACTTAAATGAATCGTTTTTGTGTTTAACATTTTTAAATTTTAATTTCGTCCAGCCTGTGAAAAAAGTTTTTTTTCTAATCTGGCCCGGGGGCAAAAACTGTTAGCCTTGCCTGGTCTAGGGCATGAGGTATGCAAACTCATGTCCTTCTGGGCAGGTTAATTTATTAGCAGTTAACATAGTTATGCCTTAGTCCCCCCGTGCAGGGAAATCCTGTAATAAAGGGAATCGCATATCCAAAATATCATTGCCCTCCCCTCTCCAGAAATTGATTTGATGTTGGAAAAGATAAGGAGAAAAGAGGGGAAGAACAGAGAGGGCTGGGCCCACAGGGAAGGAGATTCTCTGAGAATGTGTCTTTTAATTCTCTCATTTCCCCTCCTTTTTTTCCAATATTTTTCTTCTGGCCAGCCAACTCATATTTCACTTTTCTGTAGAAATGGTATTAATCCTATAAATACTAATAATATTTTAAATTTTTTATTATTTTTTATTTTATTTATTCATTTCAGAGAGGAGAGACAGAAACAGAGAGAGTGAGAATGTGTGTAAGAGTGAGAGAAGGGGGGAGGAGCAGGAAGCATCAACTCCCATATGTGCCTTGACCAGGCAAGCCTAGGGTTTCAAACTGGTGACCTCAGCATTCCAGGTCGACACTTTATCCACTGCACCACCACAGGTCAGGCTAAATATTAATACCAATAATTTATTTGGTTAAGATGAGGTCTTTCTGAGAATCTCTGCAAAAGCTTATTTTCCCAATTTAAAGGAAGTGTCCTCGGGCCACTGCAAGACTAGATTCTTATAGGTATACCATTCCTAATGTGACAGAGGGATAATGCCTGTTAAAGGGAAAGAACTGCAGGCAACGTTACCGGTTTCTCGTGTATTTCCACCATCAAAGCTACCTGTGATCCTGATGGGATTTTAGAGTCTATATTACCATGCTTACTTAATAGTAAAATCTTGAATTTAAAGAAGTTGTTTCTTCTGACATTTATCCCAAAAGGGAATTTAAGGGCTCTTAGCTGACTTTTGTGTGTCCACAGAACTTCTGCTTGTTCATAAACTTGATTTAGGAGCTTCCAGGTGTCTTGTACTCATCACCAGATTTCTTGGGGGTAACTAATTAGAAATAAACTCCTTTGCCAACTTAGAAATGCCTCTTTGCAAAATATAAGAAAGAAAGAAAGGAAACAGTTTAATTATTTAATAAGTATTAAACCAAAATGTGACACCTATCACAGGCAATCTGCTAAAAAGACTGCAAAGACAGAAAGGTATCTCTCCCTTTTATATAGCCAAACAAATATGTCCATGTTTAAGTGGGTGTTTGGGGATACTTATTTAGTTCTATCAATCTATTTGTTTATATCAGCAAATACCACAAATTTTTAATTACTATACTTTTTAAAATGATAAATGTTAATATATAATGGAGTAAGTCCTCATTTTTTTTCTTTACCAAGGATACACTGACTTTACACTGACATTTGCAAGTAAAATTAAAGGTTAGAATTAGCTTGTCATAAGGTGACAGAAAAGGATTTGATTTAGGGCGATGGGTATACAACATAATCAACAGTCCAAATGTTATAGAATGTTCACCTGAACCTATGTACTCTTATTGATCAATGTCACCCTGTTAAGGTTAACTTTCTTTTTTCTTTTTTTTTTTCAGAGACAGAGAATGAGTCAGAGAGAAGGATAGACAGGGACAGACAGGCAGGAACAGAGAGATAAGGAGCATCAATCATTAGTTTTTCGTTGTGCATTGTGACACCTTAGTTCAGGGGTCCCCAAACTTTTTACACAGGGGGCCAGTTCGCTGTCCCTCAGATCGTTGGAGGGCCCAACTATAAAAAAACTATGAACAAATCCTTATGCACACTGCACATATCTTATTTTAAAGTAAAAAAATAAAACAGAAACAAACACAATATTTAAAATAAAGAACAAGTAAATTTAAATCAACAAACTGACCAGTATTTCAATGGCAATTATGCTCCTCTCACTGACCACGAATGAAAGAGGTGCCCCTTCCAGAAATGCGGCAGGGGCCAGATAAATGGCCTCAGGGGGCCGCATGCGGCCCCCGGGCCGTAGTTTGGGGATCCCTGCCTTAGTTGTTTATTGATTGCTTTCTCATATGTGCCTTGACCGCGGGCCTTCAGCAGACCAAGTAACCCCTTGCTCAAGCCAGCAACCTTGGGTCCAAGCTGGCGAGCTTTTGCTCAAACCAGATGAGCCCGTGCTCAAGCTGGTGACTTTGGGGTCTCGAACCTGGGTTGTCCGCATCCCAGTCCGACGCTCTATCCACTGCACCAATGCCTGGTCAGGCTAGGTTAATTTTCTAAATAAAAGAATAAAGAAAGAATCAACTTTTCAAGTTTCATACACAAATCCTGTTAATTTTCTTTGGGAAGAATTGGGTATAGCATATAGTGTAAATTAAATTTGGGAAGAATTAATATGTTTATAATATTGAGAACTCCTCTCCATGAACATATGATGATTCTCTATTCACTTGGGTTTTCATTAATTTCTCTACGCTATAGCTATATATTTAATTTTTATTATATATTTTATATGTACCTATAAATAGTAGACACCAGATACTTTGTATTGTAATTTACAAGTTGTATTTCATTAATTTCATGTTGATACTGTTTGTTATTACAGAGCCAGTACCCCTTGTTCAAGCCAGCAACCTTGGGCTTCAAGCCAGTGACCTTTGGACTCATGCCAGTGACCATGGGGTAATGTCTATGATTCCATGCTCAAGTGGCGACCCCTCACTTAAGCTGGTGAACCTGTGCTGAAGCTGAATGAGCCTGCACTCAAGCCGGTGACCTTGAGGTTTCGAACCTGGGTCCTCTGTATCCCAGGCCAATGCTCTATTCACTGTGTCACCACCTGCTCAGGCACAGAAAAGTATTTTAAACATAACTGATTCAAGAGCTTCAGAAACAATAGCATATTACACCTAAATAATTGCAAGGTAAAAAATAATGAAAACAAATTTAGAAATGATGAATTAGAACACAGTAGAGCCCACTAATGAAAACCAGTTTTTCAAAACATTTCTATAACACTTACTTTAGGTATTACCAACTACAAAAAAAAAATAAGCAGAAATAAGTGACATTAGTTAAGGAAAATTCTATGAAACATACCTGCATAAGAGATTTAAAGGCTACAAGAGAATATTATAAATACTTTACCATTGCATCAGGATAATAAATGTTGGATAAGGAAAAGATCCAACCTAGAGAATTATTTTAGTTAATAAACACAAAGGAGCGATAAAATTACCATTCTGCAGCTCCTTAATGGATTAATGGATAAGGGCAATAACCCTTAATGACTTCCAACATCATCACAAAGAAGATAGCAGGCATCATGTATCTCCTAATGGAAGTACACAGTGTCACCTCTGAAGTACTATTACCAACCAACCACAAATAAATATATAAGCTTTCATCAGTTCAAGTTTCTTCCTATTACTATTGAGGATTAATGATGCTAAGTGCCAGTTATATTGGGTTCATTATTCTACGAACTGCTATATATGTTTGAACATTTCAATGATAACATGATTTTATTATAAATAGCACACTTTTAAATTTAAAATTCCAACTGAAGTGGATATTTCTAGCAAAATATAAATGATTAAATAAGTCCACATAGACATAGAAAATTTAATGTAACAATACAAATTAAATTGTAGTTGAAATCCAAAGCACCCTCAGAATGTTCCCAGACCAGATAAGTTTGGAGGTAAAGGAGAAACAGATCAAAATTTTAAATAAATTCTTTCAAACCGCAAAAAGATGGGAAATGACTCATCCATTCTAATGAGCTAGTTATCCTTGATACAAAGACTAAAAAAGAATACCCTACGGAAACAAAAGAACACTTGAAACTAATACAAAATAATATTTAATGTCAGCTTTAATTAAAAAATAAAATTAAAAATAAATATGAATTAAAATAATATATATACTACTGTATAAATATATTATTATATATTATATAAAACACAAAAAAGAACATGTGAGCCAAGTTCACTCATATGAAGACAAATATCTTCATGACATATGCAATATAATGATGAATTAATAAAGAATAGATTATATCAAAAGTCTACAAAGATGCTATCACATTAGAAAAAATAAATCAGGATTCTCTACACTAACAGATAGAGAAAAATCATTTGATCATGTACAAGAATATAAAAAAAATCTTTTCATAAATTTCAACACAAAATCATGGTAATAACTTTTAGCAAACTTTTTTTTAATTTTAGCAAACTTTTAAGAATGGAATTTTCATATTGTAAAATCATCAGCAAATATACATAAATGTGACATATTAGAACGATTCCCAATAAACACACAGAAATATGGTACCACAAACCTGGATATGAATATATAGCAGGACACAGCCGTGCAGAAGAATAATAAAATAAATAAGAGGTATGAATAATGAAAAGAAACAGACAATAATAGTAGCAACATGATCCTATAAATAAAATATCTAAAGTAATAGGCAAATACAAGATTCAAATATATAAGAAACATCAAAAAACTGGCATATAGGAAATCACTGCAGCAAAATCAAATGTATGTGTTGGTCATACATAGCCAATAACTAACTAGAACATATAATGGACAATATACAAGTCAAAACTGCAACAAGATCTAAAATGTACCTACAACGAAACCTAACAAAGCTCTGAAAGATAACATTATACGAAGTGAAATAAGTAAATCAGAAAAAAACAGGAACTGCATTATTCCATACGTAGGTGGGACATAAAAGTGAAACTAAGACACATTGATAAGAGTGTGGTGGTTACGGGGGGGGGGGAGGGGGGAAAGGGAGAGGGAAAGGGGAAGGGGGAGGGGCACAAAGAAAACTAGATAGAAGATGACAGAGGACAATCTGACTTTGGGTGATGGGTATGCAACATAATTGAAAGACAAAATAACCTGGACTTGTTGATCTTTGAATATATGTATCCTGATTTATTGATGTCACCCCATTAAAAAAATAAAATTATAAAAAAAAATTTACTGATATACTTAGAGGGAAAAAAGTTCCAAATAAAGAAGTATATATGTTTTTTCAGGAAAACAAAATTGTAAAGGTGTCAATTCTGAAATTATTTACAGATTTAGTGCCTTACCCATAGTTTCCAAGATGACAACCAAACGTAGGCAACTATTTACTCTGCTCAAAATCATCCATGGTGAAAAAACTATAGAAGAAATAAAAAAATAAAAAATCAGCAACAATAGTAAAAAATTAATGAAAAGCTCCTGTACTGTGTCTGTATTGAACTAGTACTTGTTTGGGAACAGTTGGGGGCATGCTCTAAAGTTGAGACAGGTCTGTAGAAGAAAGGATTGGCTAGAGTAAAGCTTTTAAAGTTCCACCTTTGATTTTTCCAGTGTGCTCTGGAACAATGAATTTTTACTACTTCACTGAGGGACCCTGAGGCAGCACCTCAGGTCCCATGTGCCAGGACCATGGGTAATAGGACAGTGACAAAGTTTGGGCCTCCTGAGGTAGTAAAAATCCAAAGATTATCCTAATAAACACCTAAAACATTTTTTATTGGGTAGAACTGGGTTTCTTTAATAGTCATTTTATAAAATATAGGGCGTGAATGAAAACAGAATAGCTGGAACTACTACTGTCTTTGCAAATTTCAAGTATAAAATACATTATTCGTACCTACTATTATGCTGTGCAGTAGGATTATAGAAGTTATTCATATTGTAACTGAAAGTTTGTACACTTTGATCAACATCTCCCATTTTCCTTCGACCCGAGTCTCTGGAACCAATATTCAACTCTGTTTGACTATTTCTTTTTCAGATTCCATATTTAAGAGATTATGTGAAATTCATACCCTATGTTTGGTTTATTTAACTTAATATATCATTCTAGGGTCATCCATGTTGTTGAAATGACAAATATATCTTACAATAAACAAAGAAATGGTAAATATGGGAGGTATCTGTTAAATTATTTGATTATACTAATCATTTCACAATGTATGCATGTATCAGAACATCACATTTGATACTCTATATACACACTTTTTGTCAAAAACTCAAAACAATAAAATAGAATAACAAGTAACAGTATTGCACATAAGAATAGAAATTCATTCCAGAAATACTGAGCAATGATATTGATTTCATTCAATAGAGGTCTAAGGCAGAGCTGTCAGGTTAAGGCTAAGGAACACACCAAATTACTCAGGGGGTTCTTGAGGGGCGTGGTCAGGAAAGGAAGGCTTTAAGATTGGAATGGGAGAAATTCCAGGCTGGAATTCAAAACAAGGTGCCTACCCCAGGACACTGGCACCCCTGGATTCTCAGGCCCTGCAAATATCTCAAGGAGCCCTCAGGCAGGTGTGGCCAGGTGAGATGCACCTGCACACAGATCAAGGGTCTTGGGGAGCTGAGATCTTTGATGTGAGGGGAGGTCCTCAGGTCAGCATAGAGCAGGAAGATCAGCACCTACAGGGAACCAAGTGAAGACACTGAGAGGGATTGAGGGGAACACCCATTACTGTCGGTATTGGGAGGCCCAAGCATGGCTGCTAAGTTCAGGCCCCCAACACTTCCTACTAGGGTTCTGAGGGAAATGAAAGCTTTGGTCTGAGGCCAGTGAACTCAGTGCAGCAGGGAGAGAAGGTCTTGCACCTCCTAAGAGCCCGTGAAAGGCCCGTATGTGCAAGGTCTGTGGACGCCCCTCCCCCCCACCAGTGCAGCCTCATTTCCAGGTGCCCAAAGCGCATGACCGGAAGTGGCCCAGTCTAGCTTCTTCCAAACTGCACTGTGGTGGGTGAGGGCTAACCTGAAAGTTGCTGCCCAGGGTGAGTGGACACAGGAGTCCATATCTGTCAGTCTCAAGGTGCCAAATATCCTGAGAAAAGAGCGAGTTGAGCCCCAGACAACCCCAATCTCCTATTCTCCTGAAGGGAGACCCGTCACACAGGCCTGCCACGCCCTCGCCCCTGCCCTCTGCCCAGGAGGCCCCATCATGCCTGCTAGGCCCAAAGTCCCTTTGCCTCCCAGGGGCGCGGGTGGGGATGGGGAGTGGTCTCAGCAAGTAAAGGCCTGTCCTCTGGGTGCTGGACTCTGGCTCAGGTCAGACTGGCAGAGAAACCCCAGGCCCCCTACAGGGAAAACGGTGACCCTCGTGAGGAAAGATGGCGTCCAACATCCCAGAACGGAGCCACGCAGTGCCGCCTCGGACATCGGCCTGGGAGGGGGTGGGCAGGGCTAAATCCTGGCGGTTTCAACATTTGTTCTCGGGAGGGTCAGGGAGGCGGGGGCCTGGGTCTAAGGGGCTGGCAGCAGTCAGCAGACGGAGGATGCCCAGGACATGGGGAGATTCAGGGTGAGGAGCTCGATGGTTGCGGGGACCAGTGACGTCACACCACGGGACACTTCAGAATCCCTGAGTACCGCCATTCAGGGAGGCTCAGCCTTTGTCAGGCAGAAGCCCCTCAGTTGCTTCCTCGGGGATCAGAGAAGGGAAGGTGTTCACCTGAACGGTGTGGTCACAGCTCAGCAGAGGGAAGATTCCTAAAAACACATTTGAGGGTCAGTCAGGATTAGACTGCAATAGTGGTGGGAGTCAAATAATTTGACAGCCGGTTCTGTTACCTAATTGCCATTTTAAGTATAAAAAAGTGATATACTGAAAAATAGTTTATTATTTAATGCATTTAATACTTAAATAATAATAATAAAAGAGATATGCAAAACTGGATTATGTTATAATAAAGAGTTTTAAAATATTAATGAAAAAATATTAAATAATACCTGACAAAAAAACTAATAAAATTCTTAAAGATGTTACCATATTGCTTATTGATGTGCATTCTCACTTCCAATTTTTTTACCTGTGGATGGAATGAAATAACTATGGGCGCTTAGAATACACTGTTGTGCAGATGAACGTTAAAATAGAGTAAGGAATGTAAATTTGTGATTACCACATTAGGCGGCTGCTCAGGCTCCCACCTTAAAGAGAACCCTGACTACAAGTGCCATTTTAACAACCAGTTCGCTGAACTAAACAAAAAACGAGGTATTGGATCTGCCAAACCGGCTTGAATCAGCTGAAGTCCAACACTGGAGTGTATCCCTGTGGCAGCTTTCACAAGGGGCCTCCATTTGATTGGTGCTTCACTCATTTGGCAAAAGCCAGGCAAATGCAGCCAGATAAGTCCAAACTCAATTCTGCTCAGGGTCTTGAGTGGGAGCTGACCTTAGTGTGAGAGAGGCTTCAAACAGAGACAGACAGGAGACCCTGGACCTAGCAATGCCCAGCAGGGAAACTGGGTGAGGCCTGAGGGACCACCCACCCTAAACAGGAAGGTGAAGGTCAACAGTCAGCAGGAAAGAGGGCCCTCAGCCCCTACCTGGAACCCAGATAGGGGTTCTGAGAACCCTAAAGTCCAGGACAGGGAGGGCTTAGGGACATGTAAGTTATGGGTGCTCCCTGCCAGACCATCTCACCTCATTCTTGTGCCATCTCAGAGGTTGGAAGTGTTCTATTCAGAGCAGCAGCGTGGATGAGGGTCCCGGTCTGGCCAATAATTAACTTGATGGTGCTGAACGTGACCTGAGAGCACTCCCCAAACCCAGGGCACAGATTACCTCACAAGCCCCTGCAGATGCCAAGGTAACCCCTAGGTAGGATTCTATGGCTCTGGCCTAAGGCTCACTCTACCTTCCTCCGCAGTGTTGACTGGAGACAGCCTGATCTGAACAGCAGCCTTGTTGGTTCCTAGATCAGTGCCCTCAGCCCATGAAGAAGTGGTTTTAATCTAAAGTAAGGTGGGGCCTGACCTGTGGTGGTGCAGTGGGATAAGGCGTCGACCTGGAACACTGAGGTTGCTGGTTCGAAACCCTGGGCTTGCCTGGTCAAGGCACATATGGGAGTTGATGCTTCCTGCTCCTCCCCTTTCTCTCTCTCTCTCTCTCTTTCTCTCTCCCCTCTCTCTAAAAATCAATAAATAAAATATTTTTAAAAAAAGATTAAAAAAAATAAAGTAAGGTGGAATGTCCCTGCTGAAGGACACACACCATCTCATTCTCCCTCCTGCAGGTGCCGGCATTGCCTTCTCTCCTGTCCAAACTGCTGCCTGCTGTACCTGACCAGCATCGTCATGCCTCGTGGTAAGAAGAGTAAGGGCCGTGCCCGTGACAAACGTCAGCAGGCCAAAACTGAGACACAGAGTCTCACAGATGGTCAGGATACAGTAGCAGAGGTTGAAGAGTCCATCTCTTCTACTCTTTCTGTGGGATCACCCCAGGGCTCTCCTCCTCCTGGCCCATCCAAGGAGCCTCAGGAAGCCGCAGCCACTAGCATTCCTGAGACAGGTGTCTCATGCCCAAAGTCTGATGAAGGTGCCAAGAGCCAAACGGAGGGAAGTGCGAGCACCTTCATGGCAACATCCTCCTTTCGGAGGGCTCTCAGAGATCCTCTAGCCAGCAGTGTGAACAAGTTGGTGCGTTTCCTACTGGAGAAGGTCAAAATGAAGGAGCCCATCATACAGGCAGCGATGGAGAGGGTGGTCAAAAGGAAGTACAAGGAGCACTTCCCAGAGATCTTCCGCAGAGCCTCCGAACGCATGGAGCTGATCTATGGCCTCGAGCTGAAGAAAGATGACCACAGAAAACACAGCTATGCCGTTGTCAACAACCTGGGCCTACCAGATGAGGGATATCTGGAGAGTGAAGAGTCCATGACCGGTCTCCTGAAGATGCTCCTGGGTGTCATCTTCATGAATGGCAACCGTGCCGCAGAGCAGCATATCTGGGAATTCCTCAGTGTTGTGGGGATCCGTCCTGAAAAAAAACACATCATTTTTGGGGACCCCAGGAAGCTCATCACCGAGGATATGGTGCAGCAGATGTACCTGGAGTACTGCCAGGTGCCCAACAGTGATCCTCCACGCTACGAGTTCCTGTGGGGCCCCAGAGCCCATGCTGAGATCGGCAAGATGAAAGTGCTGGAGGCTGTGGCCAAGTTCAATGGTGCGATCCCCAGTGCCTTCCCAGAGCTGTATGACCAAGCTTTGAGAGATGAGGAAGACAGAGCATGCTTTAGAGCCTTAGCCATGGCGGCCGATATTCCCAAAGCCACTGTACCTTCCTGTTCCAAGCCCCGCAGCTACTCCCCCATCTAGTGAGGTCCTGTGCTGGCTTTTCCCCTTAGTTTGAAGACAGCAGTCAGCCTTCTAAGTAGAAGAGTGTAGTGGGCTCTGCATGAAACCAAGTTTTTATCCTTTTGCTTCCTTTCCTTCTGTAGATGTGTACTTTTTAGGTCTCTATATATTTTCAAATGTTCTTCCCTCTAATTGAAGGTTTATTTGCTTCAGAATATAAATTTATTAATGTTATAGACGTCACTTTTATTACTGGTGTGGTTATTGATGAAGAGTTTTCGTTTTTTAAAACCAATTGAAAAGCCTTCAATATATTCTTTATTTGCTATACAGCAAAGTCACCTGTCATAAGAATAAGAGTTGTTGTGGAAATGTAAAAAAAAAAAAAAAAAAATCTTATAAAACTATTAGGGAAAACAAAAAGTTCAACATAAGTAGTTTTTCATTAAATCTTACTTATCTTTGTTCATTTCTTGTAAAATTAAGTAACATATACATGTATTTTCCTAGCTCCTTCAAATTCTATGAGAAATAAAATTGTATTAAATTTGATTTATTTCTCATGTCTGTATTTTTTCCCCTCTATGGTTAATTGGCCATCTGCTCTTTGCAAGGCCTCTAATAGTACTGGAGATGGTGAGAGAAGGAAGACGGAGAGCCATTGCCAATGGAATTTAGCCTCGCCACAGCAAAGATCAGATAATAAGAAAAATGATAGCATGCTTCGTAAGAAATAAGTAAACAACAATTTTAATTTAAAAAAATGTGTGGAAAAGGAAGTTATAGATGAAAGCAATGTATTTCCCATGATGTAATCAAAGCAGTGTCGGGCAATGGGATACTGCCAGGCCCTGAATGTGGGGGACAAGTAATTTTAAACTAGGGTGCATGATAGACAGGAAAACTTTGGGAGTGGTGTGTAGAGGCCAAACTCTCAGAGTTGAGAGGCTAGGCTAGAATGCAAAAACAGATCTTAATTTTTGCTTTGGGGTGTGGGAAAACTAAAGAAAAATGGCCCCCTGGGCCAGACCTGAAGGGGTCCTGTGCACTTGTCCCAGGGCAAATGACTGTTAGCACAAAATACGTGTTTTTTGCATAGGGTGGCCAAAGTATTTCTGAGAGATGAGGGTGATACTCCCTTGAACTGAGATGCCAGGAAGCCATGGAATAGTCTCTCTTCATGGGCTGGGAGAGCCAGAGCTGCCTCCATGAAAACTATATTTTAATTAAGAAATGAGAGTGTATTTTGTAAACCTGAATGGATGGGTCTATTTACGGTGGTGATTAAATGAAAAAAAATAGGGAGGTTTGGATAAAAAAGAACCACTGTGCCAGCTGGTTTATACCACTACATAGAAGTCATTCCCTGACTTTCCCTCTCTGGCACCTCGGTAAGTGAAGGTTGTGGTCTGTATCTATGATGAGGGGAGTAAAAGGAGACATTCCAGAGCCCTGCTGGGAAACAAGGGCAGAATCCTAAGTGGGAGCTGAGGGTGGCACAGACTCTAGAGCCCTGAGGTGGCACAGAGTCTGCCCAAGCCATCCATCTAGGGGTGCCTTAAGTAGGACAGTCAGAGCAACTCTGTAAGAAAGGTGTCAGAGATGTGAGGTCCTAGGTTGCAGGGGAGAGGACTGAGATAAGCAAAAAAGTCTTCCAAACCCTTCCAGGAGTCATGGTGAGCACCCTGAGTATGGAATAAGGAAACACTCCAGTTTCAGACCTGAAGGGACCACAAAATACCCACTCTTTGCTGGTTCTTCTTGGATACCTGGGAATTGTTGACATAATCTGAAATACTCTCTTTTATGTTGTCACAATGGGGTAGGTGACATTTTCTAAGGGTTTGACCTGAGGCTGTAAGTAGGAGGTTTCTAAGCTTTCGAGAGGCCAAGGTGAATATTACAAAGACCGAGGGTATCACTACTCCAAACACTAAATACACTATCAAAGTCATGCCTTAATCAGCTTCAAGAAATCACACACAGGCCCTGACCGGTTGGCTCAGCGGTAGAGCGTCGGCCTGGCGTGTGGGGGACCCGGGTTCGATTCCCGGCCAGGGCACATAAGAGAGGCGCCCATTTGCTTCTCCACGCCCCCCTCCTTCCTCTCTGTCTCTCTCTTCCCCTCCCGCAGCCGAGGCTCCATTGGAGCAGGGATGGCCCGGGCGCTGGGGATGGCTCCTTGGCCTCTGCCCCAGGTGCTAGAGTGGCTCTGGTCATGGCAGAGCGACACCCCAGAGGGGCAGAGCACCGCCCCCTGGTGGGCAGAGCGTCGCCCCCTGGTGGGTGTGCCGGGTGGATCCCGGTCGGGCGCATGTGGGAATCTGTCTGACTGTCTCTCCCCGTTTCCAGCTTCAGAAAAATACAAAAAAAAAAAAAAAAAAAAAGGAAATCACACACAGGTGTGATCAGAGGAAAACATCCTCACTTCCTTCTAGGGATCCAAAGTTTTGCTGGCCTTAGTATAAAGGATATGTCTAAAGATCAAGGGCATTATAAACCATGATATGTTTTGGCTAAAGCAATGACTGAGGGACAGTCCACTCCTAAATAGAAGGGATGAAAAAGAATCTGGTCAGACTCCTGGTTTCAACCCTTGAATACCCAAGACTTATGAAGCTAACCTACCACAACATTTATTTTTATGTGATTTATGGTATGTACAATCCTTAGTTTAAATCTTCACATAAAGACACAAGTCCTTATGTGAAGCCAAGGTCCTCAAAGACTATAGGTCAGAAAATTTCCACTGCAAGGTCTGGACAGGTCTAAAGATCCAGGTGATTTCATCTTTGTTCTCTGGAGAATCAGGGTCAAGGGGACCTTGGTCCAAGGGGCTGGCAGCAGGCCAGCAGAGGAAGGATGTTTCAATCATGAAAAGATTCAGGATGGGAAGCATAACCATTGAGTGAACCTTTAACTGCATCATATATGGGTACCTTAAATTCCCTAAGTTCTGCCACTCAAGGAAGCCCAGACATTTTTGTCAGGCAGAGGAACCCTCTGTTCTTTGCTCGGGGATCACAGAGAAGGTAAGTTTTCACTTGAACATTGTGGTCATAACTCAGCAGAAGGAAGGTTCTTACATACACATTTGAGAATCAATCAATATTAGAGTGTGACCCTGTGGGCACTTTCACAAGACGCCTCCACTTGGTTGTTTCAGCATTTGGCAGAAGCCAGGCAAGAACAGTCAGATGAGGCCAAATCAGTTCCTCCTCAGGGTCTTAGGTGGCTGAGCTTAGTGTGAAATAGGCCTCCAACAAGGCAGATAAGACACTCTGGTCCTAGCAGTGCTCAGCAGGGAAACTGAGTGAGGAATGAAGGACCATCCACCCTGAACAGGGAAGTGAAGTTTAAGTCAATGGTCAGCAGGAAAGAGGGCTCTCAGTAACTACCTGGAACCCAGTGACGTCTCTCATGGAACTGCAGACCTTTAACGTCCAGGACAGAGAGGGCTCAGGGAGATGTCAGTTCTGGGCGCCCTTTGGCGGATCACCATCTTACATCATACTTGTGGCATCTAAGAGGTTGGAAGTGTTCAATTCAAAGCAGCATCACGTTGTGGGGGCTATAGTTATCCTGATGATTGTGAACAGAAGCACTCTCCAATCCCAGAAAACTGTATAACCTCTCTAACCCCTGTCATTAGCCATACCGAAAGACTCTTCCAATTCTGAGGTACATCCCATTTGTGTCACTTAATTAATTTTTTGGCTCCATGCTGCAAAATGCATTTCAGGTGTCAAAAAGCAAGACTTCATAATTATAATTTTGATTTGGTGTACATAGACCAAGAATAAAAAATAAAAATATCAAAACATGATGTATGAATAAAGAAAGAAAAAGTGCTATTAAGTCACAACATAATTTATAAAAGTAATGTCAGTAAATATGGGAATATCAGGAGCTCACAATATTATCTGCCTCTGGCCCTTCCCTATAAAAAGAAAATCTACTAGATGCAAAGTAAGCAAGAAGGTAAGCATAGTTAGTGAAGAGAAGGAAGAGGTCAGTGTTTACTCTGATAGAACATCACCATTCCTGGGCCCTCTAACTTGGCTGCAGTTTCCCACTTCATATTACTCCTAACCCCACTCATTCCCTGCTCTTTGGCAATAAAGAGACTCCTGGTGAGTTATCAAGGATATGGCATTCCCCAAAAAACCTTTCAAAGAAAATATAAGGCCCTGGCCGGTTGGCTCAGCGGTAGAGCATCGGCCTGGCATGCGGGGGACCTAGGTTCGATTCCCGGCCAGGGCACATAGGAGAAGCGCCCATTTGCTTCTCCACCCCCACCCCCTCCTTCCTCTCTATCTCTCTCTTCCCCTCCCGCAGCCGAGGCTCCATTGGAGCAAAGATGGCCTGGGCGCTGGGGATGGCTCCTTGGCCTCTGCCCCAGGCGCTAGAGTGGCTCTGGTTGTGGCAGAGCGACGCCCCGGAGGGGCAGAGCATCGCCCCCTGATGGGCAGAGCGTCGCCCCTGGTGGGCGTGCCGGGTGGATCCTGGTCGGGCACATGCGGGAGTCTGTCTGACTGTCTCTCCCCGTTTCCAGCTTCAGGAAAAAAAAAGAAAGAAAATATAAGAGTCAAGAGCAAGACACTAATGGAAAACATTGAATAGAGCAATATCATATAGTAAGAGGAGCCTCAAGGAGCTTGGCTTGTGTCTCCTCTTCTATCATGAAGGGCAAGGAAGGGCTGTCAGATTGAACATTCCCTCAGTTACATTTAGGGCTTTCAGGGACATGAGAGAGTTGGTCTACATTAGCAACCTTAAGTTGAAAGAGAAAGTAGTCCCAGAAGCCTCCCAGGAATCAGGGTAAGCATCCTGAGTGTGAACTGAGGGCACAGCCCTACCCTGAACTCAGAGGCCCCAAGGAGCTGGATTCTAATGTCATCCCCGGAAGGGCAGAGTCAAGAGAGCCTCATTCCCTGACTTTCCCTCTCTGGCTCCTCAGTGAGGGCTGTGATCTCTGACTGTAAGAACTAGGAGAGTACAGGGAGACATTCCAAGTCCCTGTCAGGAAACAAGGGCAGAATCCTAAATGTGAGCTGAGAATGACATAGACCCTAAGTCCGTGAGGTGACACTGAGACTGCCCAAGCCATTCACTTTGAGATGCCTTGGGCAGGGCAGTCAGAACAATGCTATTGGATTGGTGTCAGAGATATGAGGTTTTGGGTTGCAAGATAGGGTCCTCAGGAAGCAGAAAAGGTTTTTCAGGCCATTCCAGGAGTAAGGGTTAGGATACTGGGTGTGCAACAGGATCTGATAGGATCAAAGAGTACTCTGCCCTTGCTGGTTTCCCCGGGATACCTAAGAACTGTTTACATGATGTGACATACTCACTGCCTTTTGTGATGTCACATGAAGTCAAGGGATTTAGTCTGAGGATTAATCTAAGACTATGACCTGAGGCCAATAGTAGTAGGTTTCTAAGCTTTCTAAAAGCTTCAGTGAATTCTACAAAGACCTAGGGAACAAAATGTCACACAGGAGTGAATACACATTTCTTGCTCAACTTCAAGAAATCAAGGACAGGTATGGTCAGAGGAGATCATTACTTCCTTCTAGCTTCTCAAGTAGCTGTTGGCCTTATTGTGAGGAGTAGGTCTAAATATCAAGGGGAAGTTATATACCATGACAGAGGTGGGTTGAAGCAAAGACTGAGGGACAGTCCACCCCTAAAAAGAATGATGACAAAGAATCTGACTAAGTCCATGTGTTAGTCCTTGAAGACCCGAGACAGGGTTATTGAGCATTGAGCTGAAGCTACCTCTACACATGTTTTTATTTGGGCTTTGAAATGTGAAATCTTTACCTTGAGTTTTCATTCAGCCAAAGAGGTAGGAACGCAAGGCCTTATATGAAGCCAAATAAGGAACCATAGTGATGACTGAGGACCTCAAAGAAAGCAGACCAGAAAATACCCACTGGAGGTTACTGTGCAGAGGTGATAATTTGAGGATCCACTTCACTTTATTATTGTGTTCCCCATGATATGCCACCAGTTGATAATTTTGTGTGTGTGTGAGTGACAGAGACAGAGAGAAGGAAAGATAAGGACAGACAGGAAAGGAGAGAAATGAGAAACATCAATTCTTTGTTATGGAAGCTTAGTTGTTCATTGATTCCTTTCTCATATGGGCCTTGACAGGGGGCCTATGGCAGACCGAGTGACCCCTTGTTCAAAGCAGCAACCTTGGGCTCAAGCTGGTGAGCCTTATTCAAACTAGATGAGCCCACATTCAAGCTGGCGACCTCGGGGTTTTGAACCTGGGTCCTTCACTTCCCAGTTCTAAGCTCTATCCACTGCATTACAGCCTAGTCAGGCACCAGGTGATGTTCTTGAATGTAAAATAAAGGATTCCTCAAAATAAAAATAAAAAACTGTCCACCCCCTGCTGCTGCCTCAGTATGCCTGAGATAAGACTGGCCAGAGGTACCCTAAAGGCTCCCCAAGGCAGAAACTAAATAGAACAGGAGCCCTGTGGGTATTTAGAGCAGTACCTTTGAGAGAAACTGTAAATGTATCCTTACTTACAATCAAGATGATATTTCTATGCCAAAGGTGCACACACTCTTTCTAACTACCTCTTCCAGGTGCCCTACCAACTGACTTCGTGTTAACTCTCCTGACCGTTGTTGCTGACCATAGTCATCATGCTTCAGCAAGGTAGGAGTAAAAATCATCATCAAAATCATCAATAGGCCCATGATGAAGTGGGGAGTCCTGGCATATTTAAGGTAGCTGTCACAGTGGAAGACGACCCCCCCCCCCCCGTCCTCCTAGTCTTCTATTGTGAATGAAAATCCTCAGAGTTTATCAGCTACTGATACAACTGGCATTTCCCAGGTGTCTCTGAGAGCCCCAGTGACCACCATTATCTTTTCAGGTGCTTTTCACACAAGATCTGAGGACAGCCAAGATGAGGAAGATTCCCATCCCACTGAGGTCTTGTGTCCTGACCACTCATGCAGTGATCCTCTAGCTGCTGAGGTGAGTGTGTTAGAGAGGTTTCTTCTCAGCAGATATAAACTGAAGAAGCCAATTTTTGAAGAAGACATGTTAATGATTGTCAGTGAAATTCACCACGACCAATTTGCCGAGATCCTTGAGAAAGCCTCTTGGAGGGTGGAGATTCTGTTTGGGCTTGACTTAAAGGAAATGGACTCAAATAGACGCTCCTACGAACTTGTCAGCAAACTGAAACTACCCAACAATGGGAGGGTGAATTCTGGCACAGGTTTCCCCAAGACTAGTCTCTTAATGAATATCCTGGCCATGATATTCTTGAATGGCAATCGGGCCACGGAGGAAGAGTTGTGGGCATTCCTGAGTATAATGCGAGTGTACCCTGGAAAAAAACACATCATCTATCGGGAGCCAAGGAAACTAATTACGAAAGATCTAGTGAATCTAAAATATCTGGAATACCGCCCAATATCTAACACTAATCCTCCACAACGTGAGTTCCTTTGGGGTCCCCAAGCTGTTGCTGAAATAAGCAAATTGAAAGTTCTCGAATATTTTGCCAAGTACACCGAAACAGATCCAAGGTCCTTCTCACCACATTACGAAGAAGCTTTGAGAGAGGAGGAAGAAAGAGCACAAGCTGGAGGGGCATCCGGAGCTGGCGCTAGAAACATCAGGCAGGAAGGATCCCATGGCCAGTCCACCAGGGTTTCCACTCCTAGTGATGTCTAGGATTTTGGGGGTTTTTTGGTCATCAAAAAAATATGACATCATACTAGCAAATTTCGTGGAAATGTGAAAGAAAACCACAGTAAATTTTCTGAGATAATGTAATGGGCAAAATAATAAATCTTCAGCCTGATTGTTCTTACTCCTTTCAGTCTTTTGTTTTGTATATTTAATTGATTTAGACCTTGATATGCTTAGGTTTTAAAGAATGTAGGAGATAGTATATCTTAACAAGGGAGACGTCTTATTCCCTTCACTTCTAGTTTCCAAACCCACATTAGCATCTGCTCTTTGGAAAGCCCTGAGCCAGTCCTGGAGAAGCTAGGATAAAGCCCCAGCCTCTGCTCGTAGAACTCTGGTAGCTAGGAGCATCAATTATTTAGGAAGGATGTTGAGAAACCTTCTATGGCTTACAGGAGAGTAAAAAGAGTGAGTGATTTGGGAGGCTTTCCCAGAAAAAGCAGTACATTGAAAAGTTTTGCCTCAAGACAGTTTAAGTTTGGGGATGCTGTAGGTTAGCCCCTGAGGAGTCAATATAAAATTAAGCTACATGGTGGAATACATGTGGCAGTGGGGCTGGGGAGCAGAGGCCAGACCCTCAGATGAGGTGTCTGAGTTAAGACTGAACATATTTGAATGAAAAACTTCACTGTGATGTAATGTCTTAAATATAGGCCCAATATTATGTGCTGCCCAAACACGTGGTCAAACAAACAAGGATTCAAATTGTGGACTGCAAGTTCCCTTCCATAGTTGTCACTTGCAGATGAAGGTCCCTACCAAAACCGTCTTTATGAAGGAGACGAAGCCCAGATCTTGCTCACTCCTAAGTAGTGAGCTTCCCTTCCCTAAGAGTCTGGGGAATTTGCAAAGGATCTGATTACCTGCCACCATGAGAACCAGGGGTCACCTCATCCTCTTGATAGCACAAACCCAGCCTCCTGTAGCCTCTGCTCATTCACTGGTGCAACCCCATGTGTCACTGTGGGGCATGAGGTGTCCACCATCCCACCCTGTGAGTATATGTGATTCATAAATGGCTGTCTAGCTCACTTTACCTGGACAGTGTTCTGGTTTGGATGCGACATAACCACAGTGCGGAAATTCCTTCCTCAGCCCATGGGGTGAGTAAGAGGCCATTGCACATGCTCTCATGCATTAGTTTGGGACGCCAGATAACCCAGAAAGAACTCTCTGCCTGGGGCAGGGCATTAGTTATTTCAAGCTGCCCTAAGAAAATACCACAGAGTGAGGAGCTTAAACACATGAAAATAATTATTTTTCACTGTTGTAAAAGCTAGAATCCCAAGATCTGGAACTTGGCAAAGTGGTTTAATCTAAGTCTCTCCCTTTGTCTTGCAGATGGTTACCTTCCTCATTTGGCTGTCCCTTTGTGTGAGTGCACACTAGGTGTCTTATTATGTGTTCTCCATTCTTCTTATAAAGACAAAAATCACAAAGGTTGATGACCCACCCTAATGGATTCATTCTATCTTAGCTATCACTTTAAAGATCTTGTCTCTAAGTATAGTCACATTCTGAAGTACTGGGGGTTATGTCACCAACATGAATTTGGAGGGACACAATTCTCCCCCAACAGGCAGTAATTAGAAGTGTCTCTGCTCCCTTCTCAGTGCAGGAAATACAGTACACAAATGGGTGTTATATTCACACTCTGTCTCTTGGACTGTCTGACAAATAAAGAGAAGCTATATTGAGGTGACAGGCACAGAAGGCACTGTGTTGACACTTTCTCCTTTGAACTGTAGAATCAGATCCCATTGCATTAAAAGAGCATTTTAATTACAGTGTCTTGAGTGTCATTAGGCAAAGTCTAAGAGAGGGCTAGATTTTGGAAGGAAACACATAAAAATAAAACAATACTGGTTTAGATGGAAGGTTAACTGGAATGGCCTGAAAGATTTGGTTCTTGATAAGATTCTAGAAACTCTGAATTGCAACCAGGTGTGGGTAAAAACCCACCAAACCCATTTAAATAATAAATGCTCTGTTGGGGAAAAGCAATTTATTTTATATTCTAAAGCAAATTTTTGGCTGATTTGGTGTTCTTCTAACTGAAGCATTGCATTTCCTCTAACATATCCTGGCTTCAGGGGGAAAAAAAACCATTTCTAATGAGGATGATACTGCCTAGGTAAGAATCATAACTGACATTCATTAATTGCCCAATATGTGCCTTGACATATTCTTTACCTATAATACATGCATTCCCACAGTCTTACAAGATAGGGTTTATCATAATTGGCAGATGAAAAACTTGCTAAATTTTGACAGTCACAAAGGAGTAAGTGACAGGACTAGTGTAGACCCCTGCTCTGATTTCATCTGGGGCACACACTATCCACCACTCCCACCCTGGAGAAGATCCTGTGTATCTTGTTTCATTTTTCTTCTCACTCTTGCAAATATATCTCAGACAATTAAAAAAACATGTGCTCAACATAGTTGAATGGAATGCATAGTCACAAAATAATACCAAACAAATGAGAAATATGAATAACGAAAGGAAGAATATAAGATCTGTTAATAATACGATCTTGTAAGTTGGGATCTTGTGAAATTAGCTGGCTTAGCATGTTTCCTACAGTAAGTAAATCTTTTAGAAAACAAAGTCACCACAATAAATTCAAAATAAAAATCATAAGAATAATGAAAAAAATAAAAAAGAGGTTTTTTTTTTTTAAATAGTGCATAAAAGTGCTTAAAATTAACCCAGAGTGCTCTAATAATGCTCAAAAAGAGATGAAAAAAATACAAGTTATATAACTGGCTGAGTCTGGGTCTTAAGAAGAGAAGAACGTTGGTTTCAGGTGTGTGTGTCTGTGTTTGTGTTCTGACAGCCCACCGTCTACCCCAAGTTCTCTACCGAGTTCTTTAGCTTCCCCATGTCACAAGACTCCTGGTTACACAGACTTATTCCATATAAGACATGAAGTAGGAAGATTACTTAAGAATTGCAGGGATACAGCGCTTCCCAGGAAGCCTTTCATTAAAGAGGCAGGAGACAGATGAGGACTTGGATGAATTCAGTCACTCACCATCATCTGCTCTTAGGTCTAGGCTAGCAGGTTGACCTGGGCAGGGAACACCTCTGGGAGATAAGGGCTTTGTCATAAGAGCAGTGGCCTAAGGATATGTCCTAGGTGCTGAGAAGCATGTAAATAACAATCCTTTGTGACTGAGGGTATTCTCCAGCTCCAAACAGACCGGGGCTAGAGATCATACCCAGCTACCACTGGTGATCTGCATATAGCGCTTGCTCCCACCTAGGGCATTTTAGGAAGTGAGAGACTTTAACTCAGGCAGGTGGCTTCAGGGTCTAGCTGGAGTCAAGGTGAGGAGAATGAAGAATGAGGCAACCACCCATCCCAGAGGCCTCTGCCACTCCCTATGAAGCCCATTCCTGTTCTCAAATCTAAAGGACCCTGGGCTCAAGTTCTGTAATCTGGAAATTTTACTTAGTTTTATTAACACCGGTGAATTTTTGGTTCAGTTACTGTTCTTTGTTCAAGAACACTACATATTCTATGACGTCTCTTGGATTCAAAAATATTCCGCGGTAGGTGGGTGGTATCATCTGGGATCAAAATAAAAATATTAATTTCCATTTAAAAAATATTGGGCAAAGTTTGTTAGTCAACTTGCCTTGTGTTTTATATACAGTATGTACATTTCAACAGCCCTGTAAGTTAAGGCTTACCATATTCCTAGGAAGAAGAAGAATTTGAGATTTACTCAAGATTACGAGGGGTTGGTAACAGAGCAGGGATGGGACTCCTGGCCTGTAATTGTCCAGAGGCCACACAGTATTGCACTCTTCCACAACCTAGATAGTCCTTCGATCTGTATCTTAATTCATTTTTGTTCACAGTTTTCCAAAAATTATCTTAAGAGAAAGAAAAGGGCACTTGCAGCCATTTATTAACAGCAGGGCTATTCAATAGTACGATATGTATGAGACTGAATTGAAATTTGGGGATTGCATTGGGTTTTATTTTCCCAGGATCCTACTGAGTGTTAACTCTGCCCGGGAGCTGGTGTTTTATCCAGCTCCAACCCTTTCCATCACTCCAGCTCCCTTCCATCACTCTGCCTATCTATATCTCTGTATTATGTATATATAATTTCATAAATCCTTCTACATTCTCTGATCCCATCCCCTTATCCCCCCTCCCTCCAACCGCTGCCCCTCTGGTCCCTGTGATCTCTTCTCTGCCTCTATTTCGTTCCTCAGCTCACTTTGTCCATTAGATTACACATATAAGTGAGATCATATAATGTTTGTCTTTCTCTGCCTGGCTTATTTCACTTGGCATAATAGTCTCCAGGTCCATCCATGCTGTCGCAAAAGGTAAGATTCTGTTCTTTTTGATGCCCGCCTTCCAGCTCTGGAACCTGACCTGTTGACCAGCTCTTCACTTCAGCCTCCTCTGAGGGAGGGTATGCTCTCACTAGACAAATAGCCCATATCACCTGCTCTTCCCTGACTTAGAGCCTTCCGTCTCCCCGGCTGTCTCTTCCTTCACCGTGGATGGCTATCATCTTCCTATTCCAGGATATATGATATTTTTGGATATTTTCAGTCACCCTCTTTTTCTCCCCAATCCCGTTGTTTTTAAAATGTTATTCTTTTTAATATACTTCTGACTATAAATTTATAAATCATTTTGTTTATACATTTACAGCTGTGCATCAAGTCTACTAGAACTTTCATATTTTATTAATTATATTTGGAATCTTTTCCTGTAATTTTTATCCCATACAAGAAAAATGGCATCTGAATCAGTATTACTTTGGAAATGAGAAGAATCTCAGGAGTAAAAAGGTAGAAGATCATGATATAGAACAAAATAAAGTTAAAGATTATTAATTTCTGTCTTTCTTACCTTTTTAAATTCATACTGGGTGGGGCCAAAGTTTTACAATTGTGACAATACAAAAACAGAGTTCATTCTTGTATTATTATTTATTAATTATTGTATTCGTTTCCATACGATCAACTTTAAATCTACTTTTGGCCCCTCCAAATAGTTCAGTAAAACTGAAGGCCATATTCTCAAATTTTCTTTGCTTGTTTAAGAACTTAAGAGAAATTAAATGTTAAGAAATCTAATCATATACCCATATTTCTAATTATTTTTTATTAATTTTAATTTATTGTGTTTACATGGATTTAAGTGTTCTTCCAAATACAACTCCTTCACCTCATACCCTCTTGCCCCCCTCCCCTCAACACTCTTCCCCCTTCCTTCTAGGATTTGCCATCTTGCTATCTATATCTCTGTATTATGTATATATAATTTCACAAATCCTTCTACATTCTCTGATCCCATCCCCTTATCCCCCCTCCCTCCAACCGCTGCCCCTTTGGTCCCTGTGATCTATTCTCTGCCTCTATTTCGTTCCTCAGCTCACTTTGTCCATTAGATTACACATATAAGTGAGATCATATAATGTTTGTCTTTCTCTGCCTGGCTTATTTCACTTGGCATAATAGTCTCCAGGTCCATCCATGCTGTCGCAAAAGGTAAGATTCCGTTCTTTTTGATGGCTGCATAGTATTCCATTGTGTATATGTACCACAGCTTTTTAATCCACTCATCCACTGACAGACACTTGGGCTGTTTCTAGATCTTGGCTATTGTGAACAATGCTGCAATAAACATGGGGGTGCATATCTTCTTTTGAATAAGTGATTTGGTGTTCTTAGGATATATTCCTAAAAGTGGGATAGCTGGATCTAAAGGTAGTTCCATTCTTAATTTTTTGAGGAAACCCCATACACTTCTCCACAGTGGTTGCACAAGTCTACATTCCCACTAGCAGTGCAAGCAGGTTCCCTTTTCTCCACACCCTTGTCAACACTTATTGTGTGTTGTTTTGTTAATGAGCACCATTCTGACTGGTATGAGGTGGTATGTCATTGTGGCTTTAATTTGCATTTCTCTAATGATTAGTGACATTACACATTTTTTCATATGCCTATTGGCCATCTGTATGTATGTCCTCTTTGGAGAAGTTTCTGTTCAGTTATTTTTCCCATTTTTTAATTGGATTGTTTACTTTCCTGGTGTTGAGTTTTAGAAATTCTTTATAAATTTTTGTTATTAACCCTTTATCAGACATATTGGTGAATATGTTCTCCCATGGTGTGGGTTGTCTTTTTATTTTATTCCTATTGTCTTTTGCTGTGCAAAAGATTTTTAGTTTGATATAGTCCCATTTATTCATCCTGTCCTTTATTTCACTTACTCATGGAGATAGATCAGCAAAGATGTTGCTATGAGAGATGTTGGAGAGTTTACTTTCTATGTTTTCTTCCAATATGTTTATGGTTTCACGACTTACATTTAAGTCTTTTATCCATTTTGAGTTTATTTTTGTGTATGGTGTAAATTGGTTATCTAGTTTCATTTTTTTGCATATACCTGACCAATTTTCCCAACACCATTTGTTAAAGAGACTGTATTTACTCCATTGTATGCTTTTACCTCATTGTCAAATTAATTGGCCATAATGGTGTGGGTTTATTTCTGGGTTTTCTATTCTGTTCCATTGATCTGTATGTCTGTTCTTATGCCAGTACCAAGCTGTTTTGAGTACTATAGCCTTGTAATATAAGTTGATATCAGGAAGTGTGATACCTCTCACTTTATTATTCTTTTTCAAGATTGTTGAGGTTATTCGTGTTCTTTATTGGTTCCATATAAATTTTTGGAATATTTGTCCTATATCTTTGAAGTATGTCATTGGTATTTTAATAGGAATTGCATTAAATTTATAGATTGCTTTGGTAATATAGAAATTTAAATGATGTTTATTCTTCCTAACCATGAACATAGTATATGCTTCCACTTGTTTGTATCCTCCTTGATTTTTTTTATCACTGTCTTATAATTTTCTGAGTACAATTCTTTTACCTCCTTGGATAAATTTACTCTTAGGTACTTTATTTATTTTTTGTTGCAATAGTGAAGGGGATTGTTTCCTTAATTTCTTTTTCAGACAGTTTATTGTCAGTGTATAAAAATGCCACTGAGGCATGACTTGTGGTGGCACAGTGGATCAAGCATCAACCTGGAATGCTGAGATTGCTGGTTCAAAACCCTGGGCTTGCCTGGTCAAGGCACATATGGGACTTGATGCTTCCTGCTCCTCCCCTCCTTCTCTCTCTCTCTCTCTCTCTCTCTCTCTCTCTCTCTCATCTCTATCTCTCTGTGTCTCTCTTCTCTAAAATGAATAAGTAAATAAAAATAATTTTAAAAATGCCACTGATTTTTAAATATTAGTTTTATATCTTGCCACCTTGCCAAATTCGTTTATGAAGTCCTGTAGTTTTTTGACTGAAACTTTAGGGTTTTCTATGTATAGTATCATGTTATCAGCAAATGATAGTTTTACTTCTTCTTTTCTAATTTGGATGTCTTTTATTTCTTCTTCTTGTCTGATTGCTGTGGCTAGGACTTCCAGAACTATGTTGAATAAGAGTGGTGAAAGGAGGCACCCGTGCCTTGTTCCTGATCTTAAAGAGATTGCTTTTAATTTTTTGCCCACTGAATATGAGGTTGGCTGTGGGTTTATCATAGATGGCCTTTTATTATGTTGAGGTATATTCCCTGTATTTCCACTTTGCTGAGAGTTTTTATTATAAATGAGTGCTGGATTTTATCATATACTTTTTCTGAATCTATTGATAGTATCATGTGATTTTTATCCTCCCTTTTGTTTATGTGATGAATCACATTGATTGATTTATGAATATTGTACCAGCCTTGCCTCCCCAGAATAAATCCTACTTGAACATGATGTGTGATTTTTTTTTCATTTATTGCTGGATTTGCTTTGCTAATATTTTGTCGAGAATTTTAGCATCTAGTTTCATCAGGGATATTGGCCTATAGTTTTCTTTGTGTTGTCTTTGCCTGGTTTTGGAATGAGGGTCATGCTCACCTCATAAAAGGAGTTTGGAAGTCTTCCCTCCTCTTGAATTTTTTGAAATACCTTGAGAAGGATAGGTGTTAGTTCTTCCTTGAATATTTGGTAAAATTCACCTGTGAGGTCATCTAGCCAAGGACTTTTGTTTGTTGGGAGTTTTTTGATAACTGTTTTGATCTCATTTGTTGTAATTGGTCTGTTTAGGTTTTCTGATTCTTCCAGATTGATTTTTTGAAGATTATATGTTTCAAGGAATTTATCCATTTCACCTAGGTTGTCCAAGTTTTTTGGCATACAGATCTTCATGGTATTTTCTTACAATCCATTGTATTGCTGCAGCGTCAGTTGTTACTTCTCCACTTTCATTTTTAATTTTATTTATTTGAGTTCTCTCTCTTTTTTTCTTAGTGAGTCTGGTTAAAGGTTCATCAATCTTATTTACCTTTTCAAAGAACCAGCTTTTGTTTTTCTTGATCTTCTATATTGTTTTTTAGCTTCTATGTCATTTATTTCTCTCTAATCTTTATTATTTCCTTCCTTCTACTTCCTCTAGGTTTTTTTGTTCTTTTTCTAGCTCTTTTAGTTGTAGAATTAGTTGTTTGAGCTTTTTCTTGCTTCTTAAGGTATGGCTGTAGTGCTATGAACTTCTCTCTCAGGACTGCTTTTGTTGTGTACCATAGATTTTGAGTTGTTGTATGTTCATTTTCATTTGTTTCAAGAAAATTTTATTTCTTCCTTGATCTAATTGTTAATCCATTCATTATTTAATAACATGTTATTTAGCCTCCAAGTTTTTGAATGTTTTCCAGTTTTTCTATTGTAGTTGATTTCTAGTTTCATGCCACTGAGATCAGAGAAGATGCTTGATATGGTTTCAATCTTCTTAAATTTACTGAGACTTGTTTTGTGTCCTAACATGTGGTCTATCCTAGAGAATGCACCATGAGCACTTGAAAAGAATGTATATTCTGCTGCTTTGGGATGAAAGGTTCTGAAGATATCTCTTAAATCCAGTTGATCTACTGTGTCATTTAAGGCTGCTGTTTCTTTTTTAATTTTCTGTCTGAAGGATCTATCCCTTGATGTTAGTGGGGCATTAAAGTCCCCTACTATTAGAGTATTGCTGTTTATCTCACCCTTTATGTTCATCAAAATCTGCTTTATATATATTGGTGCTCCTATTTTAGGTGCATAGATATTTACAATGGTTATATTTTCCTGTTGGATTGCTCCCTTTATCATTACATAGTGACCTTCTTTATCCCTTACTATAGCTTTTGTTTTAAAGGCTATTTTGTCAGATATAAGTATTGCTACCCTAGCTTTTTTTTATTTCCATTTGCATGAAATATTTTTTTCATCCCTTCATTTTCAATCTATATGTATCTTTTGTTTTGAGATGTGTCTCTTGTGGACAGCGTATGTATGTATGGGCCTTGTTTTCTTATCCACACAGCTATCCTATGTCTTTTGATTGGAGCATTTAATCCATTTATCTTTAAGGTTATTATTGATATGTAATTGTTTATTGTCATTTTATTCTTTAAATCTATATTCCTCTTTTTCTAGAATTTTGTTCCCCTTTGTTCTATTTACAACAGGTCCCTTAACATTTCTTGCAATATTGATTTGGTTGTAATGAGTTCCTTAAGGTTTTTTTTGTGTTTGTTTTTTGTTTTTTTCTATGAAGCTTTTTATTTCTGCTTCAATTTTAAATAATAGCCTTGCTGGATAGAGAAGTGTTGGTTGTAGGTTCTTGCTTTGCATCACTTTGAGTATTTCTTGCCAATCCCTCCTGGCCTTAAGTGTTTCTGTTGAGAAGTCAGATGTCATTCTTATGGAGGCTTCTCTGTAGGTAATTGACTGGTTTTCTCTTGTAGCTTTTAGTATTCTTTCTTTGTCTCTTAACTTGACAATTTAATTATGATGTGTCTTGCTATAGGCCTCCTTGGGTTCCTCTTTAATGAAACTCTCTGTGCTTCTTGAACTTGTGTGACTTTTTCCTTCATCAGTTTAGGAAAGTTTTCAGCTACGATTTCTTCAAACAGTTCTCTATCCCTTGTTCTTTGTCTTCTCCTTCTGGAATCCCTTTGATGCACATGTTGTTTTTCTTCATGGTGTCACAGAGCTCTCAGAGTTTTTCTGACTTTTTGAGTCTCTTTTCTTTTTGCTGCTCTGCTTCTGTGCTTTTGTTTATCTTGTCCTCTAAATAGCTAATTCAGTCCTCTGCTTCATCCAACCTGCTGTTAATTATTTCTAGTGCAGTCTTCATTTCTGATATTTTATTGGTCATTTCTGACTTATTCTTTTTTATGATCTCAATGTCCTTTTTGATTCTTGCTATCTCTTTATTTAAGTTCTCATTATGTCCATCCATTGTTGCTCTAAGATCCTTGAACATCCTGAAAATCTTGTTTTAAACTCTGCATCTGGTATTTTGGTTTCTTCCCTCTCATTCAGTTCTTTTTCTGAGGATTTCACTTGTTGATTCATTTGGATTGCATTTCTCTGTCTTCTCATTTTTTCTGTGTACAGACTCCTCCTTTGGGTGTGTTGTCTGTGTAGTTAGCTGAGTCTGCCTCCAACTTCCAGTTGTGTTGTTTTTAGATCTTCATGGGTTGGCATCAGCTGTTGTTTCTAATCCACTGTAGGCTACTTGTCTGCTGCTATTGTTTTGGTTTTTTGTTTTTTGGGTTTTTTTGCTATTTGTGTTGGCATTTTCTGTGCCTTATTTGGGCCAGGTGTGAGGAGATGTTCCTTAAGATACCACTCTAACAAAGGTTGTTAAGTCTTGAAATAATGCTCTCTGTATCTGGCTGATGGATGTGCCAGCCCTGCACCTCCCTTGCAGAGACCTGGTGCAGACCAGTAGGGGTCAGTACCTATGACTAGCCCTTAACAACCTTCTTGGAGCTAAAGACAATCCAGAATTTGTGGCTGCCTCTGCTGGGTGCAGGTACCATTGTCAATATCAGCTGCACTCCTAGGCTGGCTTTTATCTACTCTTGGCCTGAGTAAAGTCCATTTAAAAGATCAAGTTCTCCCAAGTCCCGCTTTCTGCTTCCTCTTACTGCTGGTTGTTAGTTCGGCTCAGGAAGGTAGTTCAGGGATTAGGAAGGGTAGTGGATATGGCTTGCCCCTTAGCCTCAGATGTTATTCTATTCAGACTTTTTTTTTCAGCCCTCAGAAGGATGTGGCCACAGGAGTCCAGTGGATGTGGCCCCTGAGATGGAGAAATTTGGTTTGCCCACCAGCACCCCACCACCACCGCTGTGGGCATGTGGATTCTGCAACCACCACCAGGCCCATCCACCGTACAGTGAATACTCAGCAGATGAGGGGTGTGGCGGTGTAGCCCAGATCTCAGCACTGAGAACCTGTGTCCCTCATGCACCCCCTGCTTCTGAGTGACTCTTTGTTCTGAGTAGAGTTGGAGAGCCTTTGATGTGCTTGGTAATAGCTTCCCTTTGTTGGTGTTGCTTTTTCCAGGAAAAATGGCCACTTTAGAGTTGGGAAATGACTTAGCTCCAGGGTGGCTTTCCCCCACAGTGTCTCTTTCTGGACTTCCGAGTTTACACTCTCCTCTTGCAACTCCAGTCCTCTTGGCTCTCCTCCACCATTGGAGCCCTGGGTAAATGGCTGTGAATGACGTTTTCTGCCCCGTCCCTTTAAGATGGAATCTGGGTCTGAGGCTTCTATCTCTTTCTCGCAAACAGTAGCCTTCTCTTTTCTAAGCTAAATATTGTCCCATTTAGCTTTTCTAAGCTAAATTTTGGACCATTGCATAAAACCTCTTCTAGTCTCTGGGGCTCTAGGCTGGGGCTCTGTTCTTGGGGCTTAGAACCCACACTTATCAGAGCAACTCACCCCACTTTGAGAGTCCCTCCAGGCCGACGCTCACTCCTGGGAGTGGGGCAGCCCTTTCTGCATTTTTGCCCTTCCTACCAGTCTCAGTGTGGCTTCTTCAGTGATCCTTGCTTATAGATTCCTCTTAGTTTAGCCCAAAGTTGGTTTTTCAAGATGAATGTTCTTAAATTAAGTTGTATTCCAATATGGTTCTGGGAGGTGGGAGTTAGAATGTCTGCCTACTCTGTTGCCATCTTCTGGTACCCCATGTGTCTAATTATTAAAAAATAAAGAATTTTAAAATTCATATTAAAAAATAAAATTATGTAAACTATATGGATATGTTAGGCTTATAAATGTATGCCTGATATAAAATAGTAATACTCATTTTACAAAGAATGCATAGTGATTATTGACAAGCTTCTCGTCAGGGAGGAGCAAATTTCCCAACTTTCCTTTTTAGTTCTGCTGACTGGTTGAATCATTAAAATGACATAAGACAACTAACAGGAGAAAAACCAGCTTTGATACGTATATATGGGAAATTCATGTAAACATGAAAATTCCAAAGACGGTAAGACAAAATGAAGTAGTATGTCATTCTGGACTAAATAGGTAAGGGTCTGGGATTTCAACTGAAACTAAGGTAATTTGGGGAGAGATGAAAAGAATTATTTTTTTGTAAACAAGCTCTGCTGGGTCATCTAGGGAAAACAAATGACAGAGAAGACTTTGATCAAATGGTTATTAATGTTGATGTTATTTTCTGCAATAGGCCTTTCATCTAAAATTCTCTTAGACAGTTTGGGGGATGGTCAAAAGTAAAGTTCTTGTGTTTTTTGTTTCCAAAAAATAAAATAATTCTTATACCAAAGAGACATATTTTGACAGTTACTGAGTTTGCCTCTCCACAGACTCATGAGAATTAATATGTACAATTGCTTTCACTGCATGAAAAGCTGTTTGTGAAAATTGAATTTTAGCCACAGTGTTAAAATACTTCATGGGTCCAAGCCACCTGCTATCTATGAATGCAATACTGCTCTTCAAGCATTATTGGGAAATTTAAAAGTTTTACACATAAGTATTGTAGAGACAGTTCCCACTACAGTGGCATTTTCCAAAATATTTTTTGGGATTCTTTCATGATATGGTCTAGTGGTGTATAAAACTTCTTCTAGAGAAACAAAAAATGTTTTTGGACCATTGCATAAAACAGAAGCTAAAATTTTCTCTTTGCCTGCCATTCATGTGATCATACTTATTAAACAGTCCTTCAAACTTTCAAAATATTTTTTTTATTTTTTTATTTTTTGTATTTTTCTGAAGCTGGAAACGGGGAGAGACAGTCAGACAGACTCCTGCATGCGACCGACCGGGATCCACCCGGCACGCCCACCAGGGGCGACGCTCCGCCCCTCTGGGGCGTTGCTCTGCCACGACCAGAGCCACTCTAGCGCCTGGGGCAGAGGCCAAGGAGCCATCCCCAGCGACCACGCCATCTTTGCTCCAATGGAGCCTTGACTGCGGGAGGGGAAGAGAGAGACAGAGAGGAAGGGGGGGGTGGAGAAGCAAATGGGCGCTTCTCCTATGTTCCCTGGCCGGAAATTGAACCCAGGTCCCCCGCACGCCAGGCCGATGCTCTACTGCTGAGCCAACCGGCCAGGGCCAAACTTTCAAAATATTTTTTGAATCTTTGGCAAATGGTGAGTTATCCATTTTCCAAATAAGACACATTTGTTTTTGATTTGGAATTTATGTACCATCAATTCATATTTGTAGTGAGTGGGGATTCTTTAATTAATTGCCCCAAACTAAGGAAAAGCAAATTTCTTAGCTCAACAAAATCTTCAAAATAAAATACCACATGATTCTTCACAAACTATTATATTATACAGAATGCATATTACATAACTTATTATTTTTGTCAGATCACCCAAAACACAGAGTACAAATTTTATTTACATAGATAGAAATTATCATACTTACCTGTTATTGAGTTAAACTTTTTTTCTGATCATTTAGCATGAATATAAAGAACATTAAATGGCTAAGGTAATAAAAGAAAAGATTTCTGATCTTTTCTCTTGTATTGAGTTTGCTAGAATATTGATAAAACAACAGAAATACCACTAGTTGGAATTCCATTAAATTATTTTAAACAACAAATAATGGTGCTAACGGACCTTAAAGTACTAATACTTAGTATGAACAAAGAATATTAATGTCATAAATTTCTTTTTACAAGATATTGCTATTCTGATTTTTACTATAGCATCAAGCACATTATAAATATTTTATATATGTTTAAATTAAGAAATCAAGTGATTAACAACATTATACAATCTACTATAGTTGTCATAGTTGTATGGAATCACATTGTCTTGGAAGTTGGTTATACCTGCATGTGATTTATGTTAATTATTTTGCCAGAATATCAAGTTAGTCATATCACATTATCCTTTCAAGCCAGATGACAGAAATAAATACCATTTGGAACAAATGACTACCTCTAATATTACACAGTAGTGATAAAAAAAATGGGAGGAGTAAAAAGTACCATCAAGTTACTAACGATTGATTAAATTTCAAATTCTCTGTTTGACTTGTTGTATTTTATGATGTAAGAGTATGGGTAATGACAAAATATTTAAAAAGCTAAGGAAACAATAATAAAATATTAAACATTTTCTTCAAAATTTTAGGAAAAAACCCCTCACAATTAACATCATTTAGAAATTATAGCTCTGGTCTGTGAGATCAGTGTCAGGTTTAAAAACTGAGTTAAATAATCTCTTGTTGAAAAACAATAGCTTTGGCTATTTATAGCAATTCTACTTCTTGGTTTGGAGTAACTATATAGTATTGAAGTGCTAAAAAAATTCTGCTCTTGAGCATTATTTTCCTTTACTCTTTTAAAGTAAAAGGGAGCAGAATTTGTAACCCAAAGCTGTCTATTTGGCATAGGTTTATTTTGAGCTGATTATGTTTAAGACCTGTAGACACAGGACAAGCTCAAAACTTAGCTTTTTAATGAGACATTTACACTTATAAGGGAAATTTTCATTTGTAAAGGTGTCTATACCAGGAAGGGAAAGATGACTCCAAATCTTTAGAAACTCTTATCATTGAAGAAGGCAATGACTTAGACTTGTATAACAACCTTACACTGTTTTATTGTGCTTTGCTAGGTCACCTCCTATAACTGGTTACCCCCCTTCACATTCTTTTGCCCTTAGCTGGAGATGACATATAAGGTTGTAGCTTGAGTCATTTGGGGAAGTTACTCGGTTTTCCTCGGTCTTTCCTATGTATACAAGACATTTGTATGTTATTAAACTTATTTTTGTTTTTCTCTTGTTAATTTGTCTTTTTTTTTTTTTGTATTTTTTCCAAAGTTGGAAGCGGGGAGGCAGTCAGTCAGACAGACATCCGCATGCGCCCGACTGGGATCCACCCGGCTTGCCCACCAGGGGGCGATGCTCTGCCCATCTGGGGCGTCGCTCTGCCGCAATCAGAGCCATTCTAGCACCTGAGGCAGAGGCCACAGAGCCATCCTCAGTGCCCGGGCAAACTTTGCTCCAGTGGAGCCTTGGCTACGGGAGGGGAAGAGAGAGACAGAGAGGAAGGAGAGGGGGATTAATTTGTCTTTTCTTATGGGGAGATGGTGAGTCTCAGCCAAAAGCCTAGAAACAGAAAAGTTATTTCCCTTCCATTTTGAAGGTATATTTTTAAATTAATTTTTAAATTTATTGTGTTAACATGGATTCAGGTGTCCCACCCAATATAACGCCCTCATCCCCCAACAACATATCCCCCATTATACCCTCTTTACCCTTTCCCCTCACTCCCTCTTCCCTTTCCTTTGGGATTTGCTTTCCTGTTATCTGTATCTCTGTGTTAGGTATATATAATTTCACTAATCCCTTCACATTCTCTGATTCCATCTCCTCAACCCCTTTCCCTCTGACAACTGTCCCTCTGCTCCCCGTGACACCACTTCTGCCTCTATTCCATTCCTCAGTTCACTGTGTTTGTTAGATTCCACACATAAGTGAGATCATACGGTGTCTGTCTTTCCCTGCCTGGTTTATTTCACTTAGCATAATAATCTCCATGTCCATCCATGCCACCACAAAAGGTAAGGGCTCCTTCTTTTTCACAGCTTCATAGTATTCCATTGTGTATATGTACCACATATTTTTTATCCACTCATCCACTGACAGACACTTGAGCTCTTTCCAGATCTTGGCTATTGTAAACAACTCTGCAATAAATATGGGGGTGAATATCTCCTTCTGAATTAATGTTTTGGCATTCTTAGTATATATTCCTAAAAGTGGGATATCTGGGTCAAAAGCAGTTCCATTTTTAATTTTTTTTTGTATTTTTCTGAAGCTGGACAGACTCCCGCATGCGCCCCACCGGGATCCACCCAGCACGCCCACCAGGGGCGATGCTCTGCCCACCAGGGGGCGATGCTCTGCCCCTCCGGGGCGTCGCTCTGCCGCGACCAGAGCCACTCTAGCGCCTGGGCCATACTGTTTTCTACAGTGGCTGCACAAGTTTGCATTCCCACCAGCAGTGCAGAAGGGTTCTATTTTCTCTACAACCTTGCCAGTATGTTGTGTGTTGATTTGTTAATGAGAGTCATTCTGAGAGCTGTGAGATGGTATCTAATTGTGGTTTTCATTTATATTTCTCTAATAATTAGTGATGTTGAACATTTTTTCATATGATTATTGGCCATCTCTATGTCTTTTTTGGAGAAGTGTCTATTTAGTTTTGAAGGTATATTTTTTAAAACACATTTTATTAGATACCATTTTAATTTACTTATTTTTTACTGCAGTGCAAGCTTTATTCTGTAAATTTCCCAGGCAGTTATATAAACATTGGTGATATAAAACTGGCTAATATGAAATTAAGGCATTAAATATAAAAAAGTTTGAAAAATAAGTACGTAAATTGCTGTTTCCAAATTTAGCAGTTAAATGACCGTAACCAAAATAAAGGCTATCAAAATTCCAAGATTCGTTTTTTCACTATCAAAACAAAAAGATCAAATAAGACTACCTAGAAGTATGAATACTCAGACTTTTAGTGTAGGTAAAACTGTAAAAATCTGCATTTGTGCTGTCTGTCACTTCTCAGCCAATTAAGGTAGAGGCAAGGATTAAATACTTACGGGCACTTTATTCAGATGGTTGGCCCAGCTTCCTTTACAATATCAACAGCAGCAAGAAAATCTGAATCCTCCTTAAGCAGCATTTGCTTTAACCCTGTATGGTGGATAAAATATTTCATTCCTAGGAGCTTTAGGGAAGACTGCATTGTCAGTAGGATGTCATAGGGAGTGATTGGTTGTTTGGCTAACTGCTGTTCAGGACCTTGACTCCTCCAGGACTTTTAGTAAGACTCAGTCTCCCAGCAGGAACTGCTCTAAGGGCTCCTCAGACAGGTAGACAGACTTGCAATCAACATACTTTTTCAAAGTTGTTAATGTTTACCTTACATGTTGTACACACACACATACAAATATATATACATATATATTTTTTTCTGATTTTTGAATCATGTTTGGCATCTGAAAAAGGTGTTCCTAAAACAGAAACTTCAGTTTCCCATAAACTGTTTCAAAAGGGCTAATTTAAATCTACTTTTAGGATGCTACCTTAATCCACAGTGCCTGGTCCCATGTCAAATGTGATTCTTGGCATATTTTCGCCAGGGTCTTCTTTATTGTGTAGTTTATTTTCTCAGTCTTCCGCCTAGATTGGCCTCTCCAAGATGCATGTAGTTTCCATTGAATCACTAATGCCTGTCCCATCTTCTGGGAGATTTCTGAAATGAATGATGGTTGGCTGCTCCAATGAACCTAGGCTGCAGGGGTTCCATTGGCCCCACCTGCTAGATCAGCCTGCTCCTAGATCTCAGGTCGCACGAGTTCACATTCAGGTTCCTCTGGGCAAGTCAGCAACACATAGAGCTGCATAGTGTGTTCCAGCTGACTCCTAAATACATATAATTTCTCCTTCCAATGGGAAAAAGTTTTTTGTGCATACAATGTACAGAGTAAATCTTGGCCAATGGGATTTACAATGGAATAGAGTAGTCGGGAATGTAATGAAAACTATGTGAAAGTTTTTGTTCCCCAAGCTGGCATTCTAGAGGTTGTAAAACCACCTGTGTGATTGATTGTCCAGCCAATCCAGTAATGAGCACCATAGCTGAACTTTTCTTGGTTACTTTTGTATTTAATACTAAATTTGTAGCTCTTTTTAAAACATCTTTTTCAAATTCTTTTCCCCTTCTTTTCCAAGTAAGAGGAGAGGAAATAGAAAGATAGACTCCTGCAAGAGGCCTTACTGGGATCCACCCAGAAATATGGGGTCAATACTCTATCCATATAGAGCAGGTGTCCCCAAACTTTTTACACAGGGGGTAATTTCACTGTCCTTCAGACCGTTGGAGGGCCGGACTATAAAAAAAAACAACAACTATGAACAAATCCCTATGCACACTGCACATATCTTATTTTAAAGTAAAAAAACAAAACGGGAACAAATACAATATTTAAAATAAAGAACAAGTAAATTTAAATCAACAAACTGTCCAGTATTTCAATGTAGGGCACCGCAGCTACAGATTGGATGTGCGTCATATGATGCACTTCCAGACTCGTGATGCATGCGTCCTGCGTCACCGGGAATAGTACTATACGTGAGCGACGCCACATACAGTACTCTCACTGACCACCAATGAAAGAGGTGCCCCTTCTGGAAGTGCAGCAGGGGCCAGATAAATGGCCTCAGGGGGCCACATGCAGCCCGCGGGCCGTAGTTTGGGGACCCCTGATCCAGAGCCTTGCTTGCCACCAAGCAATTTTTAGCACCTGAGGTAGAAGCTCCACGTAGCCATCCTCAGTGCCCAGGGCCGACGTGCTAGAACCAATCTAGCCATGGCTGTGGGAATAGGAGAGATAGAAAGAGAAAAAGGAAAGAGGGTGAGGTAGAGAAGCAGACGGTCACTTCTCCTGCGTGCCCTGACCGGGAATTCAACATGGGACATCAACATGCCAAGCTGATGCTCTACCACTGAGCAAATTGGCTAGGGCTGAATCTATAGCTCTTGTATGTACAAGGAAGTTAATTAGTTTGTTCCCCACTGTCAACTGTACTTGTGGCTCTTGTGGGGAAATAGTAGTAATAGATCAGAAAGTGACTAGGGGAGTCTGTGTGTCCCCTCATTTGTTATAAATTCATCATTACTTTCTAACATTTCATGGTGAGGGTTACTGTCATTTTTAGTCATTTTTCTTTTTTTTAATTTTCTTTTTTTATTTTTATTAGAGAGAGAGGAGAGAGAGAGAGAGAG